>NW_028277097.1:23519833-23822000 GCF_059951505.1 Python bivittatus | reverse complement strand
TTGAACTGTGGAGTCCTTGGTGCTCTCTGAACTTGGTGGTTTTCCTGCAGACATTTCATTATCCAACTAGGTCACATCATCAGTGCGAGGGAGGGTGGGCTTTGCTCCCTGTTTATATACAGTATCTTGCCCTGCCAGTGTTGGTGGGGGAGTGATTTTCTCCTTGTTAGTTCCTTGATCAGGGTATTGTTTTCTGCTTCACTGTTTGTCTGGTGTCAGTCCTGGCTTATCTGGGTGTTGGCTGCTGGAGAGGATCTGTTTTGGTCTTTTTGTTTCCTTCTTAGCTTTTTTATTGTCTCTTTTGAATGGTGTATAAATGTGGTTTATCTCTATACCCTAATCAAGGAACTACCAAGGAGAAAACCACACCTCCACCCACACTGGCAGAGCAAGCTACCCCACCCTCACTAGCACTGATGAGGATATCTAGCCGGGTAATGAAACATCTGCAAGAAAACCACCAACCGAGAGAGCACCAAGACTCCCCATTTCCCCTTCGGTCAAATCTAGCGATCTGCCAGCAGGGTGGTGCCCCAACCCATCCTAGGAATGTCTTCCTGGACTGAGAATTCCCATTTTTTCCAGTTGACTGACATTCCCAGCTCCAGATGGGCCCCGTTCATGCTGGAATGCAAAGTTCATGCCTACTACTCCAGGACTTCCTTCAGAGAGTGGATCCAAAACAAAGGAAACTCTGCTTCTATGGTGCAGCAGTAAGTACAGGATCAATCATAGTCTGGTGCAGTTCGATCCCATTGAGTTAGGACATGCCTAACAGATAAGTGTATAAAACAGGATGGCAGCCATTAACTTTTAAAAGTAACACCAGTAGGGGGAAGGGGAAAAAAAAACATTGCCAGAAGATGAAATCATTGACTTGTGAAATATTAGCTGAAAAAAACCCCTATGTTTATAACTTCTACTCCAGCTAGTTTCCTTCCTTTATCAATTGATAATGTAAGTGTGCTTCTTCCAGAGCATAATAGTTTGGCTCACAGGGACACTCCATCATTTCATTATTAGGCAGAATATAATGTTCAGTCTTGGAAGTTTAGAGAAGTGGGCTGAAAACAGCATAATGAATTTTAAGAAAGACAAAAACGAAGTTCTTCACTTGGAAAAAAGAAGAAATCAAATGCACAGAGAGAGTAACAGCACATGCGATGGGGGGAAGCTTGGAACTGTAGAGAAAACTGTGAGAAGGCTGTGCGGGGAAGGGAAGGGAAGGGAAGGGAAGGGAAGGGAAGGGAAGGGAAGGGAAGGGAAGGGAAGGGAAGGGAAGGGAAGGGAAGGGAAGGGAAGGGAAGGGAGGGAAGGGAAGGGAAGGGAAGGGAAGCTAGATTTTGGCTCCAGGAAAGAATATAGTCCCCATATCACAGGAGAAATGCCAAAGAATTGTACATCAATATGTATTTGGTGTTTTTTGTATTTAATTGTATCTGCTTTACATATATCTATTCTTCTGATATTTCAGTTAGAATACTATAAAACTGCTGAACGTATTGCTGGAATGCAGTTGTTTATAGGTATTGAAAATAAACAGACAAGCTAATAAAGTAGGTTCCACTCTACCCCACATTGGTCAGACTCCTCACGTAGGCTCCTGTGTCCAAATTTGGGCACCACTATTAAAGATTTTAAACTTCAGACAAACTGGAATGGGTTCAAAGAAAGCCAGTCAGGATGATCAAGGGCCTGGACGCTAAGTTCTACAGTGAGCGATTGAGAGACCTGGGGTGGCTTTATAGGGCTGTATAAGAGATTTCATCCAAATCACCCCTCAGCACAGAATCTCTCAATTGATCTGAGATGTGGAATTCATTCAGGTATCTCCAATTTTCTTCAAAGACAGCAGAAAGTGATTTTATAGTTTTTTAGCTTTGTAGTCTCAAACTCTGTTGTATATCTGTTGCTTCTACATATGGACAAAGCTGAGTGGGAGTTGAGTGATGTGATGAGTAGTCTAATATAGACATTATTAGTTGGCAATGAATTTTACCCTTTCTCCAACTCTGCTTATAAAGTGCTGCTTTACTGTTTGTGTCTCGCTCTTCTGTTAGGATTTGTTTAGGCAGGTTCACTTGGAAGGAGAGAGGGGAAACAGAAAGAGGGACTCAAATGTATTAATTGTCTGAGTGGACCTAAGTGGGCATGATACAAGACTGTTATATACATTACACAGATTATTTTTATTGTGTAATGTATTGAGAAGGCAAGTACCGAAATGGTTATAAACAGCCTGATATCACAGACAAGTGAAAATTGTCTCTGCTGTACTAAAAAGAGTGGCTTTCAGTTTCTAGCCTATTACACCACATGAGTGGGAGAAAATAGTGCAAGAATTTGAACCTTGATTTTCGCATAAATAGGCCTTGCATTTGATACACAGCAGCCACTGGAATTATTTCATGACTTCATTGACTTTGCAACAGAAAGTCAGAGGGTGGTAGACTCTTTTGAACATGTTCATTTTTAATTTTTTAGTTGATTTATTTACAGCCAAAAGGCCTGAAAGCAAGTAACAAATATAATTTAGACTTGAGTTTAAATAAAACAATGTAATAGATAAACTCTTTAATAAATATTACATGGTACACTTAAAAGCCCAACTCATCGATTTGTTACTAAAAACCTTGTTTTTACAGCCATAGTTAAAAATCTGGCTGTTACCACTATAATCTCAGGATTTTCATCTACAAGTAAAATTTTTACATACTCAGAAGTATCCCTTCCTGGTTTAGATTTTAAAATAGGCCAGATAACTTCCTGCCGAAGACTCTTATAAAATTCACAATACAATAAAATATGATCCACTGTTTCAGGATCAGGATCATTATAGGGGCAAAATCTTTGAGAGGTGGGAATTGTTTGAAATCTACCATATAGCACATTTAATGGCAATGCATTTAATCTGGCTTTTGAGAGAGCTATTCTGTATTTACTTAAATATAAGCTATCCAAATATTTAGGGAGTTGAAAAACATATCTAGATTAATTAATGCCAAAAGTTACAGATGAACACGATACTTTGGCTATTTTTAAACTTGAGCAGGACACTTGTTGAGTTGGTTTAGCCCAATTCCTTTATAGGAAGGGAACCCAGATAACCCAGAAACTCATCTGCTGTCCTTTATTCAGCCTTGTTATCTCTACCTTAAAAGGAATATTTCAAAATTTTACTGTCAAACAATGTTGGAGGTGCCCTGCTGAAATTTGCAAGGGTAACGTTCTCTGAACAGTCTACCATCTCTGCTATGTCTAGCCCATTCTGCCCCCAAATAAGCAACTGCAGGCATCTTTATGCTTCCTCTTTAGATTAGGAAGTTGAAAAAACATCTTGGAAGAAAGCAGTGCAAACTCTTTCCACATTGCTGCCCCCCCCCCGCAAAAAAACCCTACATGGATGATTACATAAAGTGAAGTCTGTGCAGGTAACAACACCTAGCTAATGTTGTCTGCGCTTGGAAGCTAAGCAGGGTCAGGCCTGGTTAATATTTGGAAGGGAAACCTCCACAGCAGTCTGTAAGCTAAACTAAGAAGTTGAAGAACATCTGAGAAGAGAGCCATAACAAGCGAGTTCCATATTCTTGCAAGAAGACTCATGGAGATGTCCATGAGATCATCAGGAACTGAGCTCAATTTAACAGTGACTCACTTAACAACCCTTTAACCAAACTGAACCTTGCATCCTGAACTGTTCGAATCCAACTGAATCATGCCGCTGGTCTTAAATCACAAGTTCAAATCAGAGTGTGGCTGATTTGCACACCCTGAAGAGTTAGCCTTGAGAAAGGATAATTGCCTTCCTTGAGCACGAGAAGGAGTATTGCAGAGAAGTTCTCTGTTTTTGCAGGCGGCAAGGCTTTCCCATGGAAAGAGCAACAGAGAGCTGGTCCTATAAAACTAACCAATTACCCCCTGCATCCCACCTACCTCTTTTAGCCAACCTGGCTAAGGATGATAGGCTTTGCACCTGTCCAAAGCAGCAAGGGTTCTTCACCTGAAGAGGTGGCTGGGTCTCACCTAGGCTGGAATTTAACTTCCCTTCATGCTCTGGATAAAAGCTGCAGGATGGCCCTTCCCCGTCACAGTTTCTAAGTAATCGTAATTTCAGAGGTATAAATAACAGCTATTGTCATATTTCCAAAAGTCACACCATCACTTTTGGCCACTTCATCACTTGTTGGGTCTCTAAAATCCATTTCTAAGTTGCACTTTATAAAGCTGTCACACCCCTGGGTGTTGGAGGAAGGGTTGGTAAGCAGCCGACTGATGGATTTCTCAGGAAATGCACTTCACAGCACGGCAGGTGCAATTTCCCAAGTCCCCCTGGGGCTGCCCTGAGCCAGGACCAGCAGTCTGCCATTGTTGCTGAAAGTTGCACGCTCCCATTTCACTGCTGTTTTGCTCAGGAGTGTGGAGAGGCGTCTCTATTTGCCAGAGCAATTTCAGATCCAAGAGCAGTGAAACGGCTGCTTGCGAGCCCCAAATGTCGTTTGGTAAATTGCAATCAGTTTTTTGTTCTGAAAGAAATAACGTTGAGTAGAAACAGCAGCAATTGACAAGGCAATCCATGTTCCAGGACATCTGGATTTACGTTGCAATGCATTTTCTTTCTTTTAAGGCTAGATTCTTGTTCTGGAGAGCAAATAAGCCAGGAATCCTGTGGGGATGATAGCACCTTTTGAAGAGGCATAGCAGAGAACCTGTAAATATAAAGTGAAGTCCCCGTATCTGAAGGACTCCAGAGCTGCTGAGGAACAGCGGCAAGGTCCCTGTCTGCAGAATGCGAGGCTCTCAGAGCTCCCACTGAATGGGATATGGGGACGGCGGAGGCAGGGGCCAGGTAGGAGGCACTTGAGAGCATCTGAAGCCTTCTGAAAAGCTCATGTCTTTGCAGTTTGGGTCAGGTTCAGTCCCACCCTCAAGGTGGGAGCAAGGAAAGACAGGAGAAGATTTGTATTCACGCAGTGGGAGTAAGTGAGCTGATGACCACCAGTGTTTAGGACTTCAAGTCCCACAATCCTTTGCAATTGCCCATGGTGGCCAGGGTTGATAGGAGCTGACGTCCAAAATCCCTGGAGGTCATGAAGCGGCTTATTTTGGGATGTGGGACTTGCTCCTATCCACGCCCCAAACATGCCTTGGCAGTCTCTTTTTTCTGACGGGCCTCCAAAACGTTGTTCTCCGCCCGTTCCCAGACAAGGCTGAAATCATCCTTAACTGAACCAGCCCTGAGTTATATTTCCCCCCTTATTCTGACACTGTCTGAGGGCAGCCCCAAGGTGTGTAAAGTCCGATCGGCTTCCTGGGAGGGAAATCAGGGGTCTGGCAGGGACTAGGAACAGAGTTAATAGAAGCAGGAGCGGGATCAGTATTGGGGGATGACAAATTTCCTGCCAGTAGAATTTTATGCTGACTCAAGGATGGGTGAAGAGCATTTCACCTAAGCGAGGGGGTGTGGGGGAGAGAGCTTCGAGAAGTGCATGGAAGACTTGATGAAAATAGAGCTTTGAAATGGATTTGATGAAAAGTGAGATTGAGCACAGTGATTTACTGCAAGTTCTGTGCAAAAGAAGTAGAGAGAATAAGAGGGAGCAAGAAACAGTTGAGCTATTTGAAGGGGCTGAAGATCTTTGGATGGAAAGGAGAAAATCACAGGTCTGTAATTGGCATATGAGCTCAGACAGACATGGGGAGCGCAGTCACACAAGCGTCTGCAGGGAAGGGAAGGAGGACATACAGTCAAGGGCACAGTGACATCACCACTCGAATGTCACTAGTGGCATACTTGTGACAGATCTCATAACACAAGTATTGAATTGTGCCCTCATTGCATGTGAATTATTGTTTAGATTCATTGTTATGGTTCATTACCGATTACACTGCCTGGTCATACTTACAAAATGCTCGATAATCATGCTGTTCGATGCAACTTGGAACACCAGATTAGCTCTGGTTTAAACTTTTAAAAATAGATATAGCAGCTCTCAAACGACCTTCTTCAAAGTTAGTTAAATAACAACAACCCACCAAGATTCATCTGTGGTGCTGGGCTTACTTTCCTGGCTGAGGAGGAGATAGTGAGGCCTGATCCAACATACCTGAAAAGCACTAGACAGGGAAGGCTAAACTAGGACATGGTTGCCCCATGCCAATCCCAGGTAGATTAGAAGCACAAAAATTAAGCGGTGATGAAAGAAAGTATAGAAGAATAGAAGTACAAGGTTGGAGGCCACCCCTGAAGCCATCCAGTCAACCTCTCTGCTTAGTGTGGGATGACAAATTAAAATATTCCCGACTGACTGCTGTCCAACTTCACTTTAACACAATCAGTGGAAGGGAGTTCACCACTTCTCTGGGGCACTGGTGTCAGTTATGAACTCTTCTTACTATCATAAAGGTCCCCCCTCCCCAAAATTAATTGGAATACACCTTTCTGTAATTTGAATCCATTATTCTGTGCCAAGGACTCTGGAATGGTGTAAAATAGGTCCCAGCCTTCTGTGGGACAACTTTTTAGGTCCCAGGTTGGGTTTCTTTTCTCAAGGCTAAACATGCCCCATCTTTCTTTTAAGACATTCTTACCGGCCCTGGCCACCCTCATTCTCTTTCTCTGAATCTGTCCCACTCTCTCTGAATCCTTCTTAAAGGATAGTGTCAGTACTCAAGGTGGGATCTGTCCAGAGCAGAACAAAATAGACTGACTACTCCCTGGGATTTGGCAGCTATGCTTTGATTGATGCAGCCTAAAATTATGATACACACATTATGTCTAGGGCATTCTGTCAATCTATTAAGGAAGCAACCTGACCAAAAATGAAATAAGGCTAGTTTGTCAAGATTTCTTCTCGACAAATCCAAGCTGACTTCTGATAAATTATCATGGTATGATCTGCTCCAGAATCTTCCCTGGTGTTGATATCTATCAGCCTGCCTGGTCTAGATCTTCTTTTCCTCCTTTTTGAAGACAGGGACATTGGTCATCATCCCAGCCATCTGATGCTTTCCCAGTTTTCCAAGATTTTTTTAAAGATAACGCATAACGATTTGGCCAGTCCATCGATTTTTTTTTCATTCAGTAGGATAGAATGCAAATCATCTGGTCCAGAATTTTAAACTCATTCAAAATAAAGAGATTTCCTCAGAGCATTTTTCTATCAATCCCAAGTATCAATCTTGCCCTTTCAACATTTGCTAGTAGTGTGTGTCTATCTGTCTCTCTGTCTCTCTGCTTGTATCTCCTTGTATTTTCCCTGTATTGTGAATATCCCTAAAGAAGCTCTTTTTGTTATTCTTGGCATCCTTCATCAGCCTCAGCTTGTTCTTAGTTTTCCTAATGCCATCTCTACAGTCCTGGGTGACCTGTCTGTCTTCTTTAATGGCTGATCCCACTTCCCAACAGGAGTCCCTTCCCCCAGCAAGATCTGCAGTAAGCTTCTAGAGTGATCACCCTGTTTATTGTTGTATTCTATGTTGTTTTGAACAAAAACATCACGACTGGTTTCATTTATCTTCTGGTGTTACGCTGGTATTAGTTGATGAATGACTGTGAGCAGGAGAAAATGCCAGCTAGCAATAGGCTTATGGACTAGGAGAAGGGGTGTCCCCAATTTGTCAGCGTGTGAAAACATAAAATGCAATGGAGCATGACAATTGGCCAATGAGAAAATTATGCAAGATTTGCTTTCCTGTCAAAGGAAAGTTTAGAGACATTGAAAGGGGAATCTTCACCAAGATCCCAATCCCAGAAGCAGGGAAATTATTTAAGGACTAGGGAGAAGGAAAGAAGGCCATCTGGACTGTAGGGCAGACTTCTTGCTCTGATAGCCAGGCTGGTCAACGGGGATCACATGTCCTCTCAACCTTCCCTTTGATGCCACAGAGGGCAGGTTGACACTACCTGGACTATAAATTGGCCAGCCAAAAGCACTTTTCTAAAAAGTCTTTCTCCATGATTTCCAAGCCCAGAAATGGTGGGTGGCAAAGGAAGTGTCTCCTTGAACCCCTTTGGAAGAAAGACATTGTACGAATGAAAATGAAGAAATGCATAATAGAAAGCTGCCAGAAAAAAAGGAAAAAACCCACAGATTGATGAGCAAAGTACAAGGCCATTGTATTCATCAGAGCAAGACCAGCTTTAGAGGTTTTTCACATTCATGGCCATCAAGGGCCTTCAGCTCTCCAGAGCAGCAAGGGGACAATGGTGATGAACCAGAGGATTTCCTCACTTGGCATCATTCTGTGAGATTATCTGGGAGCTGGCGGGGGGGGGGGGGTGGGAGGGTCAAGCCCGCACAGCTGAGTGGGAGCATGGAAGCAGCAAGATTGCCTCCAAAAAACCTGAGATGGTGGTCAGATCTTGCTGGCTGGGGAATTCTGAGAGCTGAAGTCCACACATCTTAAAGTGGTCAAGGCTGAGAAACACTGTCCTAGAAGATGCTCCTAGCTAAGCATCAGATCAATACTATTGGGCTAGTGTTGGAAATAGGATCTGCCAGACAGGTGGACCTTTAACACTGACCAGTGAAAATTACTGTCATGCAGGGGTGTCCTTGTGTACGGTAAAAAAAAGTCAAGATGGCAGCTGCAACAGTGCAATTGAAGGTCCACCTGTTTTTTAAGTTCCTCAGGACACACACACACACACACACACACCCAAAGCAGGCAGAGCTTCGATCACACCGTCGTAGCTGCCATCTTGACTTTTCTGCCCATACCCTGCAGTCACCCCAGCTCTCATGTTAGGCACATGCAAAAAGTAAAATAAAGAGTCTCACGCTGCTCCAAAGGCACGAGACCAGCCTAAGACTCATCTCCTGTGCAGCTGAAACTGCGGCCCCCTTGAATCGATGGTGCGTTCCTGCTGGACTGTTTTCATTTCATAATATTTATTGGCTGGCTTTATTGTCAGGATTATTACAATTCAATGTCCTGCATAGATTTTATGCCAGCTTGACTTAGTTTGGATGGTTTTTTAACACTCCTTTTGCCCAGCACTTGCCAGTTTTGGCTGCCTACCTGTCTTTCGCAAAGGAAGAGGATCCTTCTCCAGGACTGGAATCTGCTGAAAGACTTGCTGAGATGGCCAAATTGACTTCTTTGATCAGAGAAAAGACAATGTCTACGTTTGTGGCTGACTGGAAACCCCTTACGGACTTTTTGCGTGAAACAGAAAAAAATGAACTTATGATTTTATGGTTTGAATGATTAGACAGGAGAGATTATAGAAAGAAGAGAGTCTTCTTGTAACCATAGAGTAAGGGGTAAATTTATAGTTGTATTTATAACTGCTGCAAAGAAGATCAGAATCTTCTTTCTATTTCCTTTCTTTTCTATTTTTCTTTTCCTTTTTCCCCCTTTTCTTTTACTTTTAGCTCTCTCTTTGATTTCTTTTTCTTTTCTTTTTCTTTATATTGGTTTGTATTAGTTTTTGGGCTAATGTATTCTGCCATGAAGTTTCCACCTCTGTTCATCCCAACATTGGCAGGCAGTGAGTTTCCCAGAGCAGGCTGCAATCTAGATAGATTTAGCTGGGATTAAGCTCCTCTGCACCCAGAAACTGGGTTCGCAAAACATGCTTCTTCGTGTTATGTAAAGGCCGAGGGGTTGCCTTTCCATGACATGCTAGGCTTGGTTCATTTTCACCTAAGTTAGATTTGTTTGTGGCTGTGTGTGTGGTGGAAACCCAGCCCATTTGGGCTGTATATGGCTTCATCTATTACACGAAGCTAGAAAAATGGGTTAATTCAGGAACCAAGTTAAAGGTGTTGTGTAAACACAGCACTGGGGTGTTTTTCTTCCTCTGACACATAAGAGTGTAAGACCATAAGCTGTGCTCAGCTGCTCCATCTAGTCACTGTTCTCACAGTGGCCAACCCACTACATGAGGAAGCCCACGAGTCTCCCAGCAGATGGTCTTCAGGGGCAGTCCTACTGCCATCAAGGGTAAGAGCCATGGATCCCCAGGACTCCATTAATCAGTCCAACCCTTTTGGGAA
This sequence comes from Python bivittatus, assembly GCF_059951505.1. Lineage (NCBI taxonomy): Eukaryota > Metazoa > Chordata > Lepidosauria > Squamata > Pythonidae > Python > Python bivittatus. The sequence continues at coordinate 23,811,999 of NW_028277097.1, read as the reverse complement.
GCAGCCAAGCAGGCAGCCAGCACCACATTTTTAACATAAGACATGCTTTACTTGGCCTCCTGTGGGGGTTGCAGATGGACCCATCACCAGAGTAAGAAGCTGAAAGATCATGGCAGCAGCTGCAGAAGCTTTTCAGCAGAGGCCTGGAGAGGAGAGCTGCACTTCCCCGGAGAACATCCTACAGGCCTTGGGAGGAGTAGGCGGCAGGCGGCAGGCAGCAGGTGGCAGACACCTGCAAGGGCTTTGACCTTGAGGTCAACCTGAAAGGAGTCTTAGGGTTGCCCCTTTGGGTACGGCAGTGTTTCTCAAACTTAGCATCTTTAAGATATGTGGACTTCAACTCCCAGAATTCCCCAGCCAGCATGGCTGGCTGGGGAATTCTGGGAGTTGAAGTCCACATATCTTAAAGTTGCCAAGGTTGAGAAACACTGGAGTACGGGGTGTGCGTGTTTCTTTTACATGGCATTCTGGAAGGAGGAAACCGTTGGAAGGACACGTGCGTTATCCCAGGTTGACGGATAGTCACACAAATGGGGACTAAAACTTATTATTTCAGCTAGGCTTCCTAATCGTTTACCATTTTAATGTTAAGCACTCTTTCAGTTGTTAGTGTTTTATAATGCTTGATTTATTGTATTTTTGTAATAGATTTTTCTGCATTTTTGAAAGCTGACCAGAGTTAATAGAGAAATGGGTGGCTTATACATTTTCTCAATAAATAACAAAAAAAACAAACAAGAAACAGTTAAGATAATTCTGTGCATCAAGACAGCAGAAGCAGATGGAAGTTCAACAAACATCTCCAAAGTCAGCTCTGGCATGATCTGGAACATTAATAAAGGGTTAAAGCCAAAAAAAGGCCTGGGAGATCCTCCGAACAGGCAAAAAATATGGTCCACGTTCAGCCCCACTCTCTTGTTCTCCAGTTGGTTGAAGCAACTATCTTTGTGACTCATGAACCTAACCAGAGCACCAAAGGCGGTGGGGGTGGGGCGGGAGGGAGGCAGGAATCTTAGTTTTTTATGCTTTCTGATGTATTAGTAACTCCCTACTGCATTAGTCAGTTCACTTAAGAGCGGTAGCCTCCAGGCAACAGCTTCAGAAGAGAAAATCCTTGCTGAAGCTGGCTCTTGACAGTAGAATTGGCTGATCTTGGCTCCACTGACCCAGGTGAGGTTCTCTGCACAATTTATATTTAATACATGACTTCCCTGTCTACCACATGGGATTCACACCATCCAGATCTGTCCAACTTTGGTCCCTCCTAATGTATTGATGGTGCATACATTTATACAATCAACATACAAAGAAAAGAGTAACACACAGTTATGAAGGTTTAACCACTGCAGCTGAACACTCCAAGTATACCTTGTGAATTCTGCTCTCCAAGTGATATTAGATCGTCCTTGGTGTCGCTTTTCTAGAACCCGTTCCTGGAATGGGTCAAGCCAATCCTCACAGAGTTGATCTTGATTTAACCCAAAACTTCTGGTGTTCGAATAGACTCATTCCTTCCTTTAGGGAGGGAAATGTTAGGCATGCATATTTACCCTCACATATAAGTAGGAGGCAAATTAGCCAAAGTACAGATAAAAAATTCATAGGGAAGGGTCATATGGGAACCATCGGAGAAGATACCTTGTCCTCCATCGTCCATGCTGCATTGTGGGTTGGATCAGGGAGACCTCAATCAATGACATTAGATATAAATGCTAGGATCTTGCTGGCCATTGGTCAACCCAACGGTTGGCTGGCGCCATGGGAGTGCCAGTAAAGAGAAGAGGTAGCCCCTGAACAATCGTGGGGCATTCAAATTACCCAAATAGCAATGGAGGAAGAACAGAGAACAACACAGAAAGTGGGTGAGGAGGATGGAAGGAAGAGGGAAAGGGACAGTGTAAGCACTAGGAAAATGGGTGTGTGAACTACTTGGGGGATTCCTTTTCCATGACAGTGGTGACATTAGCTTAAAGTGCAGGAGCCATGGCAATGTGTCCCAAGTGCCAAAACAGAGTTTGTTTGCATCACTGGGCTATTTGTTTTGGACAGAAGACCACTGAAATGCCAAAGGGGTGGTCCATCAACAAGCAGCACGACAGCTCCAGTCCAGGAAGTGCATGTGCCCTACTGGTTCCCTTTGTAGATCTGGCTGATCAGCTTCAAATCAGACCACAGCCCTGGTAAACGCCAGGGGAAGGAGGTCAGAGGTTCGGCTTGCTGAGCGAGGGAAGAGGTTGGCTAATAGCTGATCAGGACAATTAGAAGAAGAGGAAAGAGAGAGGAAAGGCTCTTATCTGTGCAGACCTGCCATTACACTAGACCGTGGTGTTGGCAGGGTGTGGTCAAAAAGGCCAGCTGATTGCAGGTCCACCTGTCATGGAGCCATCTGCAGATGCCCCTGAGCAGAAGGAACGCTCTTAGTGCACTCTAGGTTTATGGGGTGGCAGACAGAAAGAGTTCAGCTGCACTGCTCAGCAGAAACGTTGATTTCTCTGCCTCCTGCAGCCCCAGTCCCAAAGCCTTTTCTCTTCTGTCTTAGGTAAGATGTCAGCCTAGGCAGAGATGATCCACAGATCAGATGGAGAAACACAACCAAATGTGAGTTGAGAAGAAGGGGGAGCTTTTGACAGTCAGAGTAAAGCTGCACATTCAGTTCATTGTCTGATACACTTTGTTGAAATTTACACATTACTTGATAAGTGGGATGGAAAGAACTGTCGAGATCTTCAAGGAGTTGAACAAAAGGCAGAGCAGAACTGATAGATTCATTCATCCAGGCAGAGGATTCAGAGTGCTTCATTCCTGATTTGAATCCCTGGGCATTCAGCCATGTCTGCAGTCCTGAATTATCAGCAGACAGGGACAGATCCTGGTTCAAACTGAACCGGAGTTCGGGTCTTTGGCTGAGCAGCCTCCTTGTGCCTAACAAACAGGTTTGGATTCGGCTCTTCAGCGCTCTTGGCTCCAACAGCAATTCAAAGGAGACAAAGACAGGAAGCAGGGGTGAGCAAGTTCAGTCCCTCCCGGTGCCACCGGCTCCCTACCACTGATTGTGCGATGCTGTCATTTCACACCCTGAGGTTGTTATGAGGGCAGAATTAAAGGCACTTGCTCATCCCTTACATTTTCAATTACTGCTTGTGCATCCTGCCTTTTCTTCACGTACCCTCCTGGGCCAGGCCTCACCTTGGCTGATGAGAATAATTTGCTTTTAATGTGTGGCTCACTGATACACTTAAAAAAAAAAAAATTAAACAAAAGATGTGTTTTCCATTCCTATTCACATTTATAATTAATTCCTAATCTGATAGCATTGGAGCAGAGAGAGAAGAGGCTGGACGGGGGACCCACAGAGAGACAGAGACTCGCGCTGAGTTAGAGATTTAACCCCTTCAGCACACTCCTCTGGCAACAGGGCGCATGGCTTCGGTGGGGCTTCTTCAGTGCCATCCGTGGGGCAGCTTAGAATTCACATTCACAGCCCCACCCTTTTGCAACCCCATGGGGACAAGCAGGAGGTTTGATTCCCCTCCTCCCAGCATTTCTCAGCTGAAAAATGGATCCCACCCAAAATGGGAAAACAGAGGATCGGAGCCAGTTGAGAAGCTGGTGACCTTTACAGACCCGGCTTAATAATCTGAATAACTGAATGATCTTCCTGGGTGCGATGCACTGAACTAGAAACTAACCCAAAGGGGTTCACGCAGCAAGCGGAGCCTCTCCCCAAAGTAACCATATTTAGAACTAACCATGTTTGGCATGCTGTCCACAGCTTGGTTAAGCGGATGGTAAGTTGTGGTCTGCAGGGCCAAGGTTGAGAAACACTGGACTAAGATAATGCCTTCCCATTGCAATTTGCCTGGCACATATCCTGCCATTTTCCACATCAAGCTGTTAATATTCTAATCCAAGCTCCGTATTAAAGCTAACACTTTCATGAAGTCAGTTAAAGGGTTATAGACCATTTGTAAGCTCTGGAGTTTCAAAACACTCTTCATCCACTGATATGGTTAAAAAAAAAATCAGGGGAAAAAAATGACAGGAACAAAATCCTCTGAGCGATGTTCCAGTCAGGGAGGTCGAGCTTTGCTGGAGCGAAAGAGCCTCCAGAGTGAGTCTTCTCAATTAAAAGGTTCCACCCAGGTCATCTTCAAGCTCGGGCCAAAGAATAAACAAGCCATAATTGCTGGTTTCTCCCCCCACCGTATTTTGAAGTGGGAAATGTTCGCACTAAATGATCTCCATCCTTTGTGAGATACAGAGAAGAAGGATCAACTTTGAATCATCTAGACCAGGGTTCCTCAACCTCAGCAACTTTAAGATGGGTGGACTTCAACTCCCAGAATCCCCCAGCCAACATGGGTTAATGAAGGCCTTTGGCAAGGCTGTCCTGCAGAAGACTAGCTGGAGAGGGGTCTCACTGGGTTCAAAAAGGCTTTTTCCGCCCGGAGAGGTGGCTATACAATTGCAGCTTTCATGATTTTTTAAGGTAAGGTTGGACTTCCAGTGGCCCTGCAAATCTATTTTTGAGGGATGGGGATATATAGTAAAAGATTAAGGTGTTTTGTTCTGTCTTTTTTTTTTTTTTAACATTTAAACCAGGGATGGATCGGTGGGCTAAGAATATCAAATGAGTATTTTACTTACTTCTACATGGACTCTGTTTTGGGTGGTGTCACCATACCCCTGGCAGCTCCTTGGATGATGGCCACAGAATGAGCTACCCTACCACATTCTTGTAGGGGTATCTGCAGCAGAGGAGGGTCAAAAATGTCACGATGGCAGCTGTGACTAGGTGGCTGGAGCCCCTTCCCTTTGTATGCACATCTCACAATACATCAGGCTTCAACTGCACGTCACGGCTGCCATCTTGACTTTTTGACCCCCTTCCCTACAGATGCCCAGCTAGCATTGGAAGAATGGTGGGTGCCCAAAAATCTAAGCAAAATGTATGCTGGGATTTTTCATTTCCTTTCTGGATTTTCCCCAGTCCTAGTTCAAAACTTGTGCTGTCAATATCTTGACGGAAGGGCCACTGCTTCTCAGCTACAAAAACACAAAATGATGCTTGAATTTTAAAAAGCCAACACACTCCAATGAGCACGAATGATTGGTCTAAAGCAGTGTTTTTCCAACTTGGCGACTTGAAGATGTGTGGACTTCAACTCCCAAAATTCCCCAGCCAGCAAAGGACGATAATGACTTTGAATCTTGGTGGGATAAAGCAAGCGTGGCCTTCTAAGGGCATTATCCTACCCCCGTGCTCAGATGGCCTGGAAAGGAAGCAGCAGCAATCAGTGCCCCTCATTATCCGCTTGTAAATTGGTACCTCTTGATGCCTCTGTCTATGGACTAGAAGTTTAATGGCTGGCCGTGCATCTAAGCGGTCTTATTCCCTCCCTGCCCCCCCAACAGTTCACATTTTCACCAAGTTCACATTTTAATTTGCACTGGGCCAGCCCCTAGAGATGACCACAAGGTGGAGTTACCTCCCCACTCGGGGCTTATTTCAAGGGCAGGCAGTGCGGACCAGGCAGGAGTTCCACCCAACTGCCTTGTCACTAGATCCGTGTCACCAAATGAATCCTTCCAAAATCTTCCTTTCCTCTGAAAGAAATGCTGTGAAAATTACTGAGAGCTAGGAGAGTCAAGGAGAAACGCAGAGGTTTCTTCCTCTCCGGCACAAAGGACCTTCCTCACCTCCACCGGACGTTTGTAGAGCTGCAGAGAAGAGCTGCTGGCCCGTCCATGGCATTCTGACGGCTGTACTTCTGGAGGAAACCAGCTCTCTAGAAGCAGTTGTGCAAATGTCCTGCCCTGACACACACACACACACCCCACCCTCAAGGCACTTGGGTCCTGACCTCGCCGTCCACCTCTGCCAGGAAGGAAGAGCAGGATCTCATGCTGAGGATCTCCAGCCCTGACCTAGAGGTCAAAACCAGCTTGGATTAGTTACTGCTCCCCTCTCTGCATATTGCAAAACGAAAAACATTGCAAAATCACCATTTCTGAACATCATTATAGTACCTGGAGTTCTGCAACCTTGCAATTTCAGTCAATGGAAGGAGAATATCTTGCAGACTGATTGTTTTAGGCATAAGGGGAGACCAGAAGGAACATCCACGAGGGGGTCAAAAAAGTCAAGAGGGTGGCTGTGTCCACACAATCAAAGCTCTGTCAAAGAGGTGGGACTTCAATTGTACAGTCTTGACCACTGCCTTGACTTTTTTGACCTCCTTATGGATGCCCCTGGACACAGGCAAGGGCTCTGTGTGCATAGGCGTTCAGATTGAAATCCTCATTCCTCGCTGTGCTCAGATTCAGCCATGAGTTCAGCTGCTCCACTGCCGGAGTCAGTACCAAGTGGTCAAAGCTCCACCTACAAGCTTCACTGACGATGCATGAATGGCCACGTGCTGAAGAACATGGACTCCCCTTCCAGGAGAAGGCTGCAAGTCAGACCTCATGAAAGGCCATTTGGGGGATAAGTAACCTGTCATAATGAGACAGATAGTTGGAGGAAGAGCTTGGCAGAAGGAAAGAACTTGGACCCCTTCTGGAACATGATACAGCTGAACTGACTTCTCAGCCGACTCTTTTCATGATACAAAGGCCTTCAACGAGGCCAGCTTTTTAAATGGAGGAGAAAAAAGACAGCTGCAGAGATGTACTTCTTTCTGATTGCCAGGGACTGAATGGGAAGCTAATCCTAATTCAGCCCCAAACCCAGAGGCCAAGCAGATGCTTTCCAGATGCCAAGAACCCCATCAGGTTTCCCAGCAACTTGGATTCTTCCTTCTCCTCCTCGTCCTCCTAAACTTTGCTGTCTTTTTACTCTGCATATGCTCACAGCTCAGCACTGGAGGACAGGAGGGGAAGAACATCGCTATACTGCATAGACCAACCTTCTCCTCCAGATAGGTTGAAGTTAAACTCCCATCTTCTCCAGCTGCAAAGCATCTACAGGTGTGGACTGTAAGAGGTGTGGGCTTCAATTCTCATGCTGGTTGGGGAATTCTGGGAGTTGAGGTCCACACCTCTTAAAGTTCCCAAGGCTGAGAAACACTGATCTACAGGGAGGGTCAAAAAAGTCAAGGGGACCGCTTTGGTCATGCAACTGAAGCTGTAGCTCTTGTGGGACACGTGTAAAAAAGGCTTCAGTTGCAGCTGCCCTCTTGGCGTTTTTTCACACGCCCCCTCCCTTCATGGACAGCCCTACTAGCTGACGATGCTGCTGGACTACTGGGCAGAAGTGCTGTGTTCCCCTCAGCATAATGCCAAAAGTTTTTTCTTTTTAGAGAAAGCAAACTAAGCAGCTTCCAAACATTACTTGAAAAATTGCTTTTCTGTTCAAGCTCAGTCTTATTAGAAGAATACAGTCCAAAATGAAAAATTAACTAGTTTACCATTACAAACACTGAAATTGCTGCATTTATGTGCGTGTACATCAAAAAGTCAATATTCTCCTGCCCCCTCTCCCAACAGCTGGAGCTTTTTCCTCCTTCTTGTAAAAAGCAGTCACTTGACATGTCCATCCATCAGGAATCATACACTGAAGGCAGGATATTCCCAAAATCCATCTCAGAGGTCATAAAAAACGGGCAGGATCCATGGGTCTCCAGATCTCTTCAGCAGGCAAACCATTTAGGAGTAGGGAGGAGCAAATCTATTTACATGTTTCTGTTTCTCATATAGTTTAGGGTGCTTTTTAAAATATATTTTAAAAAGATATTTGAATGTTTATATATTTAAAACTAACTTCCATTTAGTACATTTCGGTGTATTTTTCCCCAAACAGATGCATTTTTCTTTGCAAGTTTCTTTCCTGTACATCTTCCCTAGTAAAATGCTTTTTAACACATTGCTTGTGTAAATGAATCTGTTTTGCACAGGCTTTTCCAGACTGCCTGCATTGATGAACTGGACTTCAGGAAGAGGAGATTTCAAAGGGGGTGACATTGTAGCCGTGACTTGGTTTAAAAATGCAAACTCAGATACAGCTGCAGTCAAAGGCAAACTAAAATGATTTGTCCCCCATCTTGAGTTGTGGGGATAGAGAGGAGGCTGAGATTTCCCATTCCACAGCCATTCCAAGTCTTCCTGTTTCCTCCCCCTCCCCCAAATCTTTGGCCTTTCTCCCTTGCTACCCTGCACAATGACAGACCTCATTTTCCTTCTCACATTCATCTTTTCCCGTTTCATTTTTGGGTCACCCTCTTCTTTCTCAGGCTGAAATGAAAGATAGTTTGGACTAAATTTGCAAAGAATCTTTATTTCAAGATCTCTTTCACAACTAACATTACAAAGCCCGGTTTCTCCATCTTATAATTTGTGTTTCCTTAGTGTCCCTGTTGAATGTTTCCTGTTATTTTCAGCCCATTTCTCTAGCCCACCAAGATCATCCTGCATCCTTTTCCTTTCTTCGAGGGTGTTAGTTATCCCAACCAATGCTGTGTCTCCTCACTGGAGCCCCCCACCTCTCAGCCATGGAAACTACCCCCCCCCCCACCCACCCACACACACATGCTGTCAAGCAACAAACATTTAGGAAAGATACAGCCATGACTCAAGATACAGAGCATTCCTAGGTGCATCTCCAGGAAGCACACCAGGGGCTGTCTTGTCCCGTGGGGATATTCCTCCATCCCATAATAACCACAGTTACCCCTCCACAGGCACCCAGTGAGTGAGGTAAAGGGTGACCAGCCATCCTGCCACATCTCCACCTGCCCACCATAGACCCCAAATCGTACCCCCGGAGGCGCGATGGGCCCCCTCACTGCTGGCCTTCCGAAGGGCCTTGAAGACCTGGTTCTGCCACTTGGCCTGGGGCGGGGAGGGAATACTTCAAGCGTGGGGATGGCTAGCCCCATAGAGGCCTGCTGTCCTCAGCCCCAGATTCTTCATCTTCTTGGACTCTCCTTTCTTTAGTATTGTTTTAAATTTTGGATGTTTTATGTGTTTTAGATGTATTTATAGTTTTAATGTTTTTTGTAAGTCGCCCAGAGTCCCGTATTGTGGGGGAGATGGGCGGTGGAGAAATCCAATAAAATAAATAAATAAATAAAATTTTCCTCCAGAAGGAAGATCTAGCAGATCTTTCTTCTGACCACCCTCCCCTCCAGGCATCAGAGCTACAGCACCCTCCATCGGCTCCTCCACAATCCCTAAGCATGTTTTACATGGTTGGTCTGGGAGCCACTTAGGGTCAGTGGCAACTGAGGTGGCATAAAGCCTCTAAATAAATAAATAAATAAATAAATAGAGGAAGGAAGCAACTAAGTGAGCAAGCAGAGGAGGCAAAGCAAAAATCCACAAAGTGCAGCATTGCCGTGACCTGGGCCCCAAAGGACTTTGCGAAGGTAAGGAAGTGATTCAAGGAGATCCCAACTCACAGCAAGAGACATGGAGCTCCCCCCCGCCCAAGCCATCTACACTCAGCCAGCCACCGCTATTTGAGGGACCTCTTCCTGATCACATCTACCCGCCCCATCAGGTCCAGCAGGAAGGAGACGTTGCGGGTCCGTCTGCTAAAGAGCTCCACCTGAAGGGGCCCAGACAGCTGCCTTTTCTGCTGGAGCTCCCGCCCTCTGGTACATCATCCCACCACCGCCCACCCCCAAGGCGAGATTGCCCCCATCCCTGCTTGCCTTCCGGAAAGCCCCCAAAACAAGGCTTTCCCGGCAGCCTTGGGGATCCCACGGGGAGCCTGTGCGATGGTTATACTGTGTTTAGCTGGATGTTCTTCTCCTACAGTCTTGCTCTTATTTATATTTTTAAGCTTTTTTCCCCAACAGCTATGACATGGTTTTAAGTGTTGGTTATATGCCACCTAGAGTCATGTTCAGTGAGATGGGTGGCCATATAAATGCATTAAATACGTAAGCCATGCGGTGAAGAGGTGGCACCCTGGGATGCTCAGCTGGCAAGGGAATCCCGATGCACGTTGCCCTGGCGACCAGCTCCCACCAGCGCCCTGCAGCAAAGAGAGCTCCAACTGTGGCCAGGAGCCACAGCACCTTACCCATGCCAGGGCCGCGATGGGGACCCAGGGACCCGCCCCTTTCTTCTGTCTGGAGGCTTCAGGAGCTGGAGCTCCCAAGGACCAAGAAAGGGGAGCGTCTTGGATCATTACTGATGACATCTCCAGTTCCCGAAGAGGTGAGCAGGTGTGTGTCCTTCTAGTGTTCCCAAATGCAAGTCTCCCTGCCTCCGCCTAAGAACAACCCCGAACCATTACAGGCCCACATGGAAATTGGGAAAAGAGGTAGGAGGCCCTGCAAATACTCGTGGGAAACCCCTGAGACCATGCAATGTTTGTTGCAAAATCTCCTTTGAGACAAATTCAATTCCTGGTGACCTACATGGAGGCGTACGCTTAGCTCTCTTGGCCACAATGTGGACATTTCTTTCTCCTACATTTTTCTGGGATGCTTTTTGGCCGTCCAGTCTAGTTTACCATTCTGGAGTTTTCTAGTGGTCTCCCGTCCAAGTATTAACCCTCAGATTCAAAACAGGTCCTGAAACACCCAAATCTTCTAGATTTTGCAACATCCAAACCCTTCTGTCTTTCAAAATCTGAATGATTTAAACTGACAAGTCTCCAATGAAATAATGTATACCTTCGTGTTTGCTGAGTCAAAATTAGCCATAGCTCTCTTGAACAGACAATATTCTAGACCTCCTTGCCTCCTTTTTGAAGAGAGGGGCAACATCATTTGCTTTCCTCCATTCATCTGACACTTCAGCCTTTCTCCAGGGTTTCTGAAAGATAATCCATAAAAGTTCAACCAGAACATCAACCTAGTTCCTCCAGGACCTTAGGACATAATTCATCAGGTCCTGAAGTTTTAAACTCATTCAGAGTAAAGAATGTTTCCTCTCACAATGTTTCTAGGAGCCTCAAACTGCATCCTGCCTTTCATCCTATTCTCTCAAATTTTCTGGGGAAACACATCGTTTTCTTATTGGAGAAGCCTGAACCAAAAAGGAGCTAAGGAGCTCTTTAACGGGACCTGCTAACATTCGGCCACATTCATAGAGCAGCTAGGATCCTTCCTTCCTTCCTTCCTTCCTTCCTTCCTTCCTTCCTTCCTTCCTTCCTTCCTTCCTTCCTTCCTTCCTTCCTTCCTTCCTTCCTTCCTTCCCTTTGATGCTTATCTAAATATACCCTTTTGTTTGTTCTGTGAATCCCTTGCTAATTGAAACTCTCTTTGAGTTTCCATTACATCATCTTTCTTCTTACCCAGTGCTATATCATACTGCTGATAGTTACAACAGCTTTTATTGCAATAATTAGGTGAAGACATCCAGCATGCTGAACAGTCACTTGAAAAAGAGGACATTTTTCCACATTTACCAGGAATAATTTCTCTTTGGCCCTGTTATGATGGCAGTTGCTTAATCAAGGCACTGGCCAGTTACAGAGCAACTTAAACAACAGACAAGGGAGTGATGATGCAGAAAGATCATTCATGAGACCAGCTGCCATCCTGACATCTGCTATTCTTTTCCCCCAGAGGTGTGACTTGAAGAAAAAGGAAGAGGGGGGCAAGAAGGAAGGAAGTTAATGCCAGGAGACAGTAACACTTAACTGGCCACTTGCTGCAAAGCTGTTTCAATGCGACAAAGGTGACACAATGGGCACTGCGGGCCTGTCCAGGGGCTTAAGATTTACTGTTCTTTTCCTTCCCAGAAGAGAGGGTGGGATGGCCTTGCTGCTGATGCCTGATATTAAGCCTAGCGAAGTATGAGTAGATGCTCCTCCCTTGACTCCCCACCTGTTGACTTCTGCTGCTTGGCACAGCTGGAGGTGGAAGAAATGCAGGGGGTGGAAGGTGCTTCCCTCAGATTCTTCAGCTTCAGATTCCAGCCCAATCTAGGGGTGCCTTCTTGGCTTTTTCCCACACACCCAAATACCTAGAGCATTGACTTCTCCACTGTTGGCAGAGGACTCTCAGTGTCTCGCCTCACAGCAGCCATTCTCTCCTTCTAACCCAAAATCAGGAAGAGAAGTGGGGGAAGAGTCCCCTCAGCGTGACAACCTGGGGTTTGGAGATGGAAGGCAGAGCCCTGGCGTGACCGTCTCCCTCCTCCACTGGAGCTGGACTTAAGGGCGCTGCCTGTGATTCAGCAGGTGGAGAACCCAGGGGTCTCTCAGAAGCCCTGGTGAGGCAATCATCTTGCAGTGCGTGTGAAGGCAGCTGCCCCTTCCTTCCTGTAGACACCCGAGGCTGGCGGCCAACTGAAGGACCCTCCGGCACTTATGTTCAGTGGAGGGCCCCAGGTTCAGTTTCCACGCCCCACAGGATCTTGCATGGGCTCCCGTGTCTCCCAAGGCCACAAACCCCCCTCAGAGGGGAGCTGCTGTACCCCTAACCACTGGGGATGGCTGCCCTTTGGCAGAGAGGGAGGGGTTGGGTCTGCATGCCATTCTGTGGGCTTCCTGGACAGCCCCTGGAGGCCGTCAGACCCTGTGCTGGCATAGAGAGACCCCCACTCTCCTTCCAGAAGGATGTAATGCAAGCTCTGAAGCTGGGTCAGCAAAAGAGTGGGAATGATGGGACTTGTACTCCAACACATCTGAAGGGCACAGGTGGGAAAGGGTGCCCGAGGGCCGTACAGACCGTCGTTCCGTTCTTACCTCTCAGCAAACAAAATTCAGAGCCGAGGGAAGCATCGCTCCATCAGCGACCCAGCGCCTAGCCTGGAAGTTGGGAATTAGTGGAGAACCTCGTGAAGAGGACTTCCCCCACCCCCAGAGGCTGTTTTCAGGAGCGAAGAGCCCGTTTCGATATCCGTCGGCAGCCCATCTTGGCTAATTGCCACTGATGTCTCCATTCCCCATAAATTTGTCTAATCTGTTTTTTGAACCCAGCTACACTATTATCCTCTGTCAGCAGAAGCCTTGGAAATGCCAGGTTTAATTAAAACAATCTTTTATGTTACGATCCGCGTCTCATTTCCTCTACCTGGTGAGAAATGGCTCTCGCCTCAATCAACAATTGAACTTTTAAGAGTGCTGCGCTGGGCAGAACAGGCAACACCCTCCGTTAATTAAAACTCAGATCTCTGAATCACGGGAAAGAGCTTGGCCTCAGGAACCAAGGCAGGGCCGGCTTAGCAAGGATGCCACGTGGCCGGGGCTGGAGCAGGTGGCGGCCTGGGAAACGCATAACAGCACCCACTGGGAGCCCCAAAGGACTTAACCGGACACCCAGGCTGCATTTCCAGGCCAGCTTTCGCAGGGATTTTCTCACGGAGAATTGCTAAAACCAGGTTGCAAATTCCTGACTGCAGCAAAGAGGCATCAAAACCCCAAAAGCTCTGCTGCCATACAGTGGTCCTCCAGATTTCTGCACTGAGATCTGGTGGCCTGGCTAAGATCATCAAGATTTCTTTGGATCCACCAGTGCCAAATGCGCAGAGATTGGGCCAGATTTGACTGGTCGCTGGTCCAATCAGTGGAGAGTTTTCTCCTGGGTGTGTTCAGCCATTGACTTCCGTGGTATTTGTGTATCAGAAAAGAGACCTTCCTCAACTCTTAAAGCAAAGTTGGGTTCAATGAAAGGCCAAGCCAGCCCCAGGAAAGAAAGCAAAGCTCCCCTCGCAATGCCACGGGACTGCATGGAAGGTCCAGAGTGGGGGGCCCACGGGATCGGGGGCGCCAATTTCCACAAGTCTATAAAGAACTCCGGAAACAGCTCCTGGTGGGCAAGCAGACGTAAGCAGAAGCTCTTTGTGGCACTCCTGCCAAAGAGTGCCTTCGGGCACGACAGAGAACCAGCAGCTGAACATGCCGAAGCTTTGGAAGACTGTCCTGTGGTTATATGGGACATGGGTGAGGTGGTCTTCCCACACACAACACAGTATCAGAAATGGATTCCTTGTATGGGAGCCAAGTGCAAAGACACTAATGGACATGCATGTATATCAGTGTTTCTCAACCTTGGCAACTTTAAGATGTCTGGACTTCAACTCCCAGACTTTGCTGGCTGGGGAATTCTGGGAGTTGAAGTCCAGACATCTTAAAGTTGCCAAGGTTGAGAAACACTGGTCTACATAAAAGCATAAGTGTCAACCTATTCTGTTCACTCCTTCATTTTGTAACATGGGGTTGTGTAGCATCTTAAAGAACACATGCAGAAATGCCTTTCCACAAGGGCATTTTCTGTATAAAATCCTCTCTCTCTCTCTCTCTCTCTCATGTTGCTTTGAACGCTTGTTCCACGACTAAGCCTTCTGTTTTCTAGCTTTCGTTTCCAAGGACAGAACAGCCCCCAATCCATTATCACAAAGAGCTTTATAACAGTGTAGGAACCCTTGCAGACAGAGTAGAGGAAGATAACTTACAAAATGTCAGAAGAACAACTAAGAGGCCTTGCACACCAGCTGGGATTCACCCCTAGAACCGGCTGAAGACTTAACCAGGAGCAATCTCACTCCCAGCTCTTTCCACATGTGCAAAGAGCAACAGGAACAAGCCTTTCCTCTGAAGCAAGGGCGTCACTGGCAAATTGGGGTAAATCATACTTTTGTGTGTTGACTTTTATTCTTTGGGTAAGTCGATATACCGCCTGCAAGTAGGTGTTGAATTTCTCACCCCGAGCCCCTAATCACTCGCACAGAAGCTGCTTCAGGTGGCCGCCTGCAAATAGAGGTCGTAGGTGGGTCTCTCCAACTCCCTGTTTTGCTTCATTCATTCATTACAACTAGAAGCCGCCCGACTCCCAACAACTCTGAGCAGTTTTCTTTGGGAAGGGAGGGGAGAGGAGAAGTTGAGTTTTATTCTTCCTGTGTATTGCAACCCTTTCTTGAATTATTATTTTACCCAATAAATAAATAAATAAACGTAATAAAACTACCACAACCGAATAAAAGCCAAAATCAAGCGTTTTTTTAAACAACTCCAGTGCGCAGAAGAATTTCGTCCAACTCCACAGCTTTCAGATTGTTTCACCTTCTTCCCGGGCTCTTCCTGGTACCACCCTCCACAACCATCTCAGCCCAGGGCCAGCTCCCAGGACAAGTGTCTCGGCCACAGGATCTCTCGTGGATGGAGCCTTCCTGCAGGATCGGAGGCTCCCCTGCTCCCCAGGTTCATTGGAAGCAGATGCTCCTAAAAGGAATTGCTGATTAAAGGATCCCTCCCCCTTTGCATCTTCCAGAAGAGAGGTCCTCCTTTGATTGCAACTGCGACCCCCTTTTCTTTCTCAGTCTCTCTCTCAGCCCAGCTGACCTCATACAGTTGCTGTTGGGGGAAAATGGGTGGAGGGACTGCTGTTAATGCTGAGAATGCTGAAGGACAAGCAAGAGAGAAATTTAACAACAACAAAAAGAATTTAAGAAGAACCCCAATGTTGGATTGAGATCATCAAAAGTAGCATCTGATTCTCCAGAGTTCCAAACTGACCAGATTGTATGACTTTATTATTTTAAATAATAATAAATTATTGAGGTAATTTGTTAATAAATAATAATTGGTGGATTGGATTGATATCCTACCTTTTCTCCAGGAGCTCAAGGTTACTATCATGGGAATCTCCCTTCATTTTATCCCCACAACAGCAACCCTGGACAGGAGGCTGTGCTGAGAGACAGCAATTGACCCAAAGTCCCCCAAGGAGTTTTCATGGCAGGACGGACAGGACCCTGGGACTCCACAGACCAACTCCAGCACCTGGATCCTGGCACTCGCTAACCACTGAAGTCTTTAGTCACAACAAGGAAGAGTTGAGGGAAAGCAAAGAGAGTTACTAGGCCTCCAATACACATCCTTTATTTTTTTCCAGTCCATCAACTCCAAAAAGGGAGGGAAATGTTCAGTTCAGGAATGAAAGAGATTCTCACTTGGGTTCTGAGTCACCTACTGAATCTGCCAGCTTGGTATGAAACAGTCACAAATGTTGGCTCCTTGCTGTTCTCAGAGCTTAATTGTTTGCCTGCAGACGTTTCATTGCCAAGGTACTGTAGATACCACCATCCGTGCACCAAGCTCAGAGAACATCAAGAAGCCAGCAGTTCAGTCCTGAGCTTCAGAGATGGTCTGCTATCGGAGCCCTAACCATTTCTCCAAAAAGAGCTGAGCTCTGAGCTCTGCCTGCACCCTCAGAACGAGATGAGCCTTTTTCTGAGCCAGGAGTCAAGACTGACTTGAAACATATCCATCAACGCTTTGGTCAGACAGACAGCTGTTAGAGGGGCCTCCAGTGCAAGGCTCAACCCCCCCTTTTCAGAAAGACATCAGCAGACCACCGAGACATCCATGCAGGGGTGTAAAGGTGTCTACAGGGTGTCACAAAAGTCAAGATACCATCTGCAATTGTGCCGCACGTTAAAAAGGGCAGGGCATGGTTGTGGATGCCATTGTGACTTGCAAACACCCCTACGTGCACGCACGTGCGCACACACACACACACATCCCACATACAGAGTTCATATGGAAGGGCAGCCTGGTAAACCAGAGGTAGACGTGGTCCGTCCAGCTTTCTATCCTCAGCTGTAGCTTTTTGCCAAGTTCTCCGCTGCCAAGCAATGCATTTGGGCTGAGGTCTTCAGGGGAGGACCTAAACTTACTAAGGGGCATTAAAAGATACCAGGTGCCAAACCATGATGCGCCAGTGAATGATGGTGCCAGGTGACAAATCAGGAGTGCAGAGCCCCAGAGCCCCAGCCAGGTACAAAGGGGGAGGACAAGGTTAGGACAGGACCTCTAGAGGCCTTGATCTGAGGTCTCTTAAGGACCCTCTTCTGCAGCTCCAAGCCCATCTTGAGGCAGGAGTGCACTCACCACCTGGGACGTTGTCCCAGCTTGAGGGGAGGGGCGTCTGAGCTGCTCTGCCCCCACCCCCAAGGCAGCCAAAGATTAACTCCCCCCCCACTGCTGGTCCCGGCCCGGCCCTCTTGCCTCCAGTCCCAGACACTCCAGCTGCCAACTTTCTTCCAAGTCAAGAAGGGGGGACAAAGTCTCACCACTCTGACATCCCTCCATCTGCTCTTGGACGGAGTCAGAGGTCGGGGAAAATGACTCCTTCATCAGTACAGCAAAGGATGACTGCAATCTTCACTCCGGGGTTGAGGGCGAGATGAAAGCAACATCATGAAAACCCAGCAGGAAAAAGGAGGTGGCCAAGGCGTGACTGTGTGGTGGTTCAGGTCAAGGGAATTGACCTTAAGTTAAGCTCCACCTGATCTGGTCTGGGCCAATTTCCTTGCTGAATGACCGGTTGGTTGCTGCCTCTCAGCCTAGCCTACCTCAAAGGGTTGTGGAGAAGATGCAGGAGTGGAGAGACTTTTTCCCAGCACTGATATCCTTGGAGAAAATGAACCTCAGAGAAAATTTCCCTTTGAGAAATCTTTCTGGATTAAGAAACAAGCTTGCTCTTGGAGCCCAAATGCGCTGCTCCTGCTTCGCCGTGCAGCCCTGAGACAGTTCTTAAGGAGGAGCACCTTTCTAGTCCTCTAGGAGCAAGAAAGAGGACTCTGTATACTAGATATGCATTCTGGGCAGGAAAGGCATGTTCTGGTTCTCCTGCCAACCCCCTGGATAGCTCCTCTTCCAGTCCAGGCCTCCAGGCTTCGGGGCTGCTCACACAGGTTCAGCTCCATTTCCCCCCCGGCTATCTCTCTGCCTCCGACTCGCAGGAGCTGCCCAGTTCCACGGAGAGTCTGAAAATGAATGTAAATCAGCTGAAAGAAGCAAAAAGGAAGCCTCAGAGAAAAGATCCAGAGGAATCTTTCTGACATGGCAATTTATAGTTGGCAAAGCTGTCTTCCCCCGGGGCAGCTGGCGCAGTTTGAAATGTGATGAACAAGGCAAAGGGAAAGGCAGCCCGCTTCAGGGTTTTCCAAACGCGACATCATGATTCAGTTCAAGCATCCCTGTCATCTCCGGGTGCAGGCCCAGAATAAAGAATTGCCATTATAAGGAAGGTGGATTCTGGCTGAGTGCAGAAAATGCCTCCTATCAGCAGGAGCAGCTCCAGAGTGGCACCAGTTCCACACAGAGGGGGAGCTGCTCTTCGTCAGGTGCGCCCAGCTGGAGGATGGGCTGCCTTCTGTCTGGCATGCTTCCGCTGGCATTCCCACAGTGGGTACGTGTGGGTGGTTTCATCAGACCTGATGACCTTAAGGGCATCTTCCAACTCTAGGGCGGAGTCAGGGGTGCATCACAGCGGCCCTCCACAAACACACCGGGTGGCACAGAAATTCAGTGCGCATGCCTATCTGCAAAATCTCATTCATTCATTCATTCATTCATTCATTCATTCATTCATTCATCAAATTTGTAGGGCCGCCCATCTCAAGGAAGAAGTGACTCTGGGTGGCGTACAATAAGACTATGAAACATATAAAAACAATTATTCAGAAAAAAAATTTTAAATCACAAAGGCTAAGAGAGGGCAGCAGATGTTTACCGCAATGGAGCCACCTCTGTACCTCGCTGGTCCCCTGGGGCCCCCAGGCCTGACAGCCTAGCCGGGTCTTGAGGGGCTTCTGGAAGCTCAAGAGGGATGGAGCTAATCCCACTTCTGGGGGGAGAAGATTCCACAAGGCGGGCGCCACGGCAGAGAAGACTCCCCTCCTGGGACCCGCCAAATGTAGGACGCTGGTTCAGCATCCTTCAGGGGACTTTCAGTTGAGTCAGACTGCATCTCCCATCATCCCCCACCGGTATGGTCAGCTCTTCACCTGTAGCAATAACTTAAAAGGCAATGAAGCTCTTCAGCTTGTCGCTGCTTCCAAATTATGCAGCAAAATTCCAAGTCTATCCCAGATTTCATTTTCTGGGGAAAGTTGTGTTGTTCTTAGGGCATGCATGTTCTGCCCACTTTGAACCAAACCTCAGCCAACCAAATCATCCATATCTTTTAGGCAATAATACAAAAGGAGGTGACCTGGGAAAGGCAAAATTAAACTGCCCTGTATGGACTGGTGGATTACAAGAGGAGGAACAGGGTTCAGGGCGCAAAGGGAGGGCTGTGGCCATTGGAAAGGGGCTTGGGCGGGCTGTACAAGCATGAGCAAATCTTACTTCTTTACATTTCAAAAGGAAAATATCCAAGAGCAACCACATTTTTTTTAAAAAGTCCTGCTAAATTTTGTCTACATTCAAATAGGCCCACAGCCATTTTTAAGTGTGGGCTGCTCTCCTTTGTGAATTATACAATTTTCTACAAATTTACTTAATTATCATTATTGAGACGAAGTACTTTAAGGAGGTTTCCAGCAAGCCTGCAACCAGATTCGCAAAGGAGGGAGAGCGAAAGGAGGCAACCAGTTGCAGAGGGGAGATCACAGGGAGCCTGCAGAATGGAAATGCTACAGCGCATGCAATTCACTGGCCCCATCTCAGACTTTCCCATGACAGAGATGGAAGATGCTTCCCCAGGGATTTTATACATACAGCAATTCCTCCCCCACGCACACAGACATGTGCACAGACACACCATCCCAGCATAGGGTTAAAGCATATCCTTTGCCTATAGAGTCTCCCCCAGATGATTGTCCTGCAGCTCCAGTTGAAGCCTTTGGAACAGCAGGAATTATGGAAAGTAGGTATGAAGCTCAACTCCTGCTGACTTCATAGACACATCCATGATTTTTTTTTTCTTGGTAACAACAGAGAATTGTCCACTATCTTCTTCCAGCGAGTTTTTCAACTTCCCACTCTAGCCTACAGCCCTAGGATGTCCAAATATGAACCTGTGCATAGCTTTTTGAGATGTGAGACACTGTCCCTCAGCCTGGGCAATGTGACGAGAAAAGCTCCCCCCCAAATCCTGGAGAACTTCTGTCGATCCAGGCAGGTGGTGGTGGCAGCAGCAGCAACAAAGCCAGGCGTACGGGATGCCAGCAGGGCTGTTTTTCTCCCAGTACATAAACATGAATGATGTTATCACTGCCTTTCCAGCCAGTTTTTGCAACCTGGAAACCTCTAGACAGAATAAAGCGTGATCACATTTTTAAAAGTGGCCTGAACCTTTCAGTGCTCCGATGCTCCATCTCACAAATGAGGCCGCCCATTTTGTTCCCTTTTTCGAAAGATGCTTTCCACGAGCCCTTCACATTTCAAAGGACAGCAATTGCAAATGTCCTACCCTGTCCTGAAGATGCAAGCTAGACAAGGATAAAATTAAGAAATAAATATAAAATGCCCGATCCTTGACCTGACTGAAATCAAACTAAAAGCGTGCTACCGCAGCTGAAGAAATGTGTTTTACCTGGAAATAAAAGTGCTTCAACTTCACGATTTAGAAACATTCTAGACGTCATGCTGGGACACAAAAGTCTTCCAGCACTCCTAAAAGATTGAACCTCCTTATGGCAGGAGTTTACTTGCTTCCACATCTGTGGTTTTGGGCCGAGGGCTCTATCGGGTAAGTGTATTGTTACCCATATAACTATATGGTTCCATACTGTATATTGATTTCCAGCACCCAGATTCATGCACCTTGAGCCATGAATCTGGATGAAGGTATGGATGGACATATAGGATGAGGGTGGACAGAAGATCCACTCCCTGCAGGCCAGAGAGGCAGGAGGCTCTGTCATTCTGGAAGATGTCAGCTTCTGCAGCACGTGGGAAAACTCCAGCATGGAGACTTCTAAGAGCACCCAGGAAGGAAGAGGGTTCCAAAATAGGTGGAGAAGTACCAGGAGGTACGAGAAGAGGACCAAGGTGGGAGTGGCCAAGTTTTATCAGGAGTTCTCAAAGTGGCACTTCAGAGCCTCACCCAACAAGGTGCCGCATGTGATAAACATGGGATTCATTTCCATGTGTCTTCAGTCTCTGAATAAATCAGAACCAAAAGCACTGGAGATGATATCACTACTTCCTTTATGATTCTCACTGCCCAGAGTCACTTATTTCAGATGGGTGGCCAAAGAAATTGAATAAATATATAAATACATTTCTCAGGAGGGTTAAAGGAGGTCAGTTTTTCCCCAAAAGTATTAGAAGCATTTGAAGCCACTCCTGACTTTCAGCTGAAGGAAGCCTGTGATGGTCTACAGGATGAATAGTTGCTTTCTGCCTTCCATCGAAGGCAAATAAGTTGTCCAAAACCCAAGTTAAAGCTTAGGTGGTAAATGACAAAATAATACATTCATTTTCAAGTTCAGCAATGTTTTGAACTTATTCATCAGGCTTAATACCCTGAACATGGGCAAAGTGCTTTCCTCTCACACAGAGAAGCCACTGCCAGCTGTCACACATCTGGCTTTCTAACCGCCGGTTTGGGAACATGGTTCCTTTTGCTTTTTGCAAAACGTAAGCATTGCAGGACGACAGAAAGGAATGTTAGTTGTTGAACCATGAGCGTAAAATATTACACGAGGCTGAACAAACAATGAAAAGTGAATCCAAAGCAATACTTTAAACATGTAAATATTGTATAGGTTATCAAATATGCACACCGTATCTGTCAAATACCAAGTCGCATTTCCACCAGGGTCATGTAACAAATATCAGGCATCAAACCCAGGCGCTTTTAGCTTTCATTTATCAAATATTCGTGGACTTCAGACAATAGCTGTCAAATGCTAAATGTCATTGCATGACAGCTATCAAGTTCACCTAAATATCAATGGTCAACTCTCAAGATCAGATCCTGGAAAAAGTTAGCAGCTCCTGTGCCACGCTGAAGATAAACCCGTCAGTTCAGATTTGGCATTGGCATTTGCAGGACAGGCACTTAGGGAGAATGGGGGGGGGGGAGGGAGGGAGGGAGGGGAAATTAATTTCTGCGGCACGGGTCCAGATTCCTTGTGAGTTCTTCTTCTGCCTCTTTAAAGGGAGAAACAGCGAGCCCATAAAGGCGTGTAGGAAAGACCCCACGATTCCCTCTTGCCCTCTAGAGCAAAACCGTAAAAGGCAAACGCGTTTTTTGTCCCAAGGAGTGGTGTGTCAGCACTTCGGAAAGGTGACGGTGAGATAGGCAGCCGTTCGTTTGCAACGCCCGTAACATTTGCAAGAAGATGCTCCTACAGGGGAGGGGAGGGGAGGGGAGGCCAGGCAAGAGAAGGAGGTAGAAATCCTCCTAAAATACATCAAGTCTTTAATTAGACTGGGGAAGCCAAGAGAAGCATCTTTGTGGGACTGAGTGCAGACAAACCCTGTGCTGGCCCATCCTTTCCACAATCTGGGCCGAAAAAGCATTTCCCATTTTCTTGCTCCTTCTGTTAAAACAAGTTGACAGATGAAAGCAGGGGAAGAACGCAAGCCAGTGACACGGCAGCTGCCTCAAGTGTCCTATTCACATGGCACTTGCTGAGAGACTGGCCGGTCCCTTCCAGAGGGCAGGGGGATTCTGAGGATGCGGAAGGCGAGGACCACATCCATTACGACAAAGCCCACGGCACAAAACAACATCATTTTTTCCTGGAAAGTCAAACATTGAGAAGTTGGGCTCTGAATGATGTTTCTTTAACCAGGTAAGCCGACATCTGGGTTTGATGATCGTTTTCACCAGCGAAGGGTCGGCATCGCTCCATCTCCGTTGGCCATCTCCGCGCTCCCTTGCCGGAAACAGGGAGAAAAGGAGCCCGTCCCTCTGTCCCAGCTTCCAGTGAAACTCAATTTAAATTCAAGCTCCGCCATATTCACTTATGGGAGTCTCCAATCCTGTTTTCCGAAAGGTCTCGCAAGATCACCAGGCTCCGAGGCTCCCTGGAACAAAAGGAAGGGCGCAGCCTTTAGAATTTGATTTGCACATTTTCAGAACTGGATACTTGTCGCTGCCGAGGAATGAGCTCCGACGCGAAAACAGGGGCTTTGTCATTCAAATGACAGGATTCACAGGCTGCACGAGGGGCTGCCTCTGTTGCTCTGGAGCAGTGTTTCTCAACCTTGGCCACTTGAAGATGGGTGGACTTCAACTCCCAGAATTCTCCAGCCAGCACAGCCATCTTCAAGTGGCCAAGGTTGAGAAACACTGCTTTGGAGGACCACCCCTGAGGGCCGCCCAGTCTTCTGGATCCAGGATCTTGGTTGCCCCTAAAAGAGGATGGGCAAGCCCAAAGCCTGTGGGCTGCCTGCCACTCCACACTCATTATGTGACCCAGAGCACCAGCGGATTGGGACCTCCAAATGGGTCACTCTACAGCAGCCCCGTTCTTTGCCCTTTTAAAGAGCATCAACTGGTTAGCGGGGGGCCCTTGAAGCTTTCCAGCCTCTGCTGGAGCCCCTCCATCGCTTCTGAATGCTCAAACCGCTCCCCTGCAAAAGAAGGGCCCCCAAATTCCAGTCACCCCCATCCAGCCTATCAAACTTCTAAAGGGGGTCCATTCTCACCCCAAAGGGGTCCAGGGGGCTGTCCCCCAAGTTCATTCTGTGGCACTGCGGCCCCTCACCAAGAGCTTTGGGGCAGGAGACGTTTGGACTGGAGCTCTCCCTGGGAGGAGGGAGGAGGTGACAGAACAGCCCAGATGTGGGGTTGGGCTTGCTGTCACGCAGGGATGTTGAGGTGTCTTCTGACGTCTGTGGAGCACCTTCCTCTATTTAAAATCCCCACTGCCCATGGACGCACTCCGAAAAGATGGCTGGGTGCCTTTCTGGCCCCACAAAGCTTCTGCCCAGCTGCGTCTTCCATGGAAAAATGGGGCAAAGCCCTGCACCCCCATCGCTCCCATTCTGCAATCAATGTGGGCTGTGTTCAGACAATGCCTTTAACCAGGTCCTTGCGAGATGAGGCTTAGCTAGGTTTCACCTTGGACCATTTTACTTATTAACTAATGACTTTAGGGGTTTAGTCAATTATGTGAATGCAGCTGGTTTGGTTAGTTTAAGGTTCAATGTGTGGTGTGCTGTGAACCAAGATAGTGGGTAAATTTAGTCGTCATTCTATGGGCATTCAGTGTAGCATTTCCAGCTGGAGGGAAACAGGTAGAAGGAAAGCTCATAGTCAGCCCAAAGGAGACAGGCCATGAGTCACCCTACAACCCCAAGTCCCCGGAACCTGCTTCTTATCAAAATACCAGGCTTCCTCCTCTGCAGGGAGGGCTAAAAAAGTCAAAATGGCAGCCACAACAGTGTGATCAAAACCTCACTTCTTTGTGCCCACCGTCTTGACATTATTTGACCCAACTTCTGCAGATAGCCCTACCTGCAGCTGTTCTTTGGGGTGCTATTGCTCTGTTTTGTTAGCCATGATGGTTTCTATTTTAATGTTGCCCTTTTTGTTGAACATCGCTTTGAGGTTTGTTGGACTGAACAGCATGTCAACTGTAGATGATGATGATAATATAGGCACCTTAATCTGGAGCACCCCTTGAAGACCATCGGCATTGACAAAATCACCATCAGTCCATTGCAAAAGGCAGTTTGACTTGGAACAGCTTCCATCCTGCGACGATGCCTTTCACACCACCAAACCATCAGACCACAACATCTGCTGATCCCAGGTCCTTGGGAAGGACTTGAAAGGTGGATAAAAATGCCAAATCCAATCTAAACATCTGGCTGACTGTGTGACCAACCATAATAATACGTTAGGACATCCTAGGTTCTTGGGAAGAACTCGATGCTACTGAAGGCCAACACCAGCTAAAGAACTGGCAGCTGTGCATTCACAGTGTTGTGTATAGCAGTAGTAATAGTAGTCGTAGCAGCAGCAATGGCAAGCTTGTCATTTCCCTCTCCTACCAAATGCCACTGCGAGAGTGATGGAGGCGGTGGGAAGCCCTGGCCTGCCTCGCTCGCGCACACATATGGTGCGAGTCAGCATATTTCAGCTCCTTCTTCTCGACAGGGAGTGCGATGGCAGTGCAACCACAACGAAGGGAAAAAATCCATATGTATGCAT
The DNA here is from genome assembly GCF_059951505.1 of Python bivittatus. NCBI lineage: Eukaryota > Metazoa > Chordata > Lepidosauria > Squamata > Pythonidae > Python > Python bivittatus. The sequence continues at coordinate 23,787,193 of NW_028277097.1, read as the reverse complement.
GCACAAAATTAATAAAACCTGTTTCCATTTCAGTGAATCCTGGGGGCGGGGAGGAACACAAAAACTGGCTGGATCTTCTGTGATGCAGGGTTGTTTGAAGTCTCGTTCTTCAATCAGGAAAGGCTATGTCTCTTTTCATTTGTGGGGGGGGGGAGTCGGCAAATGTGCCAAAATAAATTATGCCAGGCATAACAAATTCCATGCGTCAACAGCCTTCCCTTTCTTGAGGTTTTCTTGGTGTGAAGACGCCATGAGAGTGGTGGGGATGGATGACAGGATGAAGCTGGGGGGAGGCTGGGAGGGCTGGAGGGGGCTGGGGGGCTCGGGGAGTGAGGGGAGGACGAAGGAAACTTGGTCCACAAAACAGACCTTGGCTGAGAAGCTCTTGTAGCGCATTCTCTTGGGCCCCCCTGTGGCAGCACTAGGCATGGCGAAGGGCTGGTCTTTGGTGACTCTCAGCCTCTCGAGCTTCTCACAGCAGGAAGGAATTCAGGACATGAGGCTGGAGGTGCAACCTGCATTTGGCTCGCTCGCAATATTTGGGAATTTAGCCGGCTGCAAGTTAGCGACCAACACACAGCTTGGTGGTTCAATAAAAAGCAGCTTCTGAGACACTGGAAGAGGAGACTCTGGACTGGGACAAGGTCCTGCACCTTTCAAGGGGGGTTCTGGGCATCCCTCCCACGTCTGGTGCTACTTAAAGGCCTCGGTGGGGGAAAGGCACAGGGCTGGATCCAAGCAGTCTGATAATAAAGAAGGAAAACTGAATGAGGCTACTGTTCCAAAAGCAAGACTGCTCATTTAATACGAGAAGAAGAATCTGCTCCATATTTCCCCGACTCTTAGACTCTTCACAAACAGAACCACGAGCCAACCAACTTGTGGGTTTAATTTATGGTTGTGTGAAACTAAAAAATCGACTGAGAAGAGCTGTATTTTCTGTATTTCTTTGGTACCCCCTAGTGGGTGCCTGGATTTCTGCCATCCAGATCTGGACTAAATCAATCTTGCTTTGGTTCAATAGGCCTTTATTTTGCTTGTTACTTAAAAGCTACGGTCTAGCCCAGTGTTTCTCGACCTTGGCCATTTTAAGAGGTGTGGACTTCAACGCCCAGAATTCTAAGCTGGCTGGGGAATTCTGGGCGTTGAAGTCCACACCTCTTAAAATGGCCAAGGTCGAGAAACACTGGGCTAGCCTAACCCTAAAAAAAAAATCTCCAGCTACTCAAAGTGTATTTACATTCCATAAGGAACATAGTTATGGTAGTGAGGCCCGTCACCCCACAGATTCTGACTGAAAGGATAACCAGGCTGGTTCAACTAGAACAGCCTCTGAAAACATGGGGTTTTTTGTGATAATGAAGCAACAGCTGTGATATCTCAAAAGGGGTTCTTCCACATAACTTCCTCCTCTTCACTATCCCTTTTTGGAGCAGAAATTGTCTCATATGTGGAATTGCCCTCCCAGCCCACAAATCAATCTTTGGGAAGCTTGCAAATCTACCACATAAACTTGTTCTTCCAGGGTCTCCCTAAGCGTCTTCTATACCACCCACTCTGTTCATGGTCCAACATTGTTTTCTCCATTAAGATGGTGCAGATCATCGTAAATCTAGGCCATATTTGGCGCAAAGTATGTGTTCAGAGGAACGAACCTTCAATTTATTAGACATTTTATTGAAAGGTATCAGGGTGGTAAAGAAAAATCACAAGAGCCAAAATCTTTTTCATTCAATAAAACAACATCATAACAAAGAGAAGTCAGAGGTATAAAAAACCAGAATGAGTTCCAGACATGGAGGATCTCAGGCCAGGAACCAAACCGTGTCACATCGTCCTTCAAGCTGGAAGCAGAGGGATTCATGCTACGGCTTCACTTCTCTTGTTAAGTCACAATAAGGTTTATTTTGCTTTGGCTTCCAGTGCTGTATGAATTCAGCCTTTGAGTTTGGAAACCATTATGTATGGCCTGGTGTTACATCTCAACTGGACTACTATGGTTTGTTCAACAAACCAAACCACGGCCTTGGGCAAGGCATGAACCCAGCCTCTTGGCCACTATCCCAAAAGACAAGCTGACTGTTCTGCTGCACTTCCACGACAGTAGTAATGATAGCCAAAGTAGAGCCTGCATGAGACCATGGACCACTAGAACTCCACCAATGACATACGGCTCATCATGGCCACGAACCAGCCACGGGCTCTGTATGTCTTATTCCTCAGATAAACACTAACCTAGCCCAAGTCCGACCTGTCTTGCTTGAAGCATGTCGTAAGCCTGACAACCGTTTTCAGGGAACAAAAAAGGTAGTCCAGGCACAGTTAGGTGATGGTGGACATAATCTCTCCCAAAGGCTGGGTGGGGGATGCAGAAGCAAACTTGGGAAGCCATTGAAAGGTTCAGGGGCATCCATGGTGGGGCTGTCTAAAAAGTCAAGATGGGGGCTGTGACCCTGCGACCAAAGCCCCACCCCCTTTTTTAAAGAAAGGAGGCTTCAGTCTTGTGGTTGCGCCACCATCTTGGCATTTACCCCCTCCGTGTAGACACCCCCGGACAAGATACAGCACTAGCAACGGCTGGTTGTGAACTGACGGGTTAAAGCCAGTGAGACGTGGAATTCCACACCGTTCCTGTTTATTGATTTATCTGACCGTATTTATAACTCAACCCAGTCCTGGGCTACCAACCATAAATACAATACAGAAGCAACGAAAGCAACTACAGGTCAGAACCCTTGTGATGGAGACCTGCTGCCCATTAGAGCCGAAGGCATCCTCGAATGCTGTTGCCCTTCTTTGTTGTATCTCCAGGGTAAGGGGCCAGGGAGGGCACCACAGAGGTGGTTTGTCCCCAGCTCAGTTCCGGCATAGCTTTGGAGAAGGGGGATTTGCAGCAGGCCCTCCAGCTGACAGGCCGCCTGGCTTTTTAAGCCCAGGATAAGCACAACCACAGCAATCAATTGGCGTTTTCAAATATGGTACCTGGATGTCACAATGATTATCCTTCACACACCTCAAGAGTGCCATGTTGAGGAAGACTGGAACATCTGACGGAGGTTTTCCAAATGAAGCCTGTTGTGGGTCAAGCAAAAAAAAGCACAGTAATTTTGGACGCCGTGTATCGATCTACTCCAACAAGTAGGGGCATCCATAGGAGAGTCAAGATGGCGCACGGCCCTTTTTTTACTTATGCCATGACACCCATTAAAAAGAGATGTGGCTTTGATTGCACAGTCACAGACCCCATCTTTTGACACACACACACACCCTCCTTGCAGACACCCCTGTGACAAAGATGGTTTGATGCTTCCTCTCCTTTTCAACTCAATCCCCAGTCTCAGGCTCTGACAGAAGATCACCCTCCAGGACTTTCCGTCCTTCACGGAGCCAACCACACACAACCAGTGTGGTCCACACCTTGCCAGAGCCCATCAGAAACGCGCTGCTTCCTCTCCTCCTGCCGTGCTTTTGCCATTCTCGTTCATCGCTCTGGATTAAGGGACACGAGCAGAGTCCTTCATATAGCAATCTAGCTAGACACCCCTCTATTACTACCGGACAGCTGTGAGCCTGTTTAAATATCTTCTCAGCCAGAGGGGCTACTGTTGTTTGCTTTTAATTATGCCAAGTTGAAAGCCCACCAGTAAGATGTGTAGCTGGAGAGTCGCTCTGTTTGCACAGGACTCAAGGAAGAGGAGCCTCTGAAATGTTGAAAAAATTGGAAAGGAGAAGGACCCTAAGTTGAGAGGGAGCACACCAGCTTGGGGGCTTGAAGTGGGGAATCCAGGAGTGCCCTCAAATTTCTACGGAATCAGGGATGACGCAAGAGAGGCAGTAAATCCCTGGGGCAAATGGCCTCTCCAAATTCTCCACTGTTTTGGCAAGCAATTTTTCTGAGATTCTCCTGGGGAAGGAGAAATTTTCCAAGGGTTTCTCACAGGCAAGACCCCCGTCTCCCTTAGCACTAATCCCTGAAAAGCCCCCTGGGAAGGGCCTCTCTTCAGAACTTCCTTTGGGGTTTAATGAAAAACTGAGAAGCCAGAAAGATGGTGGAACCTTGGAGAGAGAGCTGGGCCACGATCACACAGATGTTGTGATCTACAAGCCAAGAGGAAACACAGACACAAGTTAATAAAACGCAATTAAGTCTAGCAGCAACCATCCCGTCCGAGGCATCTGCAATGAATAATCTGTTGTCACATTTTCACAGCATCAACCCAGAAGCTGGAGAGTTATATACCGTAATGGTTCACATCGGAAAAGAGCCGAGTGGCACAGAATTCATCCAATCTCCTCGGGCGTTCGAGCAGCCGAGGGCTAATATTTGTTGCCCACAAATCCTTATAAAAGGAACAGTCAACAAAGCTTGACTTATTGTTTCATTTTCCCAGATTCACAAAGGCACGTTCTCTTATTCGGGGAGGTTTTGTGAGTATTTACATTTAAGAGGCACAGGTGGCAAGAACACTACGGTATGTTGGCCCTGAGGAACTCTGTTCCCACAGCTTTGGGCAGGCAAATATGCTTAGATGGCTTGCTGGTCCCCGGATGAAACATTTAATCTGGGCCTTGGTACTCTGCGATACTCCATGCACTTCGTTTGGGTCTTCTGTATCTTCAACTCCTTGCAGGAGAGGAAAGATGGGACGTTCACACCTTGTCATTCCACCCATACAAGAACCCTTTGGGCCTCCCGGGCCAATTTCACCAAAATCCTCCTCTCCTATGAAAGAAATGTCAAAAGCAAATTCCCTCTCATCATGTGATAAAGGTTAGGGTGGGGCAGGGGGAGTTGTGAAAAAGTCCAAAAGAAGTTTTTCTTTGTTTCTAGTATTCCTTTTCCTTTGCATAAAACAGTGTTTCTCAACCTCAGCAACTTGAAGACGTGTGGACTCCGATTCCCAGAATTCCCCAGCCAGCTTTGCACTGAAGATGTTACCTAGCCGGGTAACGAAACGTTGGCAAGAAAACAACCAAGCTCAGAGAACCCCAAGGACTCCACAGAAATCATCAAAGCAACAGAGAGGCCTTGGTGTGGTGCAGTGTTTCTCAACCTTGGCAGCTTGAAGATGTGTGGACTTCACCTCCCAGAATTCCCCAGCCAGCTTGCTGGCTGGGGAATTCTGGGAGTTGAAGTCCACACATCTTCAAGTTGCCAAGGTTGAGAAACACTGGCATGCTGGCTCATGAGCAGAGACTCTAAGCAGGAAGAACTTCTATTTGACCAAAGAACCAAGCCAGCTCATACCTCTATTACGGTGCCGCATGATAAGCTTCATTATTACAACTCCATAGGAGCTTTTCGATCTAACGAGCTGTATATTCATCTCCCCTGTCCTCAGAAGACTTTATCATGAGAGGGAGTGATGCAAGAGAAGACCCTTTTCTCATTAGGACCTTGTGAAAGCTGGCAGGAGACACGGCACGCCTGGAACGCATGGTCTGCTGGGGAGTCTCCCTGGGGCCATTTCCCCTAAGGAGACGTGGGCCCAGTTCCCCAGCCTTCATTCCCCTGGCAAGCACCTGCTGCCTTTCCAGAATCCTGAAACGTTTCTACATCCTAATGAGCTGAAAAATATTTGACATACGTACACTGGTCAAACAATGTGCAGATGATTCCCAATGCATGGACAGCATTAATAGGAAATTATTGGCGTTAGTTATTTGGTGGGGATTAGCACTCATCCTTTAAAATGGAGTAAAGAAGAAATAGGAGATGTTTCTTAAGTTAGCTCATATGACGAAATGGAATATCCAGGTTCCTTCCCCCCCCCCCCCCCATTTTCACAGTGATTTAAAAGCACAACCAAGGAAAAAAAAGGGGGGGGGAAGAAATAAAGGAACAACAACAACACAAAGAGATTTATAGGCTGTGTAAAACTGAACAAGAATTTTCAACGTAATGTTTGATGAATACTACATATATAGATCATCTTACATCAGTGTTAATTGTTAGTGAAGTCAAATCAATGATCAATAATTAGCAAAGTTAACCAATATAGTAAGAATCGTCAATTGGAATAAACAGTTAATAGAGGTTTCTATCTAATTTAAGAAAATCTACCCTTATTGTAGTAAGTCAGGCAGTATCTACTATTTTAAATCCTTGGGATGTGGTATGAGTCCATGTGCAAAATCATAGTCCATAAATGGTTTTCAGGTTAAATTAAATTCCAAGATTAACCTTAACCCTCATCCTAACCCTGGCAATATGACGTCCTAGGAGCACCTGTTAGACCACGGCCAGTCCCACCATGTGGGACATCTGGGAACAACTAGCATCATCTCCATCGATGCTCTTCCAAAGACCTATCTACGTGGAAGCACCTAGCATAGAGTTCCCCGGGGCTGCCCTTGAGAAGCTAAGCAGAACTGGGCTGGGTTATGACTTCGATGGGTCATCATCAAGAAATCCACGGCCGGTAGGCTAGGCTGGGAAGCTGAAAAACAGGAGAGGACCAGGGCAACCCCCTTCTGCACTGCTGGCCAGAAAAACCACCTGGAGCTGAAACGACCAGGAGGAAACGACACTGTTTCAAAGAAATGGGAAGCATGCAATTTGCCTGCTTGCTTCAAAAGGCAGCCGAAGAACAGCAGCTCCTTTTCTGCAGCAAGAAGCAGGGAAGAAGAAGGTCCAGAGAAACTTGGAGCAGATGTCTCCACGTGGGAAGGAAGAACGAGGGAAGATCCTCCTCGCTGGAGAGGCAGCAGAGGAAGCCAGTCTTCTCCTGGTGGGGTGGGAGCGCAGCAGGGCCCAACCACAGGTCTGTCCCACCCCTCCTCCCCTGGGAAGCCAGCCCCACCTCCCTGGCTGCCACTCGGAAGAAGCAGACCTCCACCTCTGACAGCTGCTGCAACAACCCTGCTCGAGAGAAAAATGAGTCGGCTGGTTTGACCATCTTGGAATAATTCTGGATAATCTAGGAGGGGGAGGGGGAGGGGAAAAAACTTAAGAAAGCAAACGGGGTGAAAGATGACTTTGAAAGGAAGAAAGGAATCAAACACTTCTCAACGCATCCCCTCGCCCGAGCCAAACCAAACAGGCGTGATTCATGGATTTGTCTTCGCCCTTCACTTTTCATCTAACGAGCAATAAAACCGCCGCCATGTGCCAGCCAAGCTCTCCAGCGATCCCATGGCGGGAAGAGGCGGATGCGTTAAGAAATGGGAAGCCCCACTTCCAACAGCACTTCCTTATTAAGAGGAGCAGAAGAGAACTGAGAAAGCGCCTGGAAACCATGCGTTTCTGGTCCCCGGGAAAGGAAACAGCCCCCAGGTTCTTGGATTAAACAAAGGGGAGGTATGGTGACATAAAAAAGGGGGACCCCACAGAGCTGGGCTCTCCATGCACCCTAGGAAATTCCAGCCTTTTCAAATGGGTGGTCCCATCTCAGATGGACTTGCCAAAATAAGCCAAGTTATTTCCCCCCATTCCAAATGACTTCTGCTTAACGTTAATGCTATAACAATCCAGAGGAAAAAACCCTCTAAACCAGGGTTTTTCCAACCTGGCAACTTTAAGATGGGTGGACTTCAACTCCCAGAATTCCCCAGCCAGCATGTTGAAGTCCACCCATCTTAAAGTTGCCAGGTTGGAAAAACACTGTTCTAAACAGCATAGCCCTCAAAATTGTTAAATGAATAGAAGGTGCCCTAAATGGCTTTCTTGCTCTACGACGTGCAGTTATCTGAGAGGGGAGAGAGTCTACTGTGCTATGTGCCGCAAAAGAAGATTCCCATCCCGTTTGGATGCAACCAAGACTACACCTGAATAAGGAGAAAAGAAGTTTTTCTTGTTGCATTCTTACCCTGTGAGTAAGAATCCCCTCAAGGGTCAAATGTACCCCTTGTTTACAGCTTTGCACTAGTTTGAGTTGACTTCCAAATACAGACGTGCAGTCTGACCTTTGAAACCAGCCTTCCCCAACCTTGCATTGGCCTCACCATCCAGAGTCATCCTCCAGATGCAACCCCATCCTCCAGAGTCACCATGGCCAACACCCAGAACCATAGAGCTGGAAGATCGCTTACAGACCATCCAGTCCAACCCACGCTCAGTGGAGGACCCACTAGGACATCTCTGACAGATGATCATCTAATTCTGGGAGTTGAAGTCCACCCCTCTTAAAATGACTAAGGTTGAGAAACACTGGGCTAGCCTAACCCTTAAAAGGTCTCTAGCTACTCAAAGTGCATTTACATTCCATAATTAACATAGTTATAGAAGCGAGGGCAGATTCTGACCGAAAGGATAACTAAGAATCCTTTTCTGCTGTGGCCTCTGCCCTCTGGAACATCATTCCCCCCGAGGTGAGATCAGCCCCGTTCCTACTTGCCTTCTGGAAAGCCCACAAAACCTGGTTTTTCTATCAACCTTGGGGGTCCCATGGTGAGCCAGCAAAATAGTTGTGTGATGATGGCTGTCTCTCCTGCTATCTTGAATTTTTATCTTTTTTGTTGTTTTTACTTAGTGTTCTATGATGTTTCTTGTTTTTTATGTATTGTACACTGCCCAGAGTCACATGTAAGGTGGGTGTCTATATAAATTTGTTAAGTAAATAAATAAACCTCTGTTTGGATGACGGATGACATCTGGAGGGGTGCCAGATAGGAAAAACTATTTGAAGCCCTGGGACTGTCTTGTTTTCTCTGGTAATTTTTCAGCTGAAAGGCTTCTATAAATAATTGATAATCAATAAAATTCTCTTTGGACATGAAGCTTACTAGTGGTCTAGCCTACCTCTCAGCTTTGCACATCCTTGGGTCTCTTGCTCATTACTCCTCAAAGGAAGGTGAGATACGAATATAACCTAAAGGGATCACATGAAAGAGGAAAGAGAGTCTTAACCAAAATGGACAACAACTGTAGAGCTTCCACCCACCACGATAAGCCCCATGATTGCAAATTTAGGGGCACCTAATTGAAGTTCCTTTAACACGCTTCAACTTGCAATAGGTTTCTTACACCATTTATAACCACTTAACGAGGCAGCTACTGGCAAATTAACTAAACATCAATTAGTACGGAATGTGGCCATCACATCCATTCCGTTAAACTCTGGGCTAATTATCTCCACGTACCTCCCGTGTATTAATTGCAATCTAATTGTTTCTCATATCTTGCTGGCATAATTTAAACACAAGGAACCAGGGAATAGCCAGATGACATCAATTGTTTGACAGGCTCTGGTCCGTCACGTTCATGGTTTCTTATTCTCAGAGGCAGGTCTTAGACTGCTTGGCTTCCAAAGCAAAACTGCTTTTTGACCAGCCTTGGAAGCCTGGCGATCTCGAAAACCTACGTTAGATCACCCGAGCGGATGTCCCAGACTCCCAAAAGCTGTACCTGCAATTCTCTCGGATGCCCTCAAAAGCCCAGAGAATCTCTCTAATTGCATGTGATTCACTGAGAGCCAACAAAACCACTCACCGGGTAGACAAACTTCTATCAGGATCAGCAAGTGGGGACAATAAAGGAGAAAAAAATGAGACATGAAGAAAATCAGCTGCCCATTCAGCATGAGTTGAATTTTCTGCATGACCTTGGGATGTTCAAATAAGAAAATCAACAGATGACTCATCCTTTAAGCTCAGAGCAACAGAAGAGGTGGCCCAGCTGACTTCACAACCTTGGTGAAAAGTTGTTAAACTTCTCAGCGTTATCCAAGAAACCCAGTTCTCCCTTCTATCTGTTTAGGTTTCTCCTCACAGCTCTGAGGATAAACTTCTCCTCAGTTTCTCCTTCCCTGCCTCCCCATACAAGGAGCCTGGGAAACAAAACTCTTCTTTGGCATGCAGGATGGAAATAAGTCTCTGCACAGAGGCTGCGGGAACAAACTGTGAACACCCAGCCTAATTAAGTCGGCCATTTGCCAAGCCCTCCAGATGTTCAATTAATCCTGAGCCACCTCTGTTCAGCTGTCAGGCTTTGGCACAGAAAGAGATCTGATTGCTTTGTGGCAACTGGTCCCAGCAACAAGGCCTGGCTGGTTGCTGTGGGACTTAACTAGGTCTGCAGCATGTTGAGGATGTCATCTGGACATCTTTCTCCTCCAAAGGTCCTGTGCTACATTGTAGAAAGAGGCAAGGAAGCCAACAAGCTTCTCTCTGGTTTGGTCCCAGTTCTTGCAAGGATGAGAACCACGGATGTCTGCATATCTTCATGCTTTTCCCTCTACTTTGCCCCATATGGCAGCCAGACTGTTGCATCAACTTGTGGCCATTCTGTATGGTTGTCACCCACTGAAGTGAGCAGCCACTTAACTGTAGAACCTGAAGCACAACCCCTTGCTGTCTGAAGATGGGAACCCAATTCCCAAGGCCTTAGTGGTGAGAGGAATAGAGCAGGCTGCAGCAACCAGCAGGGCCCTTCATATGCTCCAACTAAAGGAGGAACTCTGACCAGAAGATCTTCAGAAGGGTTGGCCATTGCCACATTACTTGTTCTCCTCAGCATCCCCAGCTGACTGTCTTAGAGCTTTCGAATCTGTGGCTTGATGCAGAACCACAGAAAATCACATTTAAACAGTGATTACTGCAAAGGGTAAACCCCCATCTCTGGACAGGTTGTCCAGCTTTGCACATCAAAGTGTAGAGAGCAGAGGGAATGACCTTGAAGACAAGAGGAAGAGGCAATGGTCAGATAGAAGTACTGACCTACATGGCATTTGTTTCCTGGTCTGCTCTATCTCGAAGGGCTGACAAGAAGCTCCCATGCTGGTCGGCCCCAACGTCTCTCAGGACCAGGTCTTCTGGCACACCCCAGTGCAGCTCATCTCATTGGTGACCTTACCAAGAAGAACAGTCTTCTCTGACCAGCACCCTCACGCAGCATTGCGGTGGTAGATATTGCTTATTATGGAATATGATGCCTTGTAAATGTTACTGTTGTCCCAGCGCACTGACAATTTCCCAGCTCTAACCAATCTTTGCCTTCCCAGGAAGATCATTTTATTATGCTGATTATTTTTAAGATAGTGGTGCCTCATTTTAGAATGCTTCCCTGCTCGGCCATATTTATGTTGCCATTTTACTTCTTTTATGGGATTTTGTATGCTTGCTTGCGTAGGATGCACCATATATGGGTACATGCCCTTACCTGGGAGGGCTCCCATTACACCCACTAAGACTTCTAAGCAGAAAAGTAGAAAATTATGCTAGAAGCTGCTGAGTGATGGGAGGACGTTTATTGGAAGAGTGAAACAGCTTTTCTCAAAAAATAAATATGATTCTATGAAATGCCCTTGTAGCCAACATGAATGGACTGTAAACAGAGCAAAGGGCTCCCAGCTCAGCTAATGAGAAATGGGACTGAGGAACGGTGCAAACACAGGACTTCCATAGCGCATCGTCAGATCCGCCATTCTGCCTGCCCAACCTGGCTGCCTCTAGGCAAGGGGTGGGACCACAGCTCCCAGGATTCCCAGCCCATATCAGCCACATCAGCAGGGAGCTCTGTCAGTTCTATCCCATCCATCCGGAAAGTGCCAAATCGGGGGAAACTGCAGAGTCTCTGTCGAACTGAAAGGTGCCAGCTGAAAAGCTGCTGCTGCCCGAGACCTTGGGCGGGGAGAAGTCTTTCCTAGCCTTTTAACTGGGGGCCTGGGGGGCCAGGAGAGAGTGCTGAGAGGGGACATCTTCTGCATGCTGAGCAGGGGCTTAGTAGCTGTGCTCTGGCCCTGGCCATGCCTGTTAAGGTTGTTACTTTCAGCTAATCATTGATGTAACCTTTTTCTGCCAATTCTTCCTTTCTGAAAAATTCCCCTTTAATGTAAAATGTCCTCCTTAATGCACTCGTGGCATCCTGCTGGGAAGGGCGTCATGATTTCCCATAGCCTTCTCCCCACAGCCCAACTCATACTCTTCCACTGCTCCACCCTGGGAGGTATTGACGCCAATAAAACCAAGACCATAACATCTTGCCTCAAGTCATGCACATGGAAAGCCACCGATGGGCTGGTGTCTTCTTCAGCGGCCAGCAGCCTGTTCTGCAAGCATCACCCTCATCAACAGCTGAGAAGTCAGGCAGTAGCCGGACTGGGGAGGCTACAGCAGGCTAGAACGGTCCAACCCAGCTGCGGGTACCAGACTGGCCAGAGTAATAAGGTCATGGACTGGAGGCAGTTTCATCCTTTATGTGCTCCCCCCTTCTTTGAGCACTTAGTACTTCCATAGCACATATTATCCCAATGTGTTTTGCTTCAAAATACAACATCTGGGGGTCTTACTGAACATCTGCAGTATTTACTTTATTTACAAATACAAGAAGGAATGTAAAGGAAAACAAGGAGTAAGCAAACTCAACAGGAAGGGAACTTGAACCCCTTCAACCTGAAAATCTTCCAAGGATTTCCAGGAAAAGCGAGTCCTTGTTATATGAGATGAAGACTGAAGTAAGGCTGTCCAAATGAATTCTTCTGCCTTGCTCTCAAGCTGTAGAAGACACCTCCCAAAAGGTGTGAGGGTCCTCTCCTCTCTCAGGATGTAAGAAAGAGGGGGAAAGTTTCCATTTTTGCCAGGCTTTGAAAGGTTCATTGATTTCGACTCTACTGATTTTAGTGTGTGTTTCTCTTTTAATTGTTGAGTGCTTGTGCAAGCCATAAGGTAGGGTAGAAATATAAGAAAGACACAATGACAATTATTTTGTAAGCCTCCCAGAATCTCCAGAAAAGAAGAGGAAGGAAGGAAGGAAGGAAGGAAGGAAGGAAGGAAGGAAGGAAGGAAGGAAGGAAGGAAGGAAGGAAGGAAGGAAGGAAGGAAGGAAGGGATTGTCCCAGTACTGAACTGAGGGGTCAAATTTAGGGTCAGGCAGGTAGGAACTCTTAGAATGTCCACCTCCAGCTGCTTTTAAAAGAGCAGAAAGAGGCCTTGTTCTGCTTCCCAGATAAATGGCAAACTTGTCTGTTTCATGCAAAAAATTTGAGAAATGTTGGTTTAACCCCTTGCGTGATTCATTTCTTTAGTCAAGACTTTCTTCTGAACTCTTTCACCCCCTTTGCTTTTCAGACCTGTCCAGTCTTCAATAGTTCACCTTTTGATGAGGCTCTAATGGTGTAAACTACTGTTGCATGCTTGGAGACCACATAAGTCACCTTGTGCAAGATGGACGGCTAGATAGATAGATAGATAGATAGATAGATAGATAGATAGATAGATAGATAGATAGATAGATAGATAGATAACCAACCAACCAACCAACCAACCAACCAACCAACCAACCAACCAACCAACCAAGAGGTAAATCAGCCACATGAAAATGTGCTATGCAAACACAATTCCTGGAGAGCTTTTACAATACCACAGTGTGTCAGTTGTGAAGGACACTGCAGATGTGAACCTTTTCTGTTGAGCTGGGGGCGGGGGGGAGTAAAAAGGAAGCCATAGATCCATTCAGTCCAGAAGCCATAGATCCACTCACTCAGCAAGGAAGGAGCAAAGGTAGGTGTAAAGCAGGCAGCCGGTTCTTGAATCAATTGTGCTCAAGAACTGCAAGATTAGAGCAGGATTAAGATATTTCCCGCCAGCCTCATCCAAACTTCCCTCCTCCCTTTCCTGAAGAACAATTTTGCTATCAAATAACCCTGCAAGAGAATCTATGAAAACACAAGGAGAGAGCTTCCTTCTGTGATGGGCCAACGGTGACTCCTCTGTCCATTTTATTGGTTTGATCTCAGCATCTGCTTTTGGGGATCAATTGCACCCTGATGCTGCCCTCTAAAGAACACTCCCTCCTGTTGTGTTACAGGCTGCGGATTATATACATTTGGTTCGTTACACAACAGAAAGAAAGATAAAAGAAATGTTGCAAATTACAATATGACCCGACTCTGGAAAGCTTTTGATAAACTACTGCAGTATCCTCTCTGTTACTGGTACACTAGTAGGGCTCTGTCTTTTGAGATAATGTCAGCATGTGCAATCAGCAACACTGCGGATTGTATCTGTCTCCTTTCACACTGTTCTATTCACACTCTGAAGGAAAGAAGCTGTCTGGTTTCTGCTATCTGTCTCCGTTCCAGGGTCACAGCACCGAACAATATGCTTTTTAGTATTTAAGGTAACAGAATATGCTATCTATTTCTAAGGCATAAAAATGAACATATGCATTAGGGTTCCCCATTCCGCACAAGCCCCGTCCCTAATTCCAGTTTTTCCTCTCAGTGGAACTTCAGCGCTTATTGGCGAACCTTTCCTGAAGTGGTACCATCTGCCCAACCTTGGCTGACCTTGAAAAGCTCAACAGGCCGGCTTCCTACTCGGATGGGAGATTGGCAGGAAACCTCAGGATCGTAGGCTAGGAGGGCCAGAAGAAACTAATGGACTTCCTCTACAAAGCAATGTGGCCGTGTCTACGTGTCAGCCCTTCAAGGTAGACCAGACTAGGGAGCCAAGGTCATGCAGGCTAACCCTACTTTTATTATACGGTTCCAGTAACAGAGTCTTGCAAGTCTGAATGTGCCTCCCCTCTCCCTCCCTTTATCTTCATGAGAACTAGGGAGGGTCTTGTCCGAGGTGTTTTCTCAAGTTACAATTCTGGTTCGGACTCAGATTTCTGTTATTTATTTATTTATTTATTTATTTATTTATTTATGTATTTATTTTATTTTATTTATTTTATTATTAATTCACTTTATAGGGCGATCCATCTCAACAAGTGACCCTGGGTGGCAAACAAAATTAAAATAAAGTAAAAATAATTGCAGCAATACAAAAATTAAAATACAGGACATAGCATTATGGATGAACTCAGTTACAGCAGCAATGGAAAAAACTGAAAGACCAGGTTGGGGACAGATCATGTTGGAGAAAATCTATCTTTGTGATCACTAAAGTTGACACCAGCTTGATGGTGCATAACCAAACACATTTCTTTTCCTACGTTGGTAGGAGGGGTACACAACTCTTGCCTACACTCTTCCAGTTCCATGGCCATCTTCCTGGAAGGAGCATACTTCCAGATGCTCCTTCATACGTGCCACTCCCCGGCCACTGTGCTAGACCTCTGTTCAGAAACAGCCCACGGAGGACTTGCAGCTGGGTTAATTAGGCAACTTGAGAGATGGATAAACTCTTCCTACAAATGATCTTCCCTTGCCCAACCCCACCTAACTAGGGGAGTGACTGTTGTTTTCCTGTCAGAAGGTGACTCTGAGTGAGAACTTAACTGCTTTTCTTAACTTGTCCCACACTGAAAACTATAATGATAGTACCACATACATAAATGCCTATTTATTTATGCATGTATTTTATTAGATTTATATCCTCCTTATAGACCTCCCTAGGATTCCCTCCTCCAATTTTCTCCCATTACAACAAGCCTGTAAGGAAAATTGGACTCAGAGACTGTGACCCATGTAAATCTGGGTCCCCCTGGTGCCGGTCCAACCCTTTAACCACTACACCACGCTATTCCCTTTCAGGATTTACAACACTATGCAAAGCACAGAAGAGGAGGAAGAGGATCAGAAAAGGAGGAAGAGGAACAGAAAAAGAAAAGTTTGCACCGACTCCATTCACTTGCAACCCTTCCTTTTCTTTTAGCTTCACAGATGCACCATGTGTCCATTTTTCTTTCTTTCTCCAGCCCCGTCAGGTTTTTTTTAATTGTTATGGTGTTTTTTTTACTGTCAGGCTATTAGGTTTACTGCCATGTTTTTAACTGTTTTAATTGTATATTCTACCGTTGAAAGCTGTCCAGTCTTTTGGAGTGGAGGACCATAATACATTTAATAAATCAGTTAATAATAAACCAAACACAACCAAAGTTGTTTTACCCCAGGCATGTTCATGCTGTTCTGTACAAGCCAGGATCTCCCATGTAGAGGCTAGCTTGCCAGCTTCCCTGCATTTGAATTTTTTGGTCTTCTACAGCGTGACCTGATTGAAGTCTCCTCCTCACCCCACCATGATGGATGAAGCCACGGCAAGCAACAGGGACGCAGACCCAGGGCAATGGCTCTGAGATGGGACGGGATTCTTCTCAGGTTTGCTTCTCACAGGCCCGCGTGGCTCTTGGCTTCATCGCTTACACCTGCAAAGCTCTTTGAGAGTCCTGGGAAGGCCTCAGTGCCCAGGGACAACTGTGCGTCCCATCCTTGTGGGAAATTTCTGGCCAAGGCACCAGACCACAAGAGCTGCAGCTTGCTCAGAGGGACGCACTCTGGGACCCACCAGCCAGGGATTATCATCTAGCAGGACCCAGAAGGCAGGTCTGTCCAATAGCTGCACCTGCCCTCTGGATCACCCTCCTGCCCGAGGTTTAGCTGACCCCAACTCTGCTCACCCTTCGGAAAGCCTTGAGGACCTGGCTGCTCTCTCAGGCCTGGGGCCAGGAGAGTAAGTGAACCCACGCTGCTCTGTGTTTAGTTGGCTGGGAAATCCATGTTTTATGTATTCGTTAATCCTTGCTGGCTGCCCAGAGTTGCATTTGTGAGATAGGCGGCTGTATAAATCAGAGTAAATAAATAAACACCCTCTTGTTAACCCTGCCAATCTCATGGCTTAAATGGCCATTTCCTTTCCTGCCTCTCCCTGCCTGCTGGCACCTTTGGGGGCTCAACTTGTGTTTGGTTTATGTATTCAGTCGGGGGTTTCTAGGACAAGACCGCCCATGACTCAGGGACACTTGAACAACAGGAGAGACAACCAGCCCTTTCTCAGATGGCTTCCCTGTCCTTCCTTGCAGGTGTACATGCAGTTCTCCTTGGAGAGAATACCCTTGAATATCCAGAAGAGACATGGGGCGAGGAGTACAGGAGCCAGTGAACCTGCATTATTCAAGACCTTGCAATTGCTTTGGTTACAGAATGCTGCAGATCAAAGAACGAGTGATCATAAATTTTCCCTTGGGGAAAATGAGATGGTGCCTGTAAAAACATTCCCCAAAGTGGGGGAGAAGACTGAGTGGGAAGTGCAATATAGTTAAAACTGGATATTCACTGCCAGCAGTTGGCATAAGGACAGCCAACTGGGATTGCATTAAAAGGGGATTGGATAGGTTCATGGAGGATCAGGTTCTCTTGGGGAGCTATTAGTGAGGACAATTTCCTACCTCCTGAATCCTAGGTAGAAGGCTCTCAGGACCTAGTAATTACAGGGAAGCCACAACAAAAGGGGGTCTTGCCCGCCAGTCCAGGCTTGTGAGCTTCCCAAATGAACCCAGCTGGCCACTGCGGGACACAGACGGCTGGACTGGGTGGGTTGAGTCTTTGATCCAGCCCCAAGGCAGTTCTGTAGTTCTTACAGCATCTGGCAAGGCTCCAGGATGGCCTCTTGCAACCCAATGACAGCCTCCATGCATCTGAAATCTGGAGTTGTACACCCACATGGCTGTCTTCCTCCTTACCGCTGCCACCATGATTCCTTGGCTGCCCTCTCCCTCTTGGCTCAACCTGCAATGCTTCCTGGGCAGAAAGAGAGACGAAGCTGCTGGTGGAAAATCTGAGGAGGCCTGTGAAGGAAAGTGGCCAAAGGCTGGCCAGGCTTGACCAGATATCCAGCAATCCAGATCTTGGAGAGTACCCTTCAGTAACTAAATAGTCTTGGGTGAAGCATACTATGTAGCAGTGTTTCTCAGCCTTGGCAACTTTAAGATAGGTGGTCTTCAACTTCCAGAATTCCCCACCCAGCCATTCTGGGAGTTGAAGTCTACACATCTGGAAATTGCTGCAGTTGAGAAACACTGGTTTAGCCAATGTTCTTTGTCCTTCTGCCCTGATTCACAACTTGCTCCTATTAGCTTGGGCATTTATTCTCCCCCCTCCCCCCCGCCCCCACCCCCACCAGTGGACACCCAGCTATTCTGGGTAGCTTCAGCCACAGGTGGTTGCAGAGGCAAAGCCCACAGCTTGGAGGGCGTTGCAGCATTAAAGCCCATTGTGCTGAGGGAGACCCATTCGAAGAAGCTGCTCTGACCTGGGAGATTTCAGAGTCAGATTCCAGCCACGGCGAAGGAGGATCCACGATTTCCGATGCCTCATTTGTCATCCATTTCCATCCACGCTTTGATATTTGCAATCCCAGCAATCAGAAGGAGCCTGGTGCCCTCTTTTTCTGACTAACCAGTTTGATCCAAAGACATCGGCTTTCTTGAGCTGCCACTCCCTTCTTCAGATGCATGGCGTACCTACACTGGTGTAGGATTTAAATTGGGCGGTTGGGGGCGGAGGGTAAGACAGGGTGGTTAGGCAGAGGCTGGTTCCTCATGAGACAGTTAACAAGTACCTTGTCAGTTAACGATTGTAATGTGTTAAAAACCCATTGTTTTGGGGGAGATCGGCCAAAACCTTTTAAATTATGTAGATTCATCCATCTCTCACTCTGCTGTGCAGTTCAGCTGCTCTGAACTGTCTGATGAAGGGAGCTGTAGCTCAAGAAAGCTGATGCCTTTGGATCAAATTGCTTGATCTGCAAAAGTGCGGCCAAACTCCTCCTGATTTGGGGCTATCCTAGGCTAACACAGCTCTCTTCTTTCAATCCCAACCGTTCGGGATCTCAGCGCTATTGGCTGCCCGAGTACCCATTGGGCTGTTGAAGTCCACATGGCTTAAAGTTGCCAAGGTTGAGAAGGAGAATGATCAAATCACTTGTAAGATTCGATCCCAGAGACTTTGCAGGCGAACCTGCAAAGCTGGCAATGGTTTTTGCATCGTCTGATCAGGTGGCTGCCTCTCCTATTTCTCAGAGGATGAGAAAAGCATCAGATCATGAAGTCCCAAAGCTCAGAAGCCATCTGGAAACTCCTAGATGCATCTGCTGCTAATCTGATTAGTGCACGTTGGGGAGGGGGTTTCCTCTACCCTCCACCCCAGGTGCTCACCCTATGCAGTAGAGAGACTTGGCAGTGCGCTAATGGCATAGAGTGTTTACGCCAGAGGTATCCTAACGTTTGGTGATCTTCCAAACCAAAACACCTCCTGGCTTGTTTTAAGCTTTCGGGACAGAAACCTACTAGCATACCTACGTATGCATCAGAATCAGAAATGCCAACACGTCTTCTCTGAAAGCAATTGACAGCAAGTCACAAAGACAGCAAAACATGAAATATCTGAAATAAAACTGACTTGACAGTAAAACCTTCCAACATAAGAATGGTCTTGGCAAGTATGTCACCAGACTGAAAAACAAAATGAAAAAATAAAATGGAATGGAATGAAATGAAATGAAATAGCTTTGTGCGAGAGGAAGAGAAAACTCATATCGGCTCAGATTGATTTCAGCCTCTGGTTCGGCGGGTAGAAACTTCATTTTCAAAGGCAACTTGGACTGCAAGGCCAGAAAGGGCTCTGGGCTCCTATCACGGAAAGAACCACCATTTGGACTGGGGCCCCTCCAAAGTTTTCCTCCTCCCGGGGCTCCCAAACTTGTTGCCAAATAGTCATGTTGAACGCAACAGAAGGGGAAAACTATTAAATACGTGACTGGAGAATAATGACATTGCCCATATTTAATTTAAATTCATTTAAAAGATAAATGAAATACATTTCATTTTCCTTCTGATCTCAGCCATTATTTTATGGAGCAAGGTTTGCAGAGCACCTGCAAAAACGGCTGCCAAATTGTTACTTTTAATGTGACAGAAGGGGAAAATAATTAAATACGTGCACGGGAGTGCTTCTGATTTTGTTTAAGAAATTCATTCTAATTATATTTGAAATTAAATGTAGCTTCTGTCCCTGCCATAGGCTGACTGCATACTTCTAGCAAGGTGAAGCCAGCAAAGCAACTCACCAGCGCCTGCTGGATGGGTTGGGGCACCTTTCCCATAATCCCTCTACTGGTTGGGAATTCTGGGAACTGCAGTCCCAGCATGTCCCAAAGATTCCAAAGCCGACCTCTGCGCGAGAAACCGGCTTGGCCACCTTTTGATGATAGTCCCCGCAGACAATAACTTGCTTCAGAAACTTCTCGTGGCAACTGAACGGCCAAGTTTTCCCAACATGAAAGCAGGAAATGCTTGGTTCAAATCAGCAGCTTGTGAAAAGAGCTGGAAGATTACTCCGTTACAAAAATGGGTTTGCCTGAACGAGGCAACTGCTTGATAGGGTCTGATCTTGATTGCAATAATCAAAAATACTGCT
Source organism: Python bivittatus (assembly GCF_059951505.1). Classification (NCBI taxonomy): domain Eukaryota; kingdom Metazoa; phylum Chordata; class Lepidosauria; order Squamata; family Pythonidae; genus Python; species Python bivittatus. Next base: position 23,767,115 of record NW_028277097.1, on the reverse strand, counting down.
CTGAGCTACAATGTCAGTTTGTAATTATTTGAGAAGGCAAAAGAATCCGTCCTTTTTCTTCTAAAATGGATTGGATCAGCCAGAAAGATTCACTGTCAGCAGAAATGCCAATTCACTAACCGGAGAATTGCTTCCCTAGCCAATGCATTTGGCATTAATAGCTTTCCATGCATTCAGAGCAGTGTTTCTCAACCTTGGCAACATGAAGATGCGTGGACTTCAACTCCCAGAATTCCCCAGCCAGCCTGGCTGGCTGGGGAATTCTAGGAGTTGAAGTCCACGCATCTTCAAGTTGCCAAGGTTGAGAAACACTGATTCAGAGCATCTAATGCTGCCTAAAAAAAGAGGATTACAATTGCCCCCTCCCAACTTGGCTGTGATTTGTAATGTGACAGAAGGGGAAAATATTAAAGACCCAAGGAACAATTATATATTGACTTTATTTAAAAAATCCAATTTTAATTACTCTGAAATTTAAGCAGAATCCAATTCAGCCTTTCTCCTGTTTAATACTTCCCCATCTCTCCTTCAAGGAGAAGTCTTGATGTCACGCTTAAAACCGTGTTGCAGCTCTCGGCCCAAACTTTATGATAGTCTAGATTTGATCTAAATCAGTGCTCCAGCTTGGAAAGATGACTTGGAGGTTCAACTGAAGCCCCCTCATGCTGAATTTCCAGGACAGATTTGGTACACGATGCAGTTGAATTCCATATGCTTCAATGCTCAGGTTACCTACAAAGATCACTTTATTTGAACCCTCTTAAAATTCTGTCATTGCTGCAGGGAGTTTCCAGTCAAAGACTAGTCTGGAAGCCTCCACCGTAGCTGTTTTAAGCCCATGACTGATCTTCTACTGGTGAGATGGCCACTACCAAACTTTGTAGACATGATCGCTTAGGTTGCAATATTGCAGATCATTTCCTGGGACCTTCTCCAGCCGACTTGGTCTTCTGCAACATCTAGATTCATGGCAAGGTCACATCCTTTGGCTGAGGTTGATCACCAGCATTCCCAAAGATCTTGCCTCTCGCTGGCTGCTCCCGCAGATCTCTAAAGAAGACCAGATTCCAGATGACTTGCCTCCACATTTACATATGGCAACAAAAACAATAAGCAAGTCTGAATACTCTTTAAAGACGAACACATTTATAATGGCAATTCAAAATTTCCCCCGGGCTTGTGGTGGAATTCTTGACATAATAGGAGAAAGGATTGCCATGCTCACATTGTTATGTGGTTAAGAAAAAACATACATTTCAAGAGCCTGTTCAATGATCAGACAGATTCATCTCGGGAAAGTAGTTTTCTCTTTAAAATAAAATAACTGATTCCAAAGACAGTGCAGAGACATCATGAATAAATATGAGGATATTCCCATAGACATCAGAAAGAAAGGAGGAAGAGGCGAAGATTATTTAAAAGTTCCACTATATCCATCTGCACATGACAGTCTCCTGATGGAATGGCTGCTACCAAACTTGCAGATGTGATTCTTACCTTGCAGTATTGCAGAAAACACTGGTGGTCATAGCGGGATGGTGCTCAAGCCACCCCACACGATTAGACAAATGGGTCAAGCATGGTGTGCAAAGGGATCATCCCACAACAGCAAGGCAGAGCACTGCTGGATACCAAGGCCTGTGACTGACAGCAGGAGACCTCTCGGGGTGGTTTTTGCATCACAGCATCTAGGAGCAGCCAGCTGGCCCCTCGTGGAAAAAGAAGACACGTTTTTGTGGAACTTGGTCAAAGCCCAAGAGGCACATCTTGTGTCAGTAGAAAGGATCTATTCAATATGGTCATGGTGCACAGATATCTGCAGCTAATAACCCCATCATGGAGAAGACCCAAGCCTTCTTCTACCAGGATGATTAGTATTTCTCAGAATATTGGATCTGGGGAACGAAACAGCGAGGAGGATGGTTTTCATGAGGTTGCTGAGAAGCCTTTGATTATCTACTGCTGGAGCACAAGCTGGACAGGAAGAGACCATGCAAGAATATGGGCCCCACTGAGGTTTACACAAGTAAACTTTCTTCCATTCATTAGAACTTGAGATTTCTAAAGGGAAGAATACATAACATTTTATGGAAATAACTACATATAGAACCAAAAGATAATTTTAAAGCATGCAGGCTTTGCTGGAAAATATGAGTACCTTTGCTCAGACCAGATGTTAATACCAGATGTTTCTGTTGCTACCTGGCCTCATCCAGGCTGGATAGAAGAAAACAAACCCCAAGCGGTCTGCGAAGAAGGAGACTAAATTCTCCTCTGTTCAGATGGAGAGCAGGACAAGGACCAGCATGTTGAAATAAAAGAAATAAGATTCTAACTAAACCATAAGAGGAATTTTGTGATGGTAAAAGCTGTTAAACATTGAAATAATCTGCCTAGAGCAATGGTGAACTTCACCCCATCGCTGGATGGGGACCGGATGGACACCTATCAAGGATGGTTTAGTGGATTCTGGCACTGAGTAGGCAGGTCGGATTGGATGACCTCTAAGTCTCTCCCAACGCTATGCTCTCTCTGGCTTTTCTGCATGAATATATTCCACTGTATGAGCTTCTTTGCTTGCATGGTAGGACAAAATAATGTCACTTAAGCTCTAAACATTTTACTGTATTCTGGAACCCACACGCATATACTTTGCAACCTGTCTTAAATGGGCCTACAGAGAACATCTTTGTGCATGCTCAGAGGCTCTGCTTGAATTCTGTTCTCCCCATCAACATAAATTCAAATAAATAAAATAACAATGACAGGCAGGTGGGGCTATTGCAAATACACCTTAAAGGGCAGCCCGGCAGGTGATATTTTGCAGCCTGAAATAACCCACGACGCCCCTCTGCTAAAGACCACGTTTGAAAACGTCTTGCAGCACCTTTCAAGCACCGGGTTCTGATTTCTGCTAGCCCCCAGCCCAGATGCTGTCAAAGCAAGCCACTTCATTCTGCCACTTAGCCAGCCCTGGAGGGAAATTGCCACTGTCACGTCTGCCACGGCTGGACTAATACACTGAGCTGACCTGGAGTTTCTAAACTGGTAGTTTCCCCTCAATGAGGGCTCCAGACAGCCAGCGGTCTTTGGAGAAAAAGGCGGCCCCACGATACCGAGAAAGCGCCTTTTTGCAATTAACGGTCTCTATTTCCCGGGGCTTCTGAATAAATGCCCCAAATGTCCATCCATTTTGCAAGCCACTTCCCACCCTGCTCCCCTCTTGCAGCGGCCTGGACCATCTTGCTTAGCTCCTTGGGATTTGGTACCTGGTCTGACACAAATAAAGGGAGACGAGGACCGAGTTGATCCAGAGACCAAACTTTTGCCATCGATGAAGAGCAAGAGCAAAAGAGGCAGCAGCAACGTCCCTCACCACAAAGCCAGTGATGTTTTCCACGAAGAATCCTTGCTTTTCCAATTTTCTTTGCCATTGTGTTTTCTGTGGGGAGGGGGGTCCAAAAAGTCAAGATGGCGGCCACGGCCATGTCATGACTAGCATCTTGACTTTGATCCCACCCTACAGACACCTCTGCTTGTTTGTGTTCCTGTTTCAAAAGGCAGCTCTGGGTCTGTCATTTAGGTTCCTACTAATCCAGGACGTGTTTTTAGATTGCCAAGGTGGTTTGATCCAATCACCCACTCACTGTGACATAGCTTTAGTGGTTTATTCATTTCATCTGCAAACCACCCAGATATATGATTCAAGGTGGTTTCCATTCCCCCCTCAAGAAACAAACCAAAAAAAACACATTAAAACGCCAGCAGTTAACAACATCAGCGTAATCCAACAAGGCCACGGTCATTGTTCCACAAAAACGGTGAACTTGACACCCCTCTGAGAGTGCCAACCCAGCTTGACGCAACTTCGGATTGCCCTGGCCGGTGGAACAGCCTCAATCTGGCAGATTTTTGGAAGACCAAACCAGCTCTCAAAGGAATCAACGTTCGGTTGATCCAGAAAGTGGACCCTGCACCTGTGGGGAAAACGCCAGGGGGAAGAAGAAAACACCAAAGCTGGGACCAATCTAAACTCCTGCAAAGGGGGGGGGGGTGCAGAAGAAAACCCCATTTCCAGGCCCCCACTTCTTGTAGGTTGGGTATCTCAGCATTCCCAAATGGGACAAGAAAGCCAGAGAGGTATGTTCTGGAGGAGCAGATCTTTCAAGCATTGATCAGCCAAGCCAGGGTGTCTGCAGGGTAAGGGGAAGGAAGCCAGCTTAGCCACCGCAGTGGAGCAATTGAAGCCCTGCCTGTTTTAGGTATGCTGCACCACCGTGGCTGCCATCTTAAAAGCATAAGCTGTGCCTTGTTGGATGGGACCCCGGCCCGTCTAGCACAGCAGCCTCTTCTCACAGTGGCCACCCAACCGCACAAGGAAGCCCACGAGTCTCTCAGGAGACAGCCTCCAGCGATAGTCCCACTACCATCAAGGTCAAGAGCGATGGATCGCCAGGACTTCCCTGAATCGGTCCGACCCTTTTTGGAAGCCAGCCACGCTGGTAGCCAGCACCACCTCTCATGGGGACAAATTCCAAAGCTGAAAGATGTATTAAGTTGGGGAAAAAAATCTTGATTTTTTTTTTTACCACACCCTGCTTGCTTTCCAGTTCTACCACCACCACCCATATTTGATTTGCTCACTTGTCCTATCAGTTAGCATCTGCTAATCGTCATCCTGCTTTGCAAAAGACAGCATAGAGACACAGCGTGCACATCCCGTCTCACTCTTGGAATGCAAGGGAGGCTCTGCAATTCCCCCTCTGATTTTTTTCCTGCAACAACAACCCTTTGAGGTAAATCATCTGAAGAGAGTGATTGGCCCAAGCTCAGTAGCAGCCTTCCCTGGCTGAGGCTGGATCTGAACCTGGGTCTCCCTGCTCCTCGTCCAAAACCTTCAACCATTTGCGGAGACAGGACTTTAAAAGAGCAAGAGCTACGGGTGAAGTCCAGTCCAACCTGACTCTTGATGAGAAGGGAGGAAGAAGCAAGGTTAGAAATAAATCGACTAAAGTTACTATTCATGCTAGGAAAAGTAAAATAATCCAGAAACAATTGATGAAAGTTGCTACTTCTTTAAGGAAAAGGTGATCACAGAGCCTGCCGTAGCTCTCTTTGGACTGGGAGATCGGACAGGAACCTCAGGAAATTATTAAAGTGGTTGAGTTTCTGGACGCAGCTCAAAGGGTTGGTTTTAACCTTTAAAACTTTGAATGGCTCAGAGGTGTCTGCAGGACATGGTCCCTTTTGGACCACACCCTGTGGGCGGCCCTGGGAGCCGGGGTCCTGAGCACTTCCTTGACTTCTTGGAGAAAGATGGGACCTGCCTCTAACAACCCGAGAACTGTAAGTAATCAAGCGACCCCTCCCCCACGTTCTTGGTTCTGTTGTCCTTCGCGAAGGACCTCAGGGCAGACGTCACGAGCCCCGTCCCAGCAAGAAAGAAAGATGGGTCCCCCATGCAGCCAGATGGACATCCCAACGTTTTGGAATTCAAAAAAGAAAAAGGAAAAAAGGAATTCACGGCCCAGAGGCTACGGAGTCCAGCCTGAAAGTGTCTCATTGCACCACGAGCATGAAGTGGGTTTGGCATTCCCACCCGTTCACCCAGAAGTGGCGCTGGGAGGGAGCCCTCATTGAACAAAGGAAGGAGCCATCAGAGAGATGGAGGGCATCTTGACACGCCTGCCCTTCTGGGAGAGGCCTGGTGGGTGGGAGGCTGTTGCAGCCCCCCCCCCCCGCTTGTCATTGATGGCCTCCGAGAGCCATTGGTGGATGGTTGCTTTAGCAACAGCATCCTGTTCTCTTTTTCTCTTTCCTCCTTTTCTTCTCTCCTTCCCTCCCTCCCTCTCCGGCAATAAATCCCATGTAATACGCTGGGTGTCTGCTGGTCACAAATAGCTGCTTTGCTTAAATCCTGCTTCAATTCCCTCGGCTTATCTCTTAAATACCATCTGGGCTATCAATAGCCCCCTGTGGTGGACTTGCGGGCCTTCTCTAACACCCCGGGTTTCTTTGGCCAGAAGATTGAGAAGGACTCGCACAAACAGCTCTGGAGTGTCTCAAAAGTAAAGAACAAGAAGAGGAGTGGCGGGGGGAAATCCGATTGTGTTTGCACACCTGCTGGGCCAGAGTGGTTCTGAGTGTTCCAGGAGATAAGGAAAGGAGCCGGAGGGCAATTTTTCCACAGATTTGGCGCTTCGGATGCTTTTTTCAGGATCCCAACTGCTAGCATTGTTCCTGTGTTTACTATTTCTGCATTCGTTGGAAAGAAAGACTTGTTCTTTGCACCCCAAAAATGAAGTTAGAAATGGGATGTCATCTTATATTTGCTAAGAATATCATTACAGAGGGAAATGATTTTGTTTTCATCTAATCTTCCTTTGGGGGACAGATGACATACATCCAGGATCATCTTTCTTTTTGATAAATGATCATGGTCTGTTATGCCAAATGAGCTTACCCTCTTGCTCATGTGTAATGACTAACCAAAGATGCTTCTGCCCTGGGTGATTATTTCTTCTCCAGCAGAACGTCCTCCTAATGGGCTGCACCCAAGCATTCCCCTTGGCCATGCTGGCTGGAAACAATGGGGACTGAACTCCAACCTATCCAAATCACACTGAGGAAGCCATGGGCATTTGCAGGGGGCAAGGGGGCAAGTGACGTCGTGTGTGTCATGACATTGCATGTTGCAGCTGATGCAAATAACAATTCACATTATTTGTACAACAACGTCAAGATATCCTTGGGACTTGCAGTGGAAACTGATGGTCTTTCTTTGCACAACTTACATATTCATTGGCGGGGAAGGAAGATCAGCTTCCAGTCTTCTCTTCCTACAAGCAAATGCTCACTGGATCAATGGTCTCGGGAATGTTAGTTGCCTGGGGCTGTGGGATTTGTGCAACACTGCATTTGGTGCCCAATCTTGGCCAAGTGTCCAACTCAAGGAAGAGAACAAGCCATCATTCTCCAGACAAGGGAAGATGCAAAGCCCTTTGATGATGTCTGCCTCCTCCAAGTGCAGGGATGTCCACAGGATATAGCCAGAAAAGTCAAAATGGTGGCTATGACAGTGCAGTCAAAGTCCTGCCTGTTTTTTATGGGCATGCATTACACACAGCCACCATCTGCCTTTTTTGACCCTATCCTATGGACACTCCTCTCCAGTTATTTGCCTGCAGAACGTAAGAGCGTCAAATATTGACCCAGGTCAGTTCAGGCTACACTCCTACCACACACAAGGTTTTACCCTTGTTTCTGGCTTTCCATGATGTGCAAACTCAGCCCTGCTCATGGGCCTCCAAGGGCAGGGAGTGACTTCTCATGCCTGACTTCCTCATTCTGCAAATGATGTAATTTGCATGAGGATGTCATTATGCACCTGAGGCTATCGTGGTCTTGCTGGTTGGGTGTCGCTTCAGTGGATTGTACAAACCCAAAAAAGGGTTTAACTCCGAGGCAGAGGAAACATATTGCATGCACCCAGCCTTATTTCTGGAAGGTGTCTTGAAGATCACCTAATGCAGTGTTTCTCAACCCTGGCCACTTGAAGATGCGTGGACTTCAACTCCCAGAATTCCCCAGCCAGCATGGCTGGCTGGGGAATTCTGGGAGTTGAAGTCCACGCATCTTCAAGTGGCCAGGGTTGAGAAACACTGATCTAGTCTAAGACCCTACCGAGGCAGAAAATGTGCACGTATAGAACTTCCCAGTGGACGGCTCCATGGCTCCTCCTAAAAACCTGAACAGGAGAGTTCCACATTTTTCAAGGCTTCCTGTTCCCTGCTGCACAACCTGGAGAATTAGTTCAATGTCTTTTCTCCCTGGACTCTATTCTTTTTCCTCTCCTCCCAGGAACAATCCATTGACGCCAGGGATATGTACAGAAGGTTTTATTGTAAATGCTTCAGGATCATCACCCAGAGTCAGGTGGTTTGAGTTGGGGGGCCACATCAGTGCTCCAAATAAATAACTCACTGTTTTTAGTAGGGGGGCACTTGGCTAGGTCTGGAGAGACGTGGGCGCAACTCCACCCTCGACCATGAAACGTCCCTGGTGACTTTGGACAAGCCACTATCCTCCAGCCCAACCAACCTTGCAAGGTGGTACGGGGAGGGGGGGATAAAATTATGGACAATCCCCATGGCAGCCACCTTGAGGAAAGCCAGATTATAAATCTAAGAATCAAACAAAGCAACAAATAAATCTTTTAAATATTAAAGGCGTACCAGCAGCCAAACTCCGGAAAGTGGACAAGGCTGGGAGAACAAGTAAACCAAATAAATTAGGGTTCATGGGATTACTCTGGATTAATGGGTTTTAATTAATTAATGAAAAACTGCCCCTGACACAGAGACATAAATTGAACCTTCAGCCTACCTACTTGCTCACTCATACCTTCTTTTCAGCAGTCTCCTCCTTGAAATAAATTAGTTGCAAATCCGTAGTTTTCTGCCACGGAGAACAATCTCACCCTTTGCAATGATGATTGTCCTTCCTCTTCCCCAACCAACATTTTCTTCTTTCCGTGGTGGCAGAACAGGGTTTGCAGCTGTCACAGTCCTTGCTACCAAAATGTGCCTGGAACTCAGGCCAACTTTGCCAGCCCACGTGTTCCTGGATCGTTGACCTTGGCAGTTGCGCATCTCAGTGGAGATGCCCAGAAACAACCCACAAAGGATCTCAAAAAGCCAAATAAATAACTGGTTAATGCCAGGAGTGACATCTGAAGTATTTATGTGATTTATTGAGGGGAACTTAACAATCACTTCCTAGTAGTGAATTAATTAACTCCTCCAGAACAAAGCTTAAAATGCAAGTCAAGAGAATAAAACATCCGGCGAAATGCAAACAACATAAATCACAATTAGCAAATGGGAAGTTAAGCGAGTCTTTGAAGAAATCCTCCGGGGTTCAGCAATTCTGCCAGGGATTGCAGGAGATCAAGGGAGGGTCACATGAGGAGGCTGATCAGAGCCACACTTGGGGTCTTAAGGAAGGAGGGCCAACAAGGGGTCCTGGGAAAGCAGAGAGGCTGGAAACGAGGCAGACCTCTCCTTGGCCGAAGGACTGGGCCTCAGCCACAAAGAGGTTGCTGTTGCAAACGCCAGGAGAAATGAAGGAGACAGATCTGAAGAAGCTTCTGTCCACAATATTCCAAATGGTTGTCCACAAATTCCTCTTTCAATCCTTGAAGTGCTGTCACAGGGAAAGGGGTGTGAGTTTATTGCCCAGAGTTTGAGGGTAGGACATGAACGGAGGGGTGGAAGCTTTCCAGAGGGAGATCCAGACTTGAACTAAGGAGGAATTTCCTGATGGTGAGAGTTATGAAGCCGTGGAACAGCCGCCTCCTGAAGTTGTGGGTGCTCCATCACTGGAGGTGTTCAAGAAAAGACCGGACAGCCATTTGTCCAGAATGGTCTGAGGATTCTTGCACTGGGCGGGGGGTGGACTAGAAGGCCTTCAAGATGCCTTCCCACCCTAGGATTCTATGATTCTGTACGTAATTCCCGGGACTCTGAACAGTCACCAGTCAGCATCTGCTAAATTCCTTGAGTATGTTTTTCAAGAGCCCTCTCAAAAATTAGGCCAACTGGGGAATTCTGCACATGCAGAGAGAGCCAATCTAAGGGAGCTTCTCTGCCACACGGAAGTGGTGGAACCCAGCTCTCCTCCAAACACTAGACCCAGAGATTTGCTTGTGTCACACAAATGTAAAAATTGGCAGTGTTGTAATCATGCACTTGACACACACGCACACACACAGATCCCTGAATCTTGCTCTGTGAAAATCCCATCTGGAAAAGAAACACCTTTGGCTGAGACAGCTGCCCAAGAACCCGACCGCTACATCCAATCTGGGCAGAAGGAGGAAGGAGGAAGAAGAGGCAGCCATGAGTCTTGCAACTGATGGGATCCAAGCCATTGCTTTGTAAGCAGCCACATTCATGGGAGGGGGTGTGTCAAAAGGTCCAGATGGCAGTCCCCACAGGGTGATCAAAGTCCCTCCCCTTTTGTACGGGTGTTGACATCTCATCCATGTCCAAGAGGATATGGAGAGCTTCAACTGGGCTGCTGTAACTACCCTCGCCCCCAGCCCCCTCAGCTGCTGCTGGGAGGGATCATCTCACATTCATTCATAAGAAATAAGAGACTGTTGAAAACAAAAGAAGGAGCAAGAGGTGTAAATAGTTGCAGAGTTTGGATCCTGCATAGGAAGGATGTGGCTTGAAGATTAGCTGCTGCTGGGTTGACTGCTTGCCTGGTGAATTTAACCCTTTTGTAGTACTGAAGCCAGGTTTCTCTCTGTGTCTCTCTGTCTCTCTGTCTCTCTGTCTCTCTCTCTTTTCTTTCCTTCCCTGAGTTTCCTCTTCCTCTTCCCCCACATTTCCCTTCCCTTCCCTTCCCTTCCCTTCCCTTCCCTTCCCTTCCCTTCCCTTCCCGGTTCCTCTCCTCTTCTTCCCAGTGCCCTTCCTCTTCTTCCTGTCACCTCATCCAGTTATTTCTTTTCTCAATGCTTCTGCTGCTTCTGCTAGGAGAGGAGGGAATGGGTGTGCACTGGGGTGCTTCAGAGTGTAAGAGTGCTTTGTGCATGAGAGGCAAAATGGCTGGAATGAGCACCCGGGGATTAATTAATTTTGTAAAAGGTGTATCTTATTTCACAGGCAATTAATTTTATTAATTCAATTTATTTTTGTCCTGGCTCTCTCTCCTTTTGGACTTTGGCTCCTGGCAGGTTTATATACCCACATCCAGATTCGCACAAACATATACATGTGTGCCACATCACTTCTTGGCCTTCTGGCTAAGGTCAAGTGTAGTGCCTGTGTCAGCTACATTTATGGGGGAAACAGTCTCCGGCATCATAGTCAATGGGGTAGGGAATGTGGGACGGTTCCACGGGATTTTTGCCCATGTTTATGCACTTTTCTTCTCTGCACTTCCTGCACTGGGCAACACACATCCCAGTCAGATCATTTGTGTTCCAGTAAATTCCACAATCAAATCTGTATCTTCCAAAATATAGACCTGAAGCACAGGGGGGTCCCAAGCCTGACTCTTCCAGGCTCCCAAAAGATGCCTCAAAAGATATGGGGCTACTTCACAAAGCCGTTCAATTAAAGTTCAAGCAACTATTAAAGCAGCCACAAGTTTCTGTTTCAGACTCCAAACGGGAAGTCTGAAAAAGGCCAGGTTGCTTTAAGGAACTGCAGGAAGGGAGAATCAAAACATCTTTTCCAAATCATTTTCAAAGGCCATTATTCTCCAGCACTTCAGAAATCAGGCAGATGTTGAGAAAACATGTTTATTTAATTTACAATGTGACTTTCCACCCTGAGTACATGTTTAAGGCTGCTCGTATTTTTAAAAAAATGTTTTAAAGAAAAATTCAAAAAGTTAAAACATGGGTTGAAATGAGTCCATCTTTTTCAGAGGAAGAAACCTTGGTGAAAACCTGGCCAGCAAGACAGGCACTGACACAGGCTTTGATTTTAAGGAGACCAAGGAGCAGAGCCATCACCTTTTGTTCCCCTGTCCTGCTCTGGAAGGAAGGCAACCTGTGCTGGAAGGAAATCTGAAAAATGACTCAGACAACTTCTGGCAGAGGAGGAGTATTGAAAAGTCAAGGTGATGGCCATGACCCCATGCTTGATGCTTGTAAAAAGGGGGCGGGGCTTCAATCAGGAGCACCATCTCCAATTTCTTGACCCCCTCCCCTCCCCCTGGGCACCCTTGCAACTTGTTATGTGCCTTCAAAACTTTTGGACCCCCATTCTTGGACCTTTTATATGGGGAGGACCTTGAAATACAAGATCAGATTCACTTTTTCCCCCAGCTGTTTTATGACATGAAAGGTATACTATATTCTCTTTATGGTATCTTTACATATATAATATTTTCAATTCTTTATTCTGTTCTTCTCTCTGAATCCTAATGTGCTTTAGATGTCTATTAGTAGCTGATCAGGAAAGGGGAGCAAGGGGAAGAATAAGCTAAAAGAGCTGAAGAATTCAGAGGAACTCTCAGCGGGCGCCATCCAGAGCGGAGGAATGGGAAGGGGCTCAGGGAAGCGTCTGCCTCCGAAGGTTGCGTGGCCAGTGTTCGTAAGCGAGGTCTTGCTTTCTTGAAGGGGAACCAGACCCGTCAGAGCAAGAAGGAAACACCCCAGGCCGGAACCAAGCGTGAAAATGGGTTGTGAGAAGGGGCAGCCGGGTGCTAGAAAAGCCGAGATTCTCCCCCCAAACTCTTGGGGTTCTCCCATCTCCCCTTTGTCCATCGGGCCAGTGGGAGAGAAGGGGGTTTCCCTCTCTCTTTCTCTCCCCGCTCTGCTTCCTTTTCAGTACTTATATTGTGGGCGTGTAAAGGGAGGTGTGGGTGTGCTTGTAGAATTTGTTCAAATCAAATCATTGGAAAACAATGAATCGTGATCCTGGCTTGTCTGGTGGCAACTCTGCTATCGATGCTCTGATGCTGCATAGAAGATCATAGTTACATTTGGTAATATTTATGAAAACTAAAATCCCCCACGGCCTCCCCAGTGTTGTGCTCTTGCAGGAAATGAACGATCCCTTCTTTGTCTCTCCTGGGGGGCGGGGGGTGTCTGCCCACACGAATGCACTGGAGGCCCTCATCGCCCTTTTAGGCTAGATTTTCCTACAATCTCAACTGAAATGCTTAACAAGGCAGTGAATCCACCATCAAATTTACTGCACTGCATAAACAGATACGGCTCTACCAAGCTCATATGGAGATATCAGTTTTATAACCAAACGAATAAACATAGTTTCGCTCTCATTACCCTCCAGCCTCTTTTCCAATATTGGTCTGACAATGCAATTAAACAGAAGAAAACTAATGCCCAACTGAAGATCCACAGAAGGAGACGGAGTTCGCTCCAGACGTTGATAGCGGTCCAAATGGTTGGGAGAAAGGAAGGCTGGTGGGCAAGAGGCCAACCCCTGCTCTAACGATGACATCTATTTTTCGGCATCCCAACTTCCCTTTGCCTGAAAGAATAATCAAGGAGTTCAATCCACTGAAGGACAAATTAAACACTGAGACTGACTCAGCTCCCTCGGCGGAAAGGGCCCATCTAGGAACGGATGCCAGTGCTCACACGAGTCTGCGGTAGCAAAGGACGGGGGGAAATAAATGCTCAGCCTGTATTTACCTTGGCCAGCTTCGGGATGAGCTGCTGAAAGTCAGCACCTCCGGGACGTCAGCCCTGAACCTGAAGAACCAGCCCCAAGGAAGTTTCAGGAGAGGGAGAACAGGCGCAAGGACATTTTTCCAGCAACTTCCCATTTCTCCAAGCATGAAAGAAACTGCTGGACTAGGAAGAAGAGACCTCGTCCAAAATCTTCCCCCATTATCCAGTACTTTAGGAAGCCCCCAACAACCAGGAGGATGATTTATCCACCAACAGTTGATACTCAGCTCATCTTGCCTTTGGCAGTAGAGATCATCTTGGATAACGACCACTCCTCGATTGGTCTCAATTTATGTAATCCTTTGAAGTAGCCTGGCTGTTCCATCAGTCCGGGGTGCCCTGACCAAGCTCTTCTTTCTTTTCACTCTCCTAAATCCATGGCCAATATACATCACGGTGACTCCACGGTGCTGCTACCGAAGTTGTCTTCTTTGTTTTTTGTTCTTTAATATGGTTTTATTGAAAGTTTTAAAAACAGGAGTAAAAATTAATACAAACTAAAATAGCATGAGGAGGAAAAAATAAAAAGGAAGACATAAGAAAGAAAGCTAAAGTGCAAGAAGAAAAAAGAGAGAAGAAAAGGATAGAAGAAAAATAGAAAAGAAAGAAAAAAGATATAAAGAGGTAGCTTCCGACCTTCTTTACAGCAGTTATAAGTACAATTATAAATTTACCTCTTTCTCTAAAGTGACTACATGTCTCTCTTCTCTTATAATATCTATCCTGTCTAATCATCAAAACCATAAACCATAAGTACATTTTTGTCTGTTTTATGCAAAAAGTCAGTAATAAATGCAACTGCCATCTTTTCTCTATCGAAGAAGCCAGCCTGGCCATCTCAGCGAGTTCCATCACCTTCACCGACCATTCCTCCGTTGCGGGTCATGCCAAATCTTTCCATCTCTGTGCGTACAATAATCTTGCTGCCGTTATCATGTCCAAAAACAAAGTTCCATGACTTTTTTCCTACTGTTTGTCCATCAGTCCCAAGAGAAAAACCTCTGGTCTCAATTGAATATTAATCTTTAAAATCCTCTGAATGAGTGCATGTATTTGAATCCAAAATTTTCTAGCTTTTTTACACATCCAACAAGCATGATAAAGTGTCCCATCTTGTTGTTCACATTTTCAACATGTATTTAAAGTGCCTTTATACATTCTAGGCAATTTCTCTGGTGACATATACCAATGGTACATCATTTTGTAAAAATGCTCTTTAACATTATAACATAGTGTAAATTTCAATCCTTTCAACCACATAATTTCCCATTGTTCCATCTGTATATTATAACCAAAAATTTTAGCCCACTTTATCATACATTCTTTCACTTGTTCTTCTTCTGTTACAAATTTCAGTAGAAGTTTATACATTTTAGCAATTATGTGTTTATCATTTGTATCTAATTCCAATTCAAACTCAGTCTTAACAATGTTCAAAACCATAAACTCTTTTCTCTAATTTAAATTTTTCTAACAATAAGAAAACCATTGGCAATTATGTCCCTCTGCCACCAGTTCTTCTCTTGATTTTATTTTGTATTCCCCCTGACAAAACTCTAGTATCTCACGATAAGTTAGCCATCTGTGTTTGCCTATTATTTCTCATCTATAAAATGCCTCTCGTGCTGAGGGCCACAAAGATGTTTTCCGACACAACCTGGATTTGTATCTGTTCCATATTCTCAATATGGCACCTCTAACGGGGGTTTTGAAATCCACATTAACCTTGACTTTGTCGCACCACAGATATTCACGCCACCCAAATCTCAGGTCATCTCCTCCTAACACCAAAAGCCTTCTGTTTCTCAGCAGCACCCACTCTTTCATCCAAACCCAGAGTAAGCTGCAAACTACAATTTCAAATCAGATAAACCCAACCCTCCTCTTTCCTTGGCATCTTGTAACACCTTATATTTAACTCATGTTTTTTCCCCTGCCACACAAATTTAGATATATCCTTTTGCCACTGTTTAAATGGTGCATCAGTTGTCAAAACAGATATTGTCTGAAACAAAAAAAATAATTCTAGGCAGGACATTCATTTTTATCACAGAAATTCTCCCCAGCAACGACAGCTGTAGTTTCTCCGATCTTAACATATTTTCTTTAACTTCGTTCCATGTCTTAACATAGTTATTTTGAAATAAGATACAACTCATATTTGTCATTGTGATTCCCAGATACTTTACGTTCTTCTCGATCTTAAAACCCATTTTATTCATCAATTCTCTTTGATCTTCTATTTTCAGGTTTTTTGTTAACATCTTTATCTTTTGTTTGCTGATCTTAAACCTGCTAATGCACCAAATTCTTTCAGTTTTCCCATTAATGTTTCAATTCCCTTTAAAGGATCTTCCAGAACCCTTAACTTATAAGTTTCTTTTTAAAGCTTTACTCCCACAATTTTCTCATCTTGTCTTATATCTCTGTTCAATATTTCAAGAACCAAAATAAACAAGAGAGGAGGCAGTGGGCATCCCTGTCTTGTTCCTTTTCATATCTCACAAGGCTTTGTTAAATCTCCATTAACAATTATTTGTGCTTTCTGGGAAGTATAAATCGATCTTACCCACTTTATAAAGTTCTCTCCAAAACTCATATCTTCTAAAACTTTGAACAGGAAAACCCAGTTCAAATTGTCAAAGGCCTTCTCCGCATCTAAGAAAATCAATGCGTCTTGTTTTTCATTAAGTTGCTTCAAATATTCCAAAATGTCCAACGCATTTCTAAGATTGCCCTTTAACTGTCTTTCTCTCTCTCTCTCTCTCTCTTTTGAGGAGCATTGGCTCCATTTATATTCCACATTAAGCATTTGTAATCGATAATCAAGCCAAAAATTTAGAAAAGTTGATACCTATAGTGCCTAGTTCAGTATCATCCCTTTCAATTTCCTGTAGCACCCAATGAAGCTTTTGCATAGACTCATCTGACCCCTCCATTTGAAACATGAAGTAAAAACATGAAGTAAATCTGATGTAATTCCTCTCTCTGCAGGTTGCTCTAGCGATCCTCTCCTCCCCTCTGTTATCTTTTCTGCTTTTCTGGTGATTGCCATTGTAATATTGTAATCCAGAAGTGAAAGTGTCTAAATTGGAAGGAAAAGAGTAAAAGGCAAACTTTCTCTCTCTCCCTCTCTCTTTTTTCTGTTTTGTCTTCCTTCGCCCTTCATACTGTCATCTCAAATGGCACTCCGTAGCTACAGTCACCATCACAATCTGGCTCATATTACCTTTATCTTTGTAAAATTCACCAACTGTCTGTGCTCTTTAATAGTAAACAAAAAACATTCCCACGAAGGTCCAGTATTTGTCTATTTTAATTCCAATTTATTTAAAAGCACTTTCACCAAAAAAATAATCTTTCAAAAAATGGTCCCCTTTATCCATTTTAAACTTTCTTACATCTACTCCTTGTTAAGCTTTTTGCCAAAACTTTTTAAATCTTTTTTTAAAAAACACTTTTTTTTAGTCCAGAAAGAATGTTGACTCACCAAGTGGAATTCTCTTATTCTGTCACTTAGAAAATCTCTTTTTAGCTGCAAATTGAGTACATCCAAAAGTGGTTAAGGAAGTAAGACTTTTGCGAATCTTGTGTCCATATAGGCTGCATTGCAGCTGTGAGCTTGACTGAAATCCCTCGACTCCCAGCCACTCAACTCATCAGCCGACCACAAAAACCTCGGTTCCTGCAGTCCCTTCACGAGAAGCAGCTGTCCAGAGTACGAGTGGGCAATCTCATGATTCCTCCTTGTCTGGAAAGATAGTGCTGGCCAGAATTCGCTGTCTGGTCATCAATCTCCACTAAAATGCCATCCCCACTCCTTCAAGAACATCTAGTCTGCCATAGATCCAGAAGCCCCAACTTTGTCTTCTTTTGGATGAAAGAGCACTGGAGACTTAGCTATGAATGATTTATTTGCAAAAGTACAAGTTGGGCATAAGAGAAGCAATGAGATGCTATCATAGCAGACAGCCAAGCTGCAAGTCGGCCACAGACACTGGCCACTCCATCCCTGAAGGCTTCAACCAAACTTCTTCCTCCCTGACATGCCCAGCCACCTCTAAATCTCACCATCCTAGTCCTTTCTAAGGTATTTCATCATTGAGAGTTTGACTTACAACCTGATCTAGAAGTCTAATGAGTACCAGATCAGCTGACAGAGACCACACAACACCCCAGGCAGAAGCTAAAAACTTTGGTCAAGTCATGCTTCACCTATGGCTTTAGAAGCTTAACAAACTGCGGTTGTCACTGAACCTGCTTCCCCACAGGTGACTCTTCCAATGTAGTTTATGTATTTATTTATCTATTCAATTTATATAGCCGCCCATCTCAGACCAGTGACTCTGAGTGGCTAACAACAATGTTGTTGTTGTTCAGTCGTTAAGTTGTGTCCGACTCTTCGTGACCCCATGAACCATATCATGCCAGGCAACAATAAAACAACAATAAAAACAATCAAATAATTAAAACAGTCAAGAAAATTCAATGTAAATACAGCCAAGAGATCTTAAACAACCCTCGGTGTCAGCACAATTATGAAACAGGGCCCTTCGCTGTTCCTGTTAGATGGAAGGCATGTTCTTTGACAAGCTGTTTGCTGCAGTGGGGGACAGAGAACTGGGGCATGCAAGGTCTGGTCAAAAAAACAAGCTTATCCCTTGATCCACCAAATCACCTAACTCATCCACCTATCAAACAGGGATTGTAATACAACTAACAGTTAAAGCATTTTTTGCCTTCTAGGTATCATCAAGCAGGAAATTCATTGAGCCCCAAAGCTTTGATTTGATTCATCTTTTGCCCCAACCAATGATAAGTTTCAGGCTCTTTCCAGTCATCTGTAACTCATGTCACAAGATATTTATAGGCAACCCCTTGGCACCTACTAGGTTTCCCATCTCACCTAATATTTTACATTAAAAAAAAAAGATATTTTAACAGTCTTTAAATGGGAAGTTAGCCTGCTACAAAGCAAAGGGACCACCACCAGCATCATCTCAATCTCTAAGAATGCCTCTAAGTTCCACATGGGCCCCATGAGCTTTCTTAAGGAATGAGTGGCTACAGCCAAGTTTGGAAGTGTTCTCATCTCTCAGAAAAAAAGAAAAGGTCTCCTGAGATTCCCATGAACCCAACATCTGCTGGGAATCTAACTCTGCCAAGTTAGAGGTCCAACCTTCCTTGTCTTCTTTTGCTGATAGCTTCATTTGTCAGGAGGTAGAAGAAAGAACAAAGGGTCTTTGTTATCCTGCCCCTATTCTTCACCAGCAGGGAGGAATTGGTTGAAGAAATTAAGGTATTTGGCACTTTGAGAGAAGGGAATCATGTTGCCCTTGAATTCACCATATCCAGAGGAGGAGGAACTAAGAAGAGGCAGACCTGCATTCTGGACTTCAGAAGAGCAGATTTTGATGAATTGACTCTTCCCATTTCAGTTATATTATCAGATCACCTCAAAAAGATGTAACGTGGCCACCAAAAGCTACATATCCCTGCTTTCTCCCAATAGAGAATGAGTAGGTGATCTTACTTGGGCAGAGACCCGTTGGGAATTTTGGAAGCATGTGGGGGGCCCACTCACAAAATGGCTGCACAGGTGAGCATGGGCGCCAAAGGAGGCCTTTAGGAGACTACTATGGCCACAGGCATCACGTGGCCTACCCTGTGTCCCACAGTCTGCTATTGCCAGCCAACTGCTCATGAGCCTGTAAATGACTTGTCCATCATTTAAGGAGGGCGCGTGTAGAGTCTGCTTTTTGCAAAGAAATGTGGTTACCTTGAAAATGATTTGCTGCTTCTTCCCTGCCCTGCACTCTTTTGTATCTGAGAAGAAGCCACCAATGATGGGTGGGTGTGTTTGCCACTGGCTGTACTTCCTGAATGGTTAGTGTCCCACTTTTGTCAAACCCCTTGAATTACAGCTGAAAGTCCTGACTTCGCTCCCATCTGGGTGTGCTTCCTTTCAACTTCAATGTGGTGGTGTACAGAGGCCAAATGCCAAAACAGTTATCCTTGTTCCAATATTTCCAGTCCTGATTGTATTTTGCAAACGTAAAAGTCTGCAGCAGTTTTGGACAATTTCAGCCAGTCTCCTCAAAGAATGGTTTTGGAGGATTGGGAATTCTAGTCCCCACAGACCCACTTCCTTCAGAACTTGGCTTGTGTTCTCAAAGGACAGGACAGTCTTTGGTGTTTCCGCTGTCAGCCAACCTGAAGTTGGGCAGCAGCTTAAAATGCATCCATCTCTTCCTCCCAGCTCTTCAGAGAAGTTGCCTCAACACCAGACTCTACAGGTGGTGGAAACCTGACCTAACCAACACATGGGCCATTTTGGAGATTTCCAAGTCCCATGGACTTCTGAAGAACCCCATTTGGAGGATGTGGAAGAGGGGACCTGCTGCTGCTCCTGCTCCAGGCAATGAAAGCATCCCAAATGAAGAGGAGGGGAAGACCCACAGAGGACCTGGTGCCAAGTGAGGGCACTTTCCTGTCCTTGGTAAAAATGGAGTCCTTTTGTTCCTCAGCAGTAAATGCTTAGGTGGAATGGAGTCAAGGGTAGAGAGGCTGAGCATGCCACTGATCAGGGTTCTTGGTTTCAGTCCGAACTTTAAAAAAATCAGGGTTTGGGAAGAGAAATGTGCTTATGGTCTTTTCTCTTCCTGTGCCAAGAAAATGGGTTTGGAGGGAGGGGGCGAGGAGAGCGAAGCAGAGGGAAAAATATGTGGGATTCTCTTTCATCTCTCCAGTCTCTGCTAGTCCATAGGCTTCCCCTGCTGAGCTTATTGTCAGATGAAATGAAAGCAGGCAGAGGGAAAAGAATGATTTGCAAGAATTTGGGATTCTTACCGCTTTAGATTCTCAGAGCCTATAGGCTGAAAAAGTGATGGTTTCTCTTTCCGAGTCTGGGCCCTGAACTGGCATAGGCAGGGGTGTCTGCAAAGAAGTCAGACAAATCCAGATGGTGGCCCGTTCATGAGATTAAAGCCCCATCCTTTTTTTACATGTGTCACAGTGCACATAACGAGTGCGCTTTGATTGGGTGATTGGGGTCACCACCTTGACTTTTTTGATCCCCTCTCTGCAGATGCCCCTGGGCGCAGTCAGGGAAGGCGTGCACTTCCCTGGCCCCGAAGGGACCCCAAGCCTCCTCACTTGCAGCTGCTAATCAGCGTGAGATGTCTGCAAGTCACCCAAGGCTTGGCCCTTTGCCTTTTACAATGGGTAGTCAATACAAATTCAGAATGACCTTTGTACCTTGATTTTGCTACTCTCTCTTTCTCTGGCAGAAAAATCCATGCAGCTGGGGTCCAGCTCACCTTCCCCTGCAGGACAAGCAGACCTCCTCCACAATGTCCACACTGAAAAAACCACGGGGAAATCAGTTCCACTGCTGAGAAATCTACAGGGAGTCATCAGGAGTGGAATTCCACTTGGAAGAGACGCTGCTTTACACCAAGTCAGTTTTTGCAGCATTTTTAGCATACTGAAGGAGCTGCCTTAAAGGATCTTGGATAAAAAGCAGTTATGAGTAAATAAGTGCTAAAAGATGTTTGGATAAAGGGGTTCTTTCACACTAAGCCAGGTGAGGAGTGCTCCAGAGTCCCTGAGGCCAATTCTGAAGCCACCCTAGGAGTTTCAGGCAGGGATGGCCGTGGCATGAGCATTTCAAACAAATATAGGAGTTTTGAGTCTTGTACAAGCCTAACCATTTGGGTGGTGCTGCGTGACTAGCGATTGACGCCACTAGCAATGGCTAAACTGCCTTCAAAGGACAAGGGACGCATGCTTACATATTATGCTTTTAGCAGGGTGGATCCCAAACGGATCTGTTCTTCTCCCCAAGCATTGCCATCCTTTACCTACCACAGTGAGCTTCCTTGTAGCAGTGAATGCATCAGGACTAAGGTCGCCCCCTGTTTCCACGGTGCTGTGTCATGTGCCATCATTTGCAGTCATCCTCGTGACTTGGGGTGAACTGGGAGATTGCATGAAAATGCTTGCTTTCCTCTCCTGACCGAGTAAAAGGCGGCTCCCCACAGGACTAGTTGTCCACAGAAGAGGAAGATGTTCCCCTGCTCCCTGCTCCCTGCTCCAACTTGTAATGCATCATTTGAGTCCGCCAAGTACCCAGCTACCTTCCAGACTGCAGTCAATTTGTGTGTCTTGCACCTTCCCCCATCTCTCCAGATACAAAAAAGGATCGTCCAGAGAAGCGGATGAACATCCTTGCTGACCTTTTGTGTTCCTCCGCAGCAAGGGGACAGCTTCTGATCCAGCTTCTGTCTGCGCTGTAGGCATCAGCTCGGTTATTACAGAAGTGAGGCTGGCTAATGACTACGACTGAAATGAAGGACGTTGTTGGTGGAGGGAGCTGAAGCGTCAGAAGATGAGGAGGCAGCTGAACCCTTAACGCAGGGCCAGGCCGGTTTGGTTCAGTGAAACCCTGTCACTGAGTCATGCTCTTCTGCTGGATCCGATTAGCACATTGTCCTGTGGAGGGCTGGCACAGATTAAAATCAAAGCTGAGCGTCATTTGAAGTTGGCTTTAAGAGCAATGCTGTTAGGCAACACCGGCCTTACGAGCAACCATAAAAAGAACAAAAGCTTAGCTAGAGTTGTGGGTTGCGTTCCCCCATGCTCTTGCCCCAGTGTGAGATTTCCAGAGCAACCTTCCTTTGGTTTGTGAGTCAAGCCCACCCCCCACCCCCATCACTTCTAGTACCTTTCCTCTGAAAGTTACTGCAGAGACGTTAAGCGCACACGCCCTGCCCGGGTGGCTGGGCCTGTGCGTTTGGGAAACTGCAAAGTAGAGCAGACCACAGTTTGAAGCCACCATCAAGGGAAACACTCCTCTCCACTCCCCACCCCCACCCCCCACACATCACACACACAATAGTCGGTTAATATTTATTCCGCTTTCTTCCAACATCTCAGATTTTTACGATGATAGATCTCCCGGCTGCAGCGTTTTTTCCAGACAATGGGAGCGAGGTGGTAATTAAAATCTGCCAAGAGAGAACTAAATCAAACAGGTATTTAAGAAGGGAAAGGAAGGAGAACACCTGTAGGACTGCGGCAGTTGAAACAGGGAGAGAGGCTTTTGAGCACTGCGGTTTGTAAAAACAAAGTCACCTGTTTCCCTGCCGATGGATCACGGGTGGAGGGCCAGAGGTGGAGATGTAAAAAACATGTTTAAATGTGCTATTTATAACCAGCATTTGCTTTCAAAGCTTCCCCTGCCGCCTTCTTCTCGCTTGCCAGATGCAGAGGGCCAGGCAATAGCTTCCTCCACGGAAGCCGCGGGGGTGGATCTGATTCGAAAGGGAAGGTCCCCATGACACCTTCCTTGCCTGCCCCTCCCCACCCCAGACCGTCACCCCCTTGCCCCCCCACCCCTCCTCCACCCCACACGGGAGGGTAAAGAGAGACAGTGCAAGTGCGGCGCTTCGCAGGAAGAAACCTCTTGCGGAGGAGAGCAGCAAGAAATGCATGTCTCAAACACATCCAGACCTCTCTTGGTACCTGATCGCCTCCACTCATTGCAGCAGCCTGTTGCCCTGCACAACGTGCATTTATGGCAGAGACCCTCACGGCCAGCGTGCGATGGCCCTCCCCAAGATGGCTGCCATGGGGGCCAGGGCCCTTCCCCAAACACTCCCACCAGGGTAAGGTGGGAAAGCGAATCAGCCGTGATGCTCTTTCACGCCCCAGTGGGACCGGGGGTGGGGGGGCTGCTGTGGGCGCAGCACCCTTGCTAGCCAGACAGGAGGCCCAGATGCTCGGTCCATGAGGCAGAGAAGCCCTCTGTCATGCGCCCAGGTCGGAGGGCCCTTGGCAGAACCACGGTGCGCTCCGCTGAGATACCATCATGGGATCGCAGACGGGGCTTCATATTATAAGATGGGGTTCCTTTTTCTTTCATGATGATTACTGGTTTTTATTGAAGAGATTTTTTACAGAACAAAAACAATACAAATTTAAAGAAAAAAAGAAAAGCGAAGAAAAGTGACAAGTGGATAAGTGAGAAATAAAAGAGAAAAGAAAGAAAAGGAAAAAGGAAATTAAAGAAGCAGCTTCCGAGCTTCTTTTCAGCAGTTATCAATGCATTTCTATTTGATCTTCTCTCTCTATAGTTATATCGTGGCTCCCTTCTTTCCATATTCTACCCTTTCTAATCACCAAGCCCATAAATCACAGGTCCATTTTTTTCAGTTTTCAGCAAAAAGTCCATAAAGGGTTTCCCGTCGCTGACAAACGTAGTTTTCTTTTATAGGATGTGATTCCTATTATCGCCCAAAAGTCAGAAATCTGCCTTTTAATAAAATTTGGTCCCCTTCTGATTTGGGACTGACACAGCTCTCATCCTTCTGCAAGGTTGCAGGATAAGCAGATGACTTCCAAGGAAAAGGAGAACAGCAAGAAGCACTCCAAGTGGTCAGAATATACCGAGAGGCAGATGCAAGAGTTAGGTGGCCCAGAAGGCTCTGACAAACGTTAAGCCTTGGCTGGTAGACTGAAGAAGCCATAGCTGAAGAAAACGATGAGCTGGACGTCCAGTTGGGGGGACAGGACACGTGTCAGGAAGTAGGCTGTGAAGTCCCTCTGCCAGGTGGTGGGTGGAAACCAGCCCTTTTGAAGTCCTCAAGCTCCTGGTTGCCTTCAAAGCCTTTGGTCTTCATTGAGTCTGGCCCAGGATCACCTTGGTGGTTTTGTTTCTTCACTTTGGACCCTCCGTAGCTCAGTTTGTGATCAGCAGCTTTGGGACATCCTGGCTGGCGGAGAAGATGCTGGCAAGCCTGTGTTTCTTGGTGCATCTTCTCAACCTCAGTCCCTCAGTCCCCTGTTGACCTTAGCAGGCTGCTCACACCTTACTTCCTGAGAGATGATATTCCAGTTGATTTATATTACAAGCGACCTAAGCAGACCACAGGAGCCATAAACAAACAAGAAAAACTTCTGATACAATTCACTTCTTTTCTATTAAGCTTTGTTGGTGTTTGTTACCCAGTTCCAAGTGCCCAGTTACATATCTTTCCTCTGTTAGTAATGTTAATCAATTAATGTTATATTCCACTCCCACGCAAAGACAAGACAAAGTGAGAAATAGCAGGGGACAAGTTCAAACCATGCCTTTATCCTCTTCTTAAAGATGCAGCAACTTCACTTAATTGGGTCTTGAATAACCTCCTGCCTTCTTTCCTGGCATTATTGCCAATGTTAATTTATTTCTAAACCGGTTTCCTTCTTCCCCTTCTCCCAATATTGTTTAAGCAGCAGCTTCTTCTCCCTCTTTCAATGATTTGCCATTTCCTCTTTTGAAAACTTAATTTATTTCTGTTTTAATTTGTACAATTTCAATTTGGTGAAATAGCACAGAGGAGAATTCATTTTTAAATAAATGCAGGCACATTATCATGCTGCTGGTTAAAAAAAAAAAACTCTGCATCAGGCAGCGTTGTTGGCAATTGAAAAGGTCAGAGGGGGGAAAGAATCTGCTCTTTAGGAAAACCTTTCAGCCCCTGGATTTAACTCTCTGGCTGCTTTGAAAAAATGCTGGACTAGAAAGTTTCCTGTCTGCACATCCCTTTTCCTGCAAAGGCAGGACTGGAATTAGCGGTGTTGGTGGGGAGGGGGTCAAAAAAGTCAAGATGGCAGCCACAACCATGTGATTAAAACCCTGCCTTTTTTATATGTGTCATAAAAAATATGCATTTACATATGACTGGAATCTGCTTTAGAGGAGAGGAGGCAGATCCTTTGCAGGGACCGGGACCCATGAGAAGGGCCCAGCTTAAGCTCTTACTGGATCTCCCCGTGTGTCTCTTTGGGGGATCTC
This sequence comes from Python bivittatus, assembly GCF_059951505.1. NCBI lineage: Eukaryota > Metazoa > Chordata > Lepidosauria > Squamata > Pythonidae > Python > Python bivittatus. Next base: position 23,742,060 of record NW_028277097.1, on the reverse strand, counting down.
CCTTCTCAAGGACAGGAGATGCGTTGACCCACAAACCAGATGCTTGAAGATCCAAGCTGGACGCTCGCTTGCATCAGCCTGAAAACAGCGTGCAAGAAGGCATAGCTTTTGAACGTCAGCTCTGGGTAGGCCTCTCATCCACCAAGTCAGTTTCAGATCCCTAAGTGTAGTTTCATTTGATCTGGAATATTTGTGAACCCTGGGGAACCGAGGCTGTCATGAACCATCTTAAATGGATTCGCTAGACTGTGCAGCCTTTGAAAAGGATTTGAAAGAAATGCAGAAAGCACTTTCTCCAAATCATTTTCAAATCATTTCACAGCACTCATCTTTACCACTGGGCCCAGGGAGACCTGCTTCTGAGTAGACATTTGCAAATCTGTGCTGTAAGTTACTGACAGCCAGAGACGGTTGTTCCCACCCCAGCCCTGTGCGGGAGAACCTCTGGTGCCCAAGGCTATCTGCAGAAGGAGACATCTGTTTACGCAAAACTCTCAGGAAGAGGAGAGAGTGTTAGGAAAACTATGTTTCTAGGAGACCTTTTCCAGTTTACATTTGGGGCTTGGGGGAGCATGGTGCGCTCCCCCCAGCCCTCAGGTTATCATTTACCTGGACATGTTTTCTTAAAGCCCCTCCCACTCAGGGCTGTTTACTTGAAGACCAGCAAGTGATTCAATGTGGAGAGAGAGGAGGAATTCGCTGGAAGGTCAACTGGAAAGGGATGGGGTGGAAGAAGCTGGCCAGCTGCAGCCTTCGAAAGCCTGAGAGGGTCCCTGACGGTTCTTGTTCTCAAGCTAAGCTAGGATCTGAAGTGCCCCCACCAGTTACTTGAGCAGAGCGGCCACCAGGGTGGCATAGGCATCATTGGTTGGGTGCCCTTGAGTCAAGTCCAACTCCTGAAAAGTGCATGGTGAAATGCTCCAGTCATAACTTGTAGCTCTGTCCATCCTGTCCATCCTGTCCATCCGCCTTTTCTTTGCCTCCCCCTTTTTGTACAGCAATTCACTTTGCCAGCCCAGCACAACTGTTTTGCTAGTCCACCGTCCACTCACATCCCGTCCCCAAACTATATCAGCTTCCAGTAGAAGAGAATCTCTGGAGCTCAGGGTTGAACTGGGGAGTCCTTGGTGCTCTCTGAGCTTGGTCGTTGGCTTGCAGACATTTCATTATGGGGAAAAGCTGTACACGTTGACGTTAAAGTAACAAAAAATATTTGCTCCTCAAAAAAGAAACAGACTTTTTTTTAAAAAAAATTGAAATATGTCTAATACTTAATTTTTAATTTCTTTTACGGCTGTGCCTTCACTTTTTACAAAATGTATTCTACGCTACTTGGTTTGTTTATAAAAGTCTGCTTCATTTATAAGATTGAAAAGTAGAGTTTATGCTGTATTACTGGTTGGATTTATTTTAACAGTTTTTTTTTTTAATGGAGAAAAACATCATTTTAACCATCCATATTCAATATTTCCATCCAAATGGCATTTGTACAAATGAGAGTAATCTATTATAGGAAAATCTATTATCAATGAATGGTGGACAAATTTACTGAATTCTTCCTTCATTGTGAAGTTCTTTGTTGATATATTTTTTTTTCCTCAAGACAACACATTTATTCATATATATATGTATGCATCCTGGGAAGAATTATTTCCTCTAATTGTCTTAGTTTGATTTTATTTTTAATTCTGCATCTTTATTATTCTTATTATCTTTTTTTTTCTTTTGTTTTGAATTGGGACACATTTCTGGGCCCTTTCACATATTACTTTATTTCCTGATTCCATGGAAATACAGTGGTATCTCTAGTTACGAACGCCCCTCCTTACGAATTTTTCGAGATACGACCAGCTCCGGCCCCAAAAATTTACCTCGTGTTGCGAACCACCTCAAGTTACGAACCGGATCCGCAGCCATTTTCTGCCTGTTCCACGTGGTCCGCGGCCATTTTTCCACCCTGCCGCGTGGTCCGCGGCCGTTTTTCCGCTCCTGACGCGTGGTCCGCAGATGCCGGAACGGATTAACGGTAATTACATTGAACCTTATGGGAAAATTTGCCTCGTGTTGCGACCAATTCGAGTTGCAACCAGAGTCACGGAACGGATTAAATTCGTAACTCGAGGTTCCACTGTATCTCTGTATATAAGCAGAACCCCTTTCTTTCACAGCTCACAGCCCCCACAGAAACAGGCTGCAGGAAGTGGTACCAAAAGAAAATGAATGCAAACTATGCCACAGAAGGCTTTTGCTGGAAGATGGGGGCGAGACATTACTAGAAACATCCCCTACTCAACTAAGGGAATGGATTCCATTTTTACAGATCTTGCTAAGAGGGTCCATCCACAGTTCTGAACTTTATGAAAGGTTCTTGCAAGCCAAGGTCAACTTCTAGTGTCTACCTCAGTGTTTCTCAACCTTGACGAGTTTAAGATGGGTGGGGTTCAACTCCCAGAATTCCCCATCCAGCCATGGGAGTTGAAGCCCGCCCATCTTAAACCCGCCAAGGTTGAGAAACACTGGTCTACATAGATGGTCCATCAAGGTTTCTTGGCAGTAGCATGGAAGTCATTTGCTACTGCTTTTATCTGGGATGTCTTCAGGACTGTCTGGTCTAGCCTACAATCTCAGAGTTCCCTAGTGGTCTCCTGTCCAAGTATAATCAGGTCTGACCTTGCTGAGCTTTCAACCAGGACAGGTTTGGCCAGGTGCTTCAGGAAGCAAAGGGCTCAACTCTGGCTTTTAAGATTTGATCCACAGATCATAACCTCCCCTTCCTCATGAGCAGCTCTACCATGGGTGGGCAACTCTCTGCCTCCTGAAATGCGCAACATGAAGGATAATTTATAATATGAGTGGGCAGCTGTAATAGTACTTGTCATACCAGCTTGTCTTAAAATTATTTCAATTAATGTAAGAAGCTGATGGAGGGGGGTCGCAAAGAACTCTGTCATGGAAGAGATTATTTTGTTTAATTTGCTGTTTCGAACAAGCTGTAAATCAGGCATGAGAAGATTCCCCGTCTGGCTACAAAATTTTTGGAAGGCTGCACTTCCCACCTAGGCTGTATGTCCCATAAAAAAGAACCTCTGCAGCTCAGGGCTGAACAGTGGAGTCCTTGGCACCCTTTGAGCTTGCTGGTTTTCCTGCAGACCTTTCGTTACCCAGCTAAGTAACATCATCAGTGCTGGTAAGTGTGGGGTTTGCTCCCTGTTTATATATAGTTGCTTGGGGTGTATGTGTATGCGCATGTGCACATGTCCCTGTGTGTGCATGTGCGCATGTATGTATGGTATGCATCCAGCTAAAGTTGGCCGATTAAAGGTGTGAGGGGCATAGTGAGGAACAATAAGCATTACTGTATACCGGATTGCTGCCCTCTCTCCCCATCCCCATTTAAAATCCACTCTCTGCTCTTGCTTTCTGTGTATGTGCAGATTATACAAAAGACTCAAATCTAAACATTTTGGCTTCCTCCTCCTGTGCAGCTCTGATAAGTGACGTCTGGCATTATCTGCTGGAGAGAGACCGCATGGTGTTCGGGGACTGAGTCAATATACCTAAAAGTTTTCGCTTGTATCCCTTGCACTTAGATCAAACGGCACCTCCGTTCAAGAGCCGACAAATCCGAGAGAGTCTGATTATCTCCACTGAAGTGAATTGCAACCTTTTCCATCAAGGCCGTAGATTTATGGTACCTAAAAGTTGAGTGGGTCAGGCTTTTTTTTAATCCAAGGACTGAATATGGCATCCTGGGTGTTGCATTCAATAATATAAATTGCCCGGCAGGACCTGCAAATGATGTTTTATTTGGCAGAGTAAGTTCTACCAATCACCGGGCTCTTTATCCTTCAAAGATAAATGCAGGGAATCGCCTGCTGGAACTCACGGGGAGGTGATCTGCAAGGGCTGATTGATGGTTGAAACAGTCCTTTCCTGCAATCTGCTTAGATTGGGAGGCTACAATCAGACGCTCACCACTTCCTTCACAGCCAGTCCTTCCTAGCCGGCCAGCAATTTTATGTATTATTTGTTTATTAAACCAACGCATATAGCCGCCCATCCACCAAAAAGGAACTCTGGGTGGTGAATAATGATAGGTTTCTCTGAAGGCCAGGCTAGGCAGGAGATGCTGGGCTGAAATGTACCAAGAATGAGCTGCATCGTGATCAGCACCTTCTGTTCAGAAACCTTCACTGTTCTTCTCTATTCTGCACACCTAGAATATTATATCCGGTTCTGAAGAAGGACATTGACGACAGAAGCTGGTCCAGAAAACAGCCACCAAGATGAAAAGAGTCCTGAAAGAGGGGGGGAAACTGAGAAACAGTGGAAGGCAATGGGCATGCTTGGCCTGGCAAGGGGAAGACGATGGAAAGACATGGTAGCTGCCTTCAAATCCCTGAAAGACCGCCGTGTAGAAGATGGAAGGTTTCTTCCAGGCTGAGAATCAATGAGTTCAAAGGAAATTTATCTCACTTGTGCCTCGCTCACTTAGTGTTGTCTCTTCTCCAAATAAGATGGAAATCTGGTGAGTGGTGCAGTCCAGCTCTTCCCAGTCTGGTGCCTCCAGATCATCCGTGGGCTTTGTGTTAAGGGGCCCCAAACTGGAAAAGGCTAAAGTCATTGAGGGCACATGGAGAATGACGTTGGTGCGTGGCCTTCATTTGTTCTTCTGTGGAAATGGCCACCACAAATGTTACAGATGGATTTAATTCCATGCGCTGTGTGCCTCTGGCTGGACTTTGGAAGTCTGGCTTCTTGTAAAGATCAGAGGCTACTTTGCTCTTTGGAAGAGGGAGAGAGACTTCACAGACAAGATTATGCACTTCTGAACAAACAGAGTTGGCTTGTCCTTGGCGTAATGTTCTCATTATCCAGACAATAAAAATATTGGCTATGTATCACAGCCACGTAAATGGTGTGTGTTGCTAGCCTATGAAAAATCATTCCAGATGCCTTGTAGAATGAGGTGGACAGAGCCATGTACTCTTTCAGGACACCATAATCAAATTTTCTTATACAAGCGCCTCTATCCGTTTGTAGGGAATGTTTTTGCCTTAATACTAAGGAGGGAGTAGGAACTATGCACGTAGTATTGCAAAAACTTGCATGAAGGACAGTTCAAAACTCCAGTCTATTTAAGGAATGCATTGACAGCTGGAATAGCTATAGGTTTCGAGAGACATGACACCCAGCAGAATAAGGAGAAGACTATAGTCACATATGGCTCTTCCTCATGGTTACATAAATGTGTGGTCCTCCCACTGTCAAAAAGTATGCCAGCATAAATTGTGCCACCCTCATTGTTGAATCCTATTTTGTCCCTGGTTTGTGGGAGAACAAAAGATGTTTCGGTCAAGGATGAATGAATGTGGACCACTTACAGTGGTCAACATGGAAGAAGGACCTTGGGGTGGTTTGACTGTATGGAGGGAATGAATATAGGAAGGAGGAGTGAATTGCATCAGTGGAAGGGTTGGGTGAAGTTGATGAGATCCTCAAAAATGGAGAAGAACAAAAGATAGGGTAAGGTGGGTGTAAAAGCCAGGAGGGGTTGTGAAGGTAGAAAGGGATGGAGAGGAAGGATATTGGTGTGAACTCATCGTAGCACAGAGCAAGTTCTTCTAACTCATTTTGGGGGCTCTGCCTAACGCTGCCTTCTCTGTCACGCTGCCTGCCCTCTGCAGAAGCCTCTCCCACAGGTCCAGCATCTCCCAGCCTCTGGTCCCCGAGGCTGGAAAGCCCGGCTTTTCCCCAGGCCCTGTGATAGGACAGGAGTACGTCCCCTGTCAAAGATGGCCATCTTCCCTTTTAAGAGGTTCTGTTCCCCAAGCATGACCACCTTCTATTAGCAATTTTAATGTGTCGGTGTGTGTTTTTTTTAATCCTTTTTACCTAGCTGAGTAATGAAACATTTGCAAGAAAACAGCCAAGCTCAGAGAACCCCAAGGACTCCACAGTCCACTCCTGAGCTACAGAGTTTCCTTTTACTGGTAATCCTTTTTAATCCTTGTAAGCCATCTAGAGTCATGGATGAATGAGCAGCCCTGGAAATTTAAATGATAAATAAATAAATAATTTTCTTACCATGAAAGAAAATAATGTGCAATCTCTCTTTCTCTCTCTCTCTCTCTCTCTCTGTGCATGTGTGTGTGTAGTAGTATAATTATCTGAGAGAATGAACAACGCTGGATTGTTGGCTTGTACTTTTTTTTTTTTTTGGTAACATGTAAAACTTTCCAGGGACAGGATTTGAATGTATAAAAAGATTGGCTGTTTTGGAGTTTCGGGTATCTTTTTTTTAGGTGCAATGACCAGAAGTGTTCCAAGTGCAAACTCAACATTGATTTATATAGGAGTTTTACTCCACTGGCTTTTTATATTGTAGTTCCCTTCTAATGATTTTAATCATGGATTATTCCTCCTCCTCCTCCTCCTCCTCCTCCTCCTCCTCCTCCTCCTCCTCCTCCTCTGCATAGCTTCCCTGGCCATAAAGTTTATATAAATATTTCTTTGTCCCTTTCTTTGCCTGGGCAAGTCTTCAGCTTTTTTGAAGGAGACTTTCTAAGCTTCTCAGATGCTGCTCTTAACCACTGTGCTCTTGGTCTTCGTGGACATCTAACCTCTCCTCAAGGGGGAAACTTCTCAGCAAAGGGCAAGTGCCCACCCACTGGCATCTGCACTATAGCCTGACATACCTTGATTCACAAAACAAACAAAACCCCTAAAAATTCAATATTTTAATTATTCCTGGCTGGCAAAAACAGACCAACAGGCTGTAGCTGGTTAGCTTTCCGCTGGTAATTTGCAATTGCCACCAGAAAACAAACCAGCTGGCTGGCCTGTTTTTGGCCAGCAAGCAAGCACAAGATATGTCTTCACAGCATCTGACCATGTAGAGTAACATCACTGTGCAAACCTTGCTCTGCAGTGTCACTAGAATGCAAGCATGTAACGAAAGAGCTTGCACCATGATATCATGGTGGGATTTGGCTTGCCATAATTTATCCCTACTTTGTTGCCAACTTCCCTGTGCCCATCCCAATCTCCATGGTTATTGGGGCCAAACTACCAGGCAGAGATTTCTTTTGTGCCACAACTGAGCCAACCCTTAACAAACGAGGATTCACAAAATGGTACATGGAGGTCCGCATAGGAAGAGTGACTGAAGTCCCCCTTACAAATATTGTCACTCTTCGAGCTGCCTCTCCAACTTGGTTTTCCACCTGAAAACCAGCCCAAGATTCTCGGTTGGGAGAGTCATAGCATATCCTGTCCTGAAATAAATGAGAGTGGTAAAGAAACCCAGAGGGAATACTTAGTCCCTCTGCTAGTTCTAGCTGGTGGGATTTTATGCCCTCTTGACATATAGGGCGATATGGCCCCATCACACCCTTCAGGTCTAGAGTTGGCTTCCAAGATAACTCCATCCCCCAGTGGGCATGCTAGTCTACGCAGCTTTGGGATCTGGTAGCACCTTCAGAATTGACCACTTATTAGGGTAGAAGGTTTTGCAAGCAGCTGCCCTAATAACACTGGTTAGTCCTGGAGGTGCTACCAGACTCTGTGTCTACGACATCCTACAGTTTGTTGCTGATTGATGATGATGTGCCCGGAAGGCAGCGCTGATTGCAACAGAAAGAAATGTTCTATTTGGTTCTGCTTCTTTTTCATTCTTTCCTGTAGCAATAAATCCTTGACGAAAGGAAAGGAAAGGAAAGGAAAGGAAAGGAAAGGAAAGGAAAGGAAAGGAAAGGAAAGGAAAGGAAAGGAAAGGAAAGGAAAGGAAAGGAAAGGAAGAGGGGAGGGGAGGGGAGGGGAGGGGAGGGGAGGGGAGGGGAGGGGAGGGGAGGGGAGGGGAGGGGAGGGGAGGGGAGGACACCTGAGCTGTTTGCAAATTGTGATTGCAGTGTTTCCTTTGCAAGATTTCCCAGGGTCATCTTCAGCTTAAGGTGCATTTGTAGTCCCCCAGTTCACTATAAAATCAGAGTCAGGAAATAGCATTTGTTAATTAAATAATCCAGAAATGGACACAGGCTCCCACGTGCTAAGCAAGGAGAGCCCAAGTTGCAAAACCGAAGTGACATTTCAAAGGATACCCTAACTAAATAAAATTATTTTCTTAAAACAATGAAAGAATGGCAGAATTACCTGGCTGAATTAATCAGCCTGGGCTGTAAAGCTCATCCGTGGGTTTTATTTCCTGTAATAAGGCCTATTACCGCAGCTGTCTGCAGGAGGGGCCATTTCCGTCCTGCATGCCATTAACCTAATGGGGAGGCTAATAGACCTTTTCGGCCTTCACGGCCACATCCGAGCCCAGCCGTTTCTGTCAGAGCTGCCTCAACAGGTGTCTTTGCTCGGATGCACGTTCAGGCAGCCCCAATGACAACCCGGTCAGCTCCATCTTCCTGGTCTCTTACCAGGGTGATGCTCTTCCTGGGAGAGGGGTCGGGGAGGGGCTTGAAAGTGGTGCAAACTGGCATGGGGGGTCAGGCAGGGAGGAGGACAACTCCTGTCTCTCACCGTCCTCAGTGTCCGGAGGGGGCAGTCTGCTGAGTCTGTATCTACAGCAGAAAACGACAAGAAAACTTAAGATTTTCTGCAGGAAATTGTGCAAACCAGGGTTTCTCAACCTTGGCCACTTTAAGACGGGTGGACTTCAGTTCCCAGAATTCTCCAGCCAGCATGAAGTCCACCCATCTTAGAACTTGCTGGCCGGGGAATTCTGGGAGTTGAAGTCCACCCATCTTAAAGTGGCCAAGGTTGAGAAACGCTGCTCTAAACAAAAGAGAGACCGATGGGCATTTCATGGCAGAGTCCTCAAAGAGCTTATCTCTTTGGCTTCCGAGCATCTTTGAGCATCTTTACTGTGACTCTCCCCTTCTTCCTGGCAGGAGTTTGTTTGGAGCTTCCCTTCCAAAGGATGCCTCCTAGCCTTGAGGGGTTGCTCCATTTCTACAGAGTTTATCCAGGTGTTGTTAGGTGCATCGGGCCAATCAGACAGACTGACAGAGGTGCATCACCTTCGTGGCTTCCCTCTCAAGCTAAGCAGAAATAGGGGCATTTTAGAAATGAAGAAGGAATAAGCCGAAGACGTTCGAGGCGTAAGGGAAGAAAGGGAGCCCAGCTACATCTTACCAACCCCAGGATCACACCAGCTCCATCCAGGCCTGACTTCCTGAGCTGTCCCCTTGCTCGCTCTCCCTTCATATCCACCTGTCTACATCCATGCAGGGGAAGGGAGGAAATGACTGGGCTATCAGCAGGGTCAAAAAAGTCAAGATGGTGGCCACAACCATGTGATCAAAGCCCTGCCCAGATGCCCCTAGACATGTCCAAACACATGACGATGCCAAGACACAAACCCAACAACGTGGATCCTTGCTTCAGACATCACAGCACAAGTACATAATTGTGGCATTTAGGGGATATGACAAGGTGTCATCTTTTGAGTGTTGTGCAGATGCCGTCGCTGGTGTGTTGGTTGCATGATTCAACCCTCACTCAGTTTCCCTGCCTGACTTTTTGCCACCTGGTTACCCACTTCTGTATTCAGCCCCCCTTCACTCTTGACCGCATCTCCTCTTCCTTTTCCCGGGCGGGTTCCTTAAGTAAGCCACCCCGGCTGCATTCTGTCAACTTGCAACTTTCTCCTGACGCTCCAGCTCATACTTCCAAATAATAAAGTGGGCAAAAGCTCTAACACCCAGCTCTTTCTGCTTCTTCCCACAAACGCTCCTTTTCACAGCGCACCACAGTGTTATTTACCCACTAGCTTTCTGTAGCATTTGCACATCTTACAATGCCTCCGTTTCCCCATCTTAAATAAATAGTCTACTAAGGTTCACAAATCCATTTTCTTGCTCTGCTTTTTCACCATTTAGTACAACTTGCTTTCATTCACTCGATTTTCATCAAGTCTCTGCTGTATTCATTTTCAGATCCATGTTCCCTGTCGCATCATTCAATCTATCTAACATTTGTTGCAAATCTTTCAGATTCCCAACTAACCACATGGCATCGTCTCATCCAAATGGAGGGATACAGTGATATTCCCAGCTACGCCCTCTTAACCTCACCATGAGCATTCATTATATTTATCCATAAATACAGGAAGGAGCTGTGGGCAGGTCTTGCTACCTGCTTTCAGGGAAAGATGTCCTGGGCCCAGGAGAGCCCCAGTATGGAGCAAGCCCTGGAGAACCTGTTCTCTGTGGAGTCCTCGGGGTTCTCTGAGCTTGGTGGTTTTCTGGCAGACGTTTCGCTACCCAGCTAGGTAACATCTTCAGTGCTAGAAGGGAAGGTCATTTGTTCTGTTACAGTAAATGTGTCTTGGCAGGTTGTGGCTGAGAAGAGAATGCTGGACGGGGCAGCTCTGGGTGGGACCCGGCCAGGGGAGGGTCATCTTTTTCACCCAGCATCCCCACGCACGAAGCCCATGGCGTGGGGGGGGCACTCCCTTTCTGGCCAGCGGGCCTCGCTGTTGGTCTCTGCAGGGACATTATGGGCATTAAACCTTGGCATGATTCCTCTGGCCCCGCCAGCTGCCTCGGGTTCTCTTGCAGCCGTCATGCCTGGCAACCGCCCTTGCAAACAGGGCACGTTAAAGGCATTGAGTAATTTTAATGCCAGTTGGAAGCCTTTTCTGGACTTTTTGCGTGAAACAGGGGGAAAAAGAAATTATGACGTATGGACTTGATGATTAGAAATAATACTGGGCAACAGAAAAAATGAAAGTCATGTTGTAAACTTAGAGAAAGAGTTTAGTGTAAATTGGTATATATCTGTTGTGAGGAAAGTCGGAAGTCATTCTTTTTTGCATTTTTCTTTCTTTCTTTTTGTACTTTTAACTTTGTTCTTTCTTTTCTTTTTCATTCTTTCTTCCCTTGCTTATTCTTTATCTTCAGTCTCAGTGTTTGTTAGTTTTTACTGTTTTCATCTTAAAACCTAATAAATAATAATTTGCAAAACAGCGTGTTTAAATCCACGACTGGCAGAGGAGCCCTTTCAGTGGCCCAGCAAAGTGGTGACTCAGGAGACCTTCGTCCCTGCCCGGCTTCCGTCCACTCCAGGGCAGGCCAGCGAGGGAATGGCGTTGGCTCGAAAGCACCTTCCCTCGGTGCCGTTTCCTTCTGCTGGCCTTCTCTCTCTCGCTCTCCCTCCTTCTCCAGCCTTTTCTTCCTTCTTCTCTTTGTCTCTCTCCAGCTTTTCTCAGGCAAACCATTATACAGTTATTAAAGGCGATGGGGCAGAGGGAGCGACCGGTATTGGATTTATTAAGGGTAGGGTTCTCTGCAAACAATGAAAGGGAGGCGGGGGGGGGGCAGCATCCTTTGAAAAGATCCTGTTTTTCATCAGCTCCATTAGCTAAGATTCGATTAGAAAGGGGGGTGTCTGTGCGATTGATTGATTGATTGGTTGGTTTAGCTATTTATTTACATGGATTGAAAGCACGCCTGACTCCCTACAACTCAGGGCCCTTGACATTATCTAAAGCCAGAAGAGTAAGATACGAGAACAAAGATGTGCATTCAGAAAAGGAAAAACCACACAGGTGGCGGGTGCGCCAAATCTTACAGGGGCTCACCCACCACCCTATCCCAAAGCCTGGGAAAACAGCCAGGATTTCTATACTTTTCGGAACATCATCCAGGTGGGAGCCACCCACATCTTTGGGGGATGCTGTAACAAGGCAACCACGGCAGGGGTGAGAATCGTGGCTCCTCTCCAGCTTGTCCAAGCAAGTAGCACTGTTCTCCTGCCGGCTCCTGAGGAGGAGAACCTCTTGCCAGTCTTGACCTCACCACTACTCCGAGCCTGATGGTTGGGCATGTCTCAGCTTCTGCACATCCTCTGCTGCATTTACTCCATTCTGCTCGACACTGTCCAGGGGAGAGCCCGCTGTGCCGTCTAGACTTGTCCGAAGGTAGGGAAAATTGCTGACAGGAGGGGATATCAAGAACGGTCTAAACTGGACGCCAGAAAGACCTGGGACTCAGGAATCGATAGCCAGCAACCTGGCTCAGTTTAAATCAGGTAGACATCTTCTCAACACCCCAGTGTTGATTTCTTGCTGACCCCTTTGCTCTAAATTCCTAAATCCAGCCCTCTTGCTAGCTCTTTTCAGACACATTGGCGCAGTGAGATGTTTCCCCCTTACTCATATTGACTCAGCGTTCTTTCATTCTAGTTTGGGAAATACACTTCAGACTAGCATTTGGTAGAGCAGCCATGAAGACCTTAGAAAAGATATTCAAATGCCCTGAAGTGTCTATATGTCTAAAAGATCGGAACAGTGCAAGCAGTGGTATGCCCTGAGACGCTCTATGGAAGCAAAAGTTGGACTTCGAAGGAGCAGGATAGGAAGAGTATTGACCCCTTTGAGCTTTGGTGCTGGAGAAGACTCCTGAGAATACCACGGACAGCCAAGAAAACAAACTGATGGATCATCGAACAAATCAACCCAGGGTTCTCACTCGAGGCACCAATCCCTGGGCTCAAATTATCCTGCTTCAGACTTATTATGCAAAAACCCAACTCTCTGGAGAAGGCTCTGATGCTGGGAAAGGTGGAAGGAAAGAGAAGAAGAGGATGACCAGCAGCCAGAGGGATAGACTCAGTTACGGTGGCGATGTGGGCACCTTTGGAAGACCTGAAAGACCAGGTTGGGGACAGATCCTCCTGGAGAAAATCTATCTGTATGGTCATTAAGAGTCAACACTGACTTGATGGCACATCGCCACCATGAAATGTGCTCTATACCACCACAAATGTCAGAAAGAATGCCTACTTCCCTTCTTCTTCAGCACAACTCGGAATACTTTCTACTGGGAGTGGGGGGATAACCCAGTGAAAAATCACCTTCTCCAGGACTTTTCTTGCTGGTGGCCTAGCAAATGATATGAATTGTACATTAGGTGCCAATGACATAATTATACAGGGGCACCATGTTTTATAATTTTAGCTTTTTGCCTCTAGTCGCTATTTTAATTGTATTCTAGTTTTGTATTCTGTTTTGAAGGTGTAAATTCCTTAAACCAGCCAGAATCCAGTTGGTTCTGGCAGTCAGATAAATTCCATAAAGTCATAAATAAAATAAATCCTGTAATCTACACCAGTTGCACGTTGATGCAAGTGCAGGATATCCTTAGCATCATCTGCTGGGCTGACATTCCTTCCTCTCCCCAGGCAGACACCAATGGCAGTGGAAGAGGGCCTGGCTGGCTGGCAAGAACCCTGATGAGATCCACTCTTTTGGGGAGATGATAAAATACATTACCAACATTTTTTAGTCTGTGGCTTCCACAGTCTTGACCCATGTTCCTTGTGTGAGCTGTGTTGTTTCTCATGGAGGACATCGCCTGCTGCCCAGACTTGTTAGCCCCTGGGTCTGCAAAGACACAGACTGGCTGGTGATCTTCCAAGACGGTGGGGTGCGGGGGGGAGCTACTGAGCCAGGGCTTCTGCATTCTGCTCTGAATGTGGCACACAGCTGGCCTCCAATTTGAAATGGCAGATACGATGGGATGGCAGCGGCCACCAGCGTCTTGCTCCATCTTGAAAAGGGTTTGGGATTCACGCCAGCTGGCTGCGTTCCCAGAAGAGGCTTCATCAGGTTACTGAATTAATTTATTTTCTGGGTCTATACAATACACTGAGCCGGAAGCCAACCAAACAGCTGCCTTCACTCAACCCGCTAAGCCACAACAACAAATCAAAGTTAATCCTAACCAATACTAACCAAGCTTCTTGTATTGTACAGATGCAGCCACAAGGACTTAACTGACCTGGTTAACTGTGTGGCATGAACACAACTAACCAGTCCCTGGCTCTAGATCCTCTGGCTTAGCAATAGTATCACATTTATTTGTCTAGTGGGAGGGGACACTTCAGGCCCCAGATATTATTGAAAACTCTCATGAGTCTTTTGCCAACATAACAGTGTCCTGGGCATTGATGGTGTGAGATGTAGTCCAAAAGCATGTGGAAGAGCCCAGGTTCAGGATTCAACCCCAATTCAATTCAGTTTCTGAATTTCAGTGCTCTTCTCATGCTACCTCAGAATCATCCTCCCGAGATGATGGGAGTTGGAAGTTCCATACATCTGTAGACCGAGAGGTTGGGGGGATGACCTATATGAGCTCCACTGCAACCAGCATTTATGAGGTAGGCCATGTTTCTCTCCATCCAGCTATCACGTAGCTGCCATGGCTGTTTCTCTCCTTAATGAATTCATCTGAGATTAGAAGAAGACATTTAGCTCCACGTGGCTTCCAAAGTCTGAAACTTTCAGAAGGAGAGGCCTCTTTTCCTCCATGCATATGAGTCCCTTAAGCACAAGAACAAGCAATGACTGAGAACAGCAGGTCATCTGATCACGTCAGCAATTTGTTTGACTTCACAGACCCTGACATTCAGACTATGGATCCATCTGGGCAATTCATTCTTTTTCTTTGCTTCAGTGTTTCCATAAAAAATGCATGATGTTACACATCAGAAAGTCCATTAAAATGGCTGGAAGAATTCTCTTGTGCAATACAACATGGAAGAGGGAAGGGAAGGGAAGGGAAGGGAAGGGAAGGGAAGGGAAGGGAAGGGAAGGAAAGGAAAGGAAAGGAAAGGAAAGGAAAGGAAAGGAAAGGAAAGGAAAGGAAAGGAAAGGAAAGGAAAGGAAAGGAAAGGAAAGGAAAGGAAAGGAAAGGAAAGGAAAGGAAGGAAAGGAAAGGAAAGGAAAGGAAAGGAAAGGAAAGGAAAGGAAAGGAAAGGAAAGGAAAGGAAAGGAAAGGAAAGGAAAGGAAAGGAAAGGAAAGGAAAGGAAAGGAAAGGAAAGGAAAGGAAAGGAAAGGAAAGGAAAGGAAAGGAAAGGAAAGGAAAGGAAAGGAAAGGAAAGGAAAGGAAAGGAAAGGAAAGGAAAGGAAAGGGGAAAAAAAACATTGGTCTCATTCAAATCAAAGGGACATTTTTCTTTGGATTTGGTTTGAATTAATTCACTGAGCTCACGTTTTAATCAGAGTCCCAAACATCAGCTTTAATTACTGCCATTTCATTAGTTCAGCCTAAAATGAACTGGTTGAACTAATTGGCACTGAAGTCTGACTTTAATGAAATTGTGAACAAAGCAAATTAATCAAAGCTGAGCTTCTCACCCAAATGTCTGAGAGGCATGAATTAACATTTCACATCAAGCCTTTTTTTAGCAGAAGTCAAGCTAGGGAGGGACTTTACGGCAGAGCGAGGCCACCTTTCCCAGCCTTCCCCGCCTGACTCTCTCTGGGGTTGACTTTTACAGAAGTAGCATAGTTTATTTTTGCTGGAGGACTGAGAGCAGAGAATAAGGCTTCTTGGAGGATTCTGAACCGCAAGCCAAAACATTTGGATAGGCTGGAGGTATAAAGCTGTAGTCCACCCTCTCCCCTTGCCAGCCCTGCATGCTTCCCAGCATCCTGGCTCTACCTTCTCTCTGGCATCTGCCCACCGCTTTCCCCACCGGGCCTTTTGACTCCATCGCCTCCTCTGGCAGCTCTTGATCTCTGGGCATCACCGGCCTGGCTTGTCTCCAGCGCTTCCTTCTCCACCGACCTACAGACTGTGCGGGACGTTGGGGCCGGGGCTGGTTCCAGCAGCTGGTAAATTGAAGCTGCCCTTGGAGGGCCACAGCAGGCCACCCAAGAACTCTGAGGTCGATCAAAGGCACCCCGTTTTGCCTGGATCGCTCACTCGAGGGCTGTTTGGAAGCGTCTGTTGCCGCTTCTCTGAGAATGGCTTTCTTTGCACAACACGCTGAGCTGCAAAAAAAAAAAAACCCCAAGCAAGGTTACAACAAACCAGCGTCCTTGGCAAGTTCTTGTTGACTTACATATCCGTCCACATTTTTTTCTTCCTCTTCCTTCAGTCCAGGAGTGGCTTGGATACACCTTTCTTAGGGGTCTGGTTTCCTCCTTGGTAGTTCCTTGATGAGGTTACTGTTTTCTGCTTGATCGTTTGGTGTTAATCCCGGCTTCTCTGGGTGTTGGCTGCTGGAGAGGATCTGTTTTGGTCTTTTTGTTTCCTTCTTAGCTTTTTTATTGTCTCTTTTGAATGGTGTATAAATGTGGTTTATCTCTATACCCTAATCAAGGAACTACCAAGGAGAAAACCACACCCCCACCCCCACTGGCAGGGCAAGCCGCTGTATATAAACAGGGAGAAAACCCCACCCTCACTAGCACTGATGATGTTCCCTAGTTGGGGAATGAAACGTCTGCAAGAAAACCACCAAGCTCAGAGAGCACCAAGGACTCCACAGTTCAACCCTGAGCTACATATAGTATATACTCCTCTCTTGGAGCCAGTTGTATATTTGCAAGTCTACGCTTGTAGTGGTACTTAAAGGCAAAGTTAGCAGATTGCAGCACTGAGTGGCCACACTTCAGCTGATGTGAGAGAGCTTATCAGATCAAAGAAAGACGGTGCTACAATAGGAAACTGGTGGAGAAACCAACTCCATTGACAGACAAGCAGAGGAGGAAGCCTGGGGAACACGAATGGCAGGCACATGCAAGGGACTAGAAGAAACTCTGAAGCTAAGAAGCCCTCAGAGAAGAAATAGGCTCTGGTCCTTCAGGGGAAGAAAAAGCAACACTGTGGATCTGGAGATAGGGCAGTGGGTTCCCGAAGGGCAGGAGCTGCACCATAGATGAAGCACCAAGGTAGGTATAGCAGTCTTCATCCTTGCAAAGAAGAAGTAGACACCTGTCTGGGCAATTAATGTGATAATTAAGAGCCCCTGCTCTTTGGAACATTCTGCCCCCAGAGGTGCGATGGGCCCCCTCACTCCTGGCCTTTTGAAGGGCCTTGAAGACCTGGTTCTGCCACTTGGCCTGGGGTGGGGAGGGAACATCTCAAGCAGGGAGATGGCTAGCCCCATAGTGGCCAGCTCTCCGCAGCCTGATTTTCCATCTTCTTGGATCTTCCTTTTTTAGTATTGTTTTAAATTTTGGATGTTTTATGTGTTTTAGATATATTTATAGTTTTAATGTTTTTTGTAAGTCGCCCAGAGTCCCCTGGGCGGGGGAGAAATCCAACAAATAAATAAATAAATAAATAAATAAATAAATAAATGCTCCATTGTAACTGTCTTGGCTTCTCTGCTCATGAACCCTTTGGAGAGAACTAGTTCTTCCTTCTAGAGAGCCTTGAGGACCATGGTGGGTGGGCATTGTTCAATCTGTCATCCTTTGGTGGACTCCAGCTGGGCATCAAGTCAGGAAGGACCTTCTTCCCCGGTGGTGAGGAAACATGTAAAAAGGGCAAGGCTTTGTTCACAAGGTTGTGGCTGCCATCCTGACTCTTTTGATCCCCTTCCTGTAGACACATCTGCCTGGAGACCAAGCTGGCATTAACATTATGTATCTCCCCACCCTGACAGTAGGTCTGGCTTTTTATTCTCACATTCAGTTCTCAACCATCACAGCCTTCACTCCCTTTAGCGCCTTTTAGTATCACTACATTTATTATTCTGTGTTTTGAATGGTGCGCTTTTAATTAATTTGTTATTTCTTTGACTTGGTTTTATTGTTTTATATCTTGCTTTGATGGATTTTCACCCACCATGAGAGCTTTCGGCTAGCAGGGAGACCATAAACATTTTGAATAGCAGAATAAATATCATGGCAGGGGATGTTCCTGGAAAAGAGTGAGTAGGAGTTCCCAAAGCAGAGATGATAAAAATACCCTTGCAAACTATTCCAATTAGGGGCAAAAAAATGGTGGGCAACAGAGGAAGCCCAGATGGTGACACCAAAAAATGTAGTGAAGATTTGAAAGGGGATCCAGATACAGGAGACCTGGTGTAAGGAAAGCAAGAATTCAGAGCGAACAGACAGTCGCAAGGAATGCAAAGAATAACAAAAAGGTTTTCTTTAGTTCGAAAGGAAAGGAAAGGAAAATAATTGGTGTACCAGCTACTCAAGGAAGAAAATGAAATACTAACCGGTATTGAGAAAATGGCAGAACTCCTCAGCCCTCATTTTGATTCCAGCTTCCCCAACCCAAAACTACAGCCCCACTAGGAAATTGTGAAGGGAAAGCCCCATGTGCAGAATTGAAACTTGAGATTGATGAAAACATGGCTAAGGAATACTTCTTTACTTTGACTGAGGCAGAAAAGATAAAACAGCAAATTGCAGGCTGGTGAGTTTGACATCAATACCGGAGAGGTTTTTAGAACAAAATATTATTAAAAGGTTTTGCCTTTTAAGAGCCTTGAAAACAATGCAGTAGCTACAGAAGTCATCATGGATTTGCCAAGAACAAATCTTGCCATACTAATTTTGTCTCTTTTTTTAAAGATAACTTCCCCTAATAGACAATGGGAATGCTGTATATATAATATATCTTGACTTGAAGAGCATTTGACTAAGCGCCTATGACATGCTGATTAGCAAGCTAGTTACGTGCGGGCTGGATGGCCCGAAAAGTAAGTGGATGAATAGCCATTCTCAAAAAGGGTTCATCAATGGTTCCACATCAGATTGGAGGGAGATTCTGGCTCCTCTACATTTCTATCAATGACTTGGATGAAGACGTGGAGGAATGCTTTCCAAATTGGCAGATGATATAAAATTGGGAGGGATACCTAATAGCAGAGAAGGCAGAAATAAAATTCAAAATGAATTTGATAGGGTAGAGCAAGTCCTAACCCAATAGCAGGAAACGTAAAAATCTGCACTTAGAGATCAGATGCTCAGTTACAAATTGGAGGATTCGTGCCTTGGAAACTATTATTGAGAAAGAGACTATGAATGGGAATTGATTGCAAATTGAATCAGAGTTTGTGATGTTGCTATATGTGGCTGCATAAAAGCCAAAGCAGCTTTAGGCTGCATCAACAGAAAAATAGTTTCCAGATCAGGGGAAATGGCGCTTCTGCTTTTTCCTGAATTGATTGGATTCCATATGGAGTACCAGGTCCAGTTTTAGATACCAAGCTTTCAGAAGGAAACTGGATCCGTTCCAGAGGCCGGTGAGATGATCTGGGAGGCAGAAACAAAGACCTTTGAGGAGAAATTCATGGAATTGGGAATGCCTATCCTTGAGAAGAGGACGGGGCAGGGAGTGGGGGCGATAGATGGTCACTCTTCAAGTACCTGAAGGATGGTGCATGGAAGAACGTCGGGTCCTGTTCTCGATCCGCTCAGCAGGCAGGAGGTAAAATATTGGTCTGGTGTTACTGAAGGCAGATTCAGACTATTCCTAAAGTTAAGAACAATTTTCATTCTCCTGCTGAGGTTTATGGGGCGGGAAAACAATTGAATCCACAGCGGACGAAGCTCCAGTTGTCCTCCTGTTCTGCGGATTAACTGTGGGTAGATAAAGACGTGTTAAAAATTGCCATTAATTTCGACGGAGGAGTTGCATTGGTTTCTATCAGCTATATGCACATCCCAACCCCATTTTGCATCCTCTCACTCTCCTCTCCCCCCGCCAAAAGAAAACCCCATTCCCAGCACAGCCACTAAAATTCAGGAGCAAAGCCAACAATCCCCAAAGTGGCATTTTTTTCTACACCTAAGTGTTTCTTGTTTCTTTTCATTTTATTGCTTTCACTTTTAAAGCATAAACTGCCCAGAGCCTCTGGGTGGCCTCCAAATAAGGGGTTTGCAATGGAGATTAACATAAGAACCAAGGGATTAGGACACTCTGCCAGTCAGTCAAATTGGTCACCCTTTTATTAGCTGAATTAATAGTGTTTTCCTACCAGATCACCCTCCTCTACAGCATATAAATGCCAGTATGGACACAAGCATTGAATACAGATGTCTGGAAGTTCTGTATTTCTTGTCAAGACCCCATGAATCTGTGTGTATGTGTGTGTAAATACATTTAATGAATGAAATATATTTAATTCCTGGTAGACGCCAAGACATGGCCTTCTTCTGGTTTTTTCCCCAACCTCCTGATCGAACGTGTGGCTCTGGGACTTCTGGGTGATCTCCTGCCCGAGTCCTCATTAGGCCCTGCTTAGCTTCCTTGATCAAATCAGCCAAAACCAGGGCCGGGTGCCAATTATTTCCTTCTCTTTAAAACTATGTTCTTGGTTCTGTTTCCGATGATCGTAATGATGAGGATTACTATTGTCGCTTTATTTTTATTTGGCAAAAGCCGTCATTAAAAATAATGGAATTTCAGTGATGCGCTGGTTGGCCAGTAATGCCGCCAGTAGCCTGCAAAACGCAGCCGAAGCTGCCGGGACGCCGCTGCCCATCTGCCGCGGAGCTTTTGGCCTCTCTGCTGGCTCTTCGGCTGACGTGAACGGCGGCGGCGGCGGCGGCAGCAGCAGCAGCAGCAGCAGCAGCAGGAGGCCTCTGCCCGGCTCTGGCAGAGGGGGCCAGCCTGGTCCCCTCCCTGCCCCTCAGGCGCTGCTGACACCCCTTCAGCGGGAAAAGGCCCTCTCGCCCCCAAGAGGGCTCCCCTCTCCCTCTTGGTTGCCCTGGTCAGCCCTTTGAGGTAGGCCAGGTCAAGAAAGGCATGCCAGGGATGCCGGAGATGCCCTTATGGCATCAGAGAAGGACGCGGCCGCCATCTCAGACGCCTGCCCGAGTTCCCTGCAAACCGACGGCGCTCCCTCTCCTTGCCTGCCCCCCATCTCCAGGTGCCCCCCCCCCCGCGGCTCCTCCTCCCTTCCCACGGCCGGCAGCCGCCCGCTCCTCTCCGCGGGCCCGGGGCCTCTCCCGGGCGAGAGAGAGGCGTTCCGCGGCGGCGAGCTGAGCGGGGCAGGCGGAGCGCGGCGCCTTTCCTGCCCGCGCCCCGCGAGGAGCCCGAGCAGGGCCCGCCCGCCGCCGCTGCCGCCGCCGCCGCCGCCGCCTTCCCGCGTCCCGAGCGCGCCGGACCCCACGCCGGGCAAGCGTGCAGATGCGCCACGCAGCAGCCGCTCTCATCCGGGCCGCTCAAGCGCTCCGCAGGGAGCCCCCCGTTCATCAGCCGCCCCGAAAGGAAGATAGATTTTCATTAGTGGAATCCGTAATGAGCATATGGCACTAGGGCTTCGATCTTTCCTTCCGCAGATAATTGCTGATGGGGGGGGCGGGCGGGGGGGCAGGAAAGGAAAGGAAAGGAAGGAGGGGACGCAGAAGGCGCGCGCCGGCCGCCGCGCTCGCACGCGGGATGAGCATCTCCAGATGAGCCCTGGAAGGCTGTGCTGAGACGCCCATGGGGCGGGGGCGGGGGGGGTCCGCGCTGAGTGGCCCGGGCAACCCTTGCTGCCCTCCGCATGGCTTAAGCGCCCAGCGCTGCTTCTTGGCTCGCCGGGAGGTTTCCTCGTGTTTTCTTTCTTTTTTTAAATAATCTTTTATTAAAGTTTATATATATATATATATATATAAAAACTAAAGCAGAGCAAAGAGACCTACAAACAAAACGAAGAGAGAGAGAGAGAGAGAAAGAGAAAACAGAAAGAAAGGAATATAAAAGGCCCCTCCCCCTCCCCCTCCCTCCAAACAAGTCTATGCATTAACAGTAACCTAACACCTTCTCTAATATTTCCCCCAAAAAGCCCTCTTCATCCTCTTTCTCATCTCTAAACAATAACCAAATTATGAAAAATATTCAACCATCAGTCTAATCAGAAAAAGCATGAAGAGTGCCAGTGATAATAAACTATATATTTTAAGCTTAAACAAATAGGTCTATTTTGCATTTTAGCTTCTAAATGCTTTCTAAAAGGTAAAACCTAACCGATCTCTCCCCTTAAGCATATGAAAGACCAATTATAATAGCATGTATTTTAAACTAAACCAAGTAAATCACTTTTACAGGTATAAATCGCCGTCTTACAGTCCTGGTCAGAAAAAGAAAACTCAGTAATAACAATCCAAGATCGGAACCTGGACGACTGAATAGATCCACTTCTGTCCCGGTTCCAAATGACCGAAAGCGCTTCGGAAGCTCCCGCGTGCTGCCCCCCACGGCGGCTGGGCCTCGGCTGTTGAGGCCACGGGGGATGAGGGATAAGGCCAGGAGGAAGCAACCGAGAGTGGCGTTTGTAAAGCGAACGGTGGAAGCAGAGTCACTTCGAATTCTCTCTCTCGAAAGGCCAAGCCGGATATGAACAGCGGGGTTTGGAGGAAGCAACCCGAGCTGTGGATGGAACCCGTCCCCTTCAGATTTGATGGATTTGGCCCCTGCTCCCTCGGCCTTGAGGAGACCTGGGGAGATGCGTCCCTCTGCTGAGACCTTGAAGGGCCCCGTGATTTGATTGCCCGTGGATTAATCTCTTTCCCTTTTTAATTTTTCGGCATGCGTACTTCTCTCTTCCGTGTTCTTGCCACAAGAACGGCGTGGACGTACGGAGGCAGCCGCCGGCCAAGGCTCCAGGGAGTCTTCACTGCGCCTTGACCGGAGGGCCCATCCCTGGGGGGTTCGCTCAGCTTCACGCTCGGAAGCAGCTGGCGCGAGAAAAGCAGCGATCATCCAGTAGAAATATGACAAGATGCGGGTGGGTTATCTGCACGCCCTGCTTGTGAACTTCCCAAGAGCATCTCCCTGCCCATGCCTCGAAACTGGGTTCTGCATAAAAAGCTTTTATATCATTTTATGTTATGTGCGTTCCTGTTACTCATTTTACAAATGGAGGAAGTACCAATTTCATTAAAGCACAGAGGTCTTTTAAATAAATTTACAGCTTTCCTTACCTTTCCTTCTTTCTTCCTACCCTACCCTACCCTACCCTACCCTATCCTACCCTACCCTACCCTCTTCCCTCCTTCCCTCCTTCCCTCCTTCCCTCCTTCCTTCCTTCCTTCCCCCCTTCTTTCTCTGCCCCTCACATCTTCCCCTTTTGCAAATTGCTGCATTGCTCATGGCTCACAGACACTCTTCTCTCTCCGTGCTCCTCCGCAAAAAGAAATGCCAAACGCTTTGTGTCCGGATGAATATTTAAAGAGGGCTGCCCTACGTAGACTGCAAAAGTCCTGAAGGCCGCGGGATGGCAGAGGGGAGAGAGTTTCCTGCATCTCTTTCCTGCACCTAGCGCTCCTCTATATTTTCACAGCCCCCATTTGCTAGCCTTACTGTTGGCCTACAGGCACCCTTTGGTTACTGAGTTAACCATTTGCTGAGGTCACACCAGACCCTGAAGATGCCTTGAACTGTAATTTAACCAAACAGGCTGGGTTTGTACCTCAGGCTAAGACACAGCACAACAAACCAAGATTAACAGCTGCCAAGTACCACACGCAGGGCTAGGTTTTCACTGGCCTGGCTAAAGGCTGGCAGGCAGATCTCCCAGCCCAGATCCTCTGCTTCCTTCCGCAAAGCACCCGGAGAAACCTGCATGCTGGTGGTGGGCTATTTGTGGGAGCTGGAGGCCAGAAGGCCACCCACCCGTCCATGTTCACAGGCACCTGAGCGATTCTCCCAAGGGAGCCCCTTGATTTTCCCCAAGCGCCAAGTTTCCATCGCAGCTCTGCACCTCCCTTGCTTTGGATGGATTCTAGGCACTAGGTGTGCTGCCTTCGGTTGTGCAAAACAACCCCTAATAACGATCACCAGTAAATCAATAAATCACTCCTTTAGCCCAGGCCGACCCTTCCTTCCTTCCTTCCTTCCTTCCTTCCTTCCTTCCTTCCTTCCTTCCTTCCTTCCTTCCTTCCTTCCTCCCTCCCTCCCTCCCTCCCTCCCTCCCAGGACTTAGTTCTTGATTTGCACAAGCATTTACAGGCCGCCCACTTCAAGGCAGATGAAATGTGAAAGCAAAATCGTGGGTGGCTGATCAGACTAACCCCAGCAGCCTCCCCATCCTCACAGCCCGTGGGACCTGCAGGGCAAGGAGGTTGCCAGAGCCTTCTTAAAGGCTTGGGGACCGTCTCCGTCTCGAGCAGCAGAGCACTCTGAGGGGAGGGGGCCACCCCGAGAAGGCCCCAAGCTTCCCAGTGCCACGGGGTAGGTCCCTCAGCCTGTCGTCCCAAGGGCTCCCGCCGAGTGGCCACATGTGGGCGGGAGGACTGTGCCAAAGGCCCCCACCAGGGCCCAGAGGCGGGGAGCCTCCCGTGGTCCAGCAGCATCACTTGGGACCTGGAGGAGGAGGAGCAAGGAGCAGGCAGGATATGCTCCCGAGGAGCAGCGGCATCCAGAGGAGGGTTTTTCAAAAGCCAGGCTCTTCCTCGCCTGGAAGAACCCTGTCTCCAGAGCTGAAAACCTGGCTCTGGAAGAAAACTTGGGGGGCGGGGGGCGCAGGTTTTCTCTTATGTCCTGCCTCCACCATTGGGGCCTTTGCAGTATTTTGTCATTGCCACCGTTTGAAGGCTTTGAACTTTTGCTTCTGTTGTACTTGGCGCGGAGGCTTTGGGGAGACGGGTGGCAGAGAAATTAATGAATGGGAATGTGTTAACTGACTGAGCAACACACAGATAGGCGGGGAGAGGAGGGGATTTCCAGAGCTCCGTATCTGCTGCACAGGCAAGAAGGAACGGTGGGCTGACCCAATGCCGGCTTGCCTTTTTAGGGTCCGGGTGAGAGGTCACCGATGGCCAGGGATGGGCCCGCGGGTGCCTTGCTCCCCTTGTGCTGAAGGGGGACACGGCCGCCTGGCCAAGCTGCAGGGACTGCGCCCGGGGCAGGAGAGAGACCCGTAAGCAGATTTCTCTTCCTGCTCAGGTTTGCTAAATGAATCCCTTCCAGACAACCACCTCTCCCCCCACTGTTGCAATCTTATTTCTTGGCTATTTTTTTTTTTAATGTGCACGTAAAAGTTGCTTTTCTAGATTAAAAACACATTCAAAACCATCTAAACCAGGAATAAAAAGAACATAAAATGCATCTAATAAAGCAAAGCAAAAACATTCTCTTCAAAGAAGATTTAGGGAACAGTGAAAATACCAGCAAGAAGATAAAATCATCTAAAATAAGGGACAGCTGGGAGCCACCAAGACATTTTGATATGTCCACCAGGCTGAAGGAATAATTGAGGATTTTTGCTTCTTGGCAGATTTTCCCACCGGGAACTTCTAAAATCCCAGTGCCAACCCTCTGGCAGAAACTTTGTTCTGAGTTGAAACGGATCACAAGAAACGGGCTGGAGGAAGGTTTGGAAGTTGAGAATTGTGGAGAATCCAGACTTCTTTGGCTTCGAATAGGAAGGTGGGATATACAATGAATACAGAATGAAAATAAATTATCAGCATTATGAACTGAAGTTAGACATTTGGTGGAAGCAAGACCACGATCAGAGCAATGTGCCAAGAATGAGGTAATGTGCATTAGGGCCATGTCCTTATAAATCAGTGTTTCTCAACCTTGGCCACTTTAAGATGCGTGGACTTCAACTCCCAGAATTCCCCAGCCAGCCATGCTGGCTGAGGAATTCTGGGAGTTGAAGTCCACGCATCTTAAAGTGGCCAAGGTTGAGAAACACTGTTATAATCAATGAGGCATGGAAGTCTGATCTGGCTAAAGCTCACAGAGCCCTAATGTTGCAGAGTTCGAAGGGACCACAGTGATCATGTAGTCTATTCCTGCCCATGTGCAGGAAAACCAACTGAACCATCCTTGACAGAAGGCTGTGCAGACTCTTCCGAAGCTTCAGAGAGCCTTCTGCCCCTCAGTCCCCCACCCAAAGTACACCTAGTTAATTTGGCTTAGCCTCAGCACGATGGGTCCGCCACCAGGGACATCCAGCGAGGGGCTCCATTCTGCTTAAACAATTCCCACAGGTTTTCAAACTGAGACAGAACAGCTTCAGTCGGGAGGTGCTGAGCATTTCTTCATTGCGTATGTTGAAACAGCGACTGGGCAGCATCTCTCAGGGAGGCTTAAAGCTGAATTCCTCCACTGACCCAGGGCTGGACCAGATGACCTCAAGGGGACCTTCCAACTTTCAGATGCAACAAGGCCGTGCAGACTCATTCATAACATCATCCGATTCCATTTGTGTGGCGTTTGCTGATTGCTCTGTTTTTGTGTTCCCCCTGCCATTATCTTAATGATGTCTTTATTCACATGGCCACAGTATTAGTTCCTCATTTCTGCACTGTTCTTTCATTACGCTGTGGATGATTACATTATGCTGCTCAGAAGAATGTCCTCAATTGTTCTCCTGCAGTCATTTGAGCATGCGATATTACGCCTCTACCGTCCCGGTATGGAGCACAAGGGGATCGACAAACCACCGAATGCATTTCAGGTGCAATTCTGAATCTGGGCTCCCTTTCTCTGAGCAAGCTTCACTCAGTGGGGTGCAATTTCCAACCCTTCGTAACTGGCCTGCACCTCCATAGTGGAGCAAAGCATGAGCCTTGCAAGGGGGGGGAAAAGCCTCCGTTTCAATTCTGTTGCGTTTCTAGCTAGTGTGGAGAACAGGGTTTCTCAACCTCGGCCGCTTTAAGATATATGGACTTCAACTCCCAGAATTCCCCACCCAGCATGGGCAGTTGAAGTCCACGCATCTTAAAGTTGCTGAGGTTGAGGAACACTGGTGGAGAAGCCAAGGCTTATTCTCCATCCTTGCCAAGCACTGAAGGTAGAATATAGGGCTTAAATGCAAGGGAAAACCATTTCAGGTGAATGTTTAAAAAACCTTTGTAAGAGCACTTTAAGAATGGAACCATTTCCCTGGAAATCTGGCTCTGCCCTTCATTGGATGACTCCAGGCAGAGGCTAGATATTCACCTATGGGGGGGGGGGCTGAATTTGGATTTCTGCATTGAGCAGGAGTCAGACTGAATGCTCTCAAGGATCTTTTCTAATACTAGGATTCTGTCTCTGAAAGCCAGTGACAAAGGGAACGTTGTCGAAAACAAGCGGGTGGATTAGAAGATTAGCCATAGAAAGTAAACTGAAACATGCATGGTCCATTAATGAGTTCCAGATCTCTGGTGTGCAGTATAGGTCATCTCATTTAGCAACCACCATTGGGACTAGCCACCCAGTCATTAAGCGAAGCGGTCACTAAGTGAAACTGTGACTGTGCTTACGATCTTCCTTCAGCTTTCCTTTGCTTTACAGATCTGCAAAGGTCGTCAATGCAAGAACTGGTCACAAAGATAATTTTTCATCACCATCATAACTGTGAATGGTCACTAAACGAGGACTGCCTGTAGCTGTTTTTCAATGTTAAAATGAGCCTAATAGTGGAATCTCGTAAGACTCATTAATAAAAATGGATTTAGCCCTCTTGCAGATCAGGGCCACTGGGGGCAGCTCAGGGATGACTATAAAAGCCTGTTGAATAGTCGGCATTCATTGCGGCCTATCCAATAACTTCGGGGAAGGGTGTCAAAGAACTCAATATAGTGGTCTCAACAATCAAAGGCCCATGTGTCACACATGCAACCTATGTAAAAAAAGAGGCAAGGTTTCGATCACACAGTTGTGGACAGCCCTACGAGTTAGACCAGATCAGGAAACTGACTCCATAAGAAGACTAGAACGGTGCTATTTTGAGACAGGCAATAGTAGCAGAATCTTGCAAGTCTGCCTGTGTTTTCCCTTCCCTCCCCCTTGTACCCCTGGGAGTTGGGGGAGGCCAGTCTAACACCTTCCCATCTCCCTGGGCATAACACTTGCTCCTTCTGAACCCATTGTCATCCTAATGGCTTCTGGATGGCTTCTCAAGGTCATCTCCATGGCTCCCTGCAGTCATGGTCACCATCTTCACATTTTTGACCCCCTCTGCTGATGCCCCTGATAACAAGGGATTCAGGCCAGGTAAAGTAAATCCTTCACATCGAATGTGTTGGGGCCGCTGTCCTAAGATGCAGCCATGTGGTTTGAGATGAGGACTGCAAGATTTGTGGAGGACGAGAGGCGAACTCTGGAGCTCCCGATTCCAACAGCCAGGGAAGGCAGAGAAGAGACCCCATGGTGCCCAGTTCACCTCTCACACCTTGACAGTGACTTTCCCGTCCTCCTGTAATGATGCCCAATTTTTGGATAGTTTTCTCTGCCAAGCCCGCCTGGAAATTTCTCTGCAAATGTTCTGCTGGCAGACGAAGCACTTCTGCTGCTAAAAATAATTACCAATGGGTAATTATAATGACCACGGAGCCTATGAGTGGACTTCTGCTCCTCTTCTGCAGTCTTCATCTTGTTGGCAGCCTATTTGAAATTGTTTTAGTCGTGTTGGTTTCATTGATTTTTCTTTTCTGCTTTTACTTGGCTTCTGAAAATGACTCATAAACCATGATGAATAATGGGAATGAAGAACGCGGCAAATGCCAGCCCATCCGACCAATCGAGGCAGGGATTTTTCTATGTGGAAATGCACTTTCCATGCACACGGGGCAATTGCTCCCGAGCACAAATCCCAGATAGATTTATTTCCATGTGGTGGTATTCAATTTTGTTATCTCATGTAACAGGCTGTGCTGGGAGTTGGAAGAAGCAGAGCTTGCTTCTTCCTTGGACATATTCCACTGCACTGGACAGATCTTCATCTCAGCTCAGTCTGGATGGGATTACAGTTGATTGCTTTATTTCTCCTGTATGGCGAAAGGGACTTACGAGTTTGGGTCCTTCCTTCCACCTTCCACCTGCCTCTGCACGGTCCTCCTGCAGGAAGACCAAGTAGCATTCAATGGGCTTGACCTTGGAGGAAATGAAAATGGCTGGCACTGAATGATCTGATGCCACCAATCTCCTTCCTTCTTGAACATATATGAACTTTTGTTCTTGAAGCAGTAACCTCGTGCGTGCTTGTGCCGCTCTCAGCCGAATCCCAGAGAGAGAAGAAGAACATTTATGGGAAGTAATTAATGTGCTTGGCAATGGTTTACGATGCCCAACGTTGAATTAAAATTAGAAAGGTAGAGAAGAATAGATATTGGAGTTTGGAAGCAGAGTTCAGAGTATGGTTTTGCACTGGCCAGCTCTGCCTTTTTTGGAGGTTCTTTGCCCCATTGCCTTTTCTGATTAGTCCAGTGTTGCCCAAACTTGGCCACTTTAAGATGAGTGGACTTCAACTCCCAGAATTCCCCAGCCAGCATGGCTGGCTGGGGAATTCTGGGAGTTGAAGTCCACTCATCTTAAAGTGGCCAAGTTTGGGCAACACTGGATTAGCCCATCCAAACCTTTCTGCCACTCTCTCTTGGGGGGTTGGACACTTGTTCTAACTAAAAAACAAATGCATACCTTGTTATTTTTCTAAGCCATTATTTCTGACAGAAGAAAACTGAGGATTAACAGGATTAGAAATTAAGGATTTCTAATTAATTAGGGATTAGAAACTTTTCCAGATCCTTAAATTAGGACTTCTATGGCTGGGCTGCTAAACCTGACCCCACCACTAGAGGGCAGCAAAAGGATGTGAAAGCCTCAAGTCTGCTGCCACCTAGAGGTGGTGCCAATGTTAGCCCCTGTGGGGACCACCGCAAACCAGCTTGGTTGACCTGTGGCCTTTCCCTCTCAATGGATGTTTTTGTTTTTAGGGAGGAGGGGAGGAACAGGCAGACTTTTCATTTCGCATCTCTCATAACATCCCTCTGGAACCGGCTTAGGACCGGCACTGTGGTTGCATAAGGACTGGCAGGGGGAGGGCAGGAATGCCATCATTGCTGTTGGCTTGGAATTGTACATGGCTTTGGGGGTAAAGGGGTGTGTGTGCATGTGCATGTATGCATGCCTCTGTGTTGTGACAGACTTCAGAGACAGAATGGAAGAAGGGTCTTTGGAAAACATATACACAGATATACAAACAGTATGTGTAAAAAAAAAATTGTGTACACATGTTCCCATAAAATGATGTCACAGCTACAGAGTCACGCCTTGGAGCATAAAGAATTGGCAAGAAACAGCCTCCCTTCACTCTCATGGTAACACACACACACACACACACACATACATACATACATACATACATACACATAAGCTCTCAGTACGTGGGTTGGAGGCCTCTCCCTTCCCGACCCCAATGCATTTAGATTCCTTTCAAATGCTTCTGAGCCACACTGTAATTTTACGAGGGGGGGGGGATGTTCAACCCTGACCCTATTATTCCAGAAGCTGAGATGGTTTTATTACTCTTTCCTCAGAAAAAATTACATTGGAACAGTGCACCTCTTGCTTGCTTGAAAGAGGCTTCAGAAAATGAGCCGCTGAGTCCCACCTCCAAATGTGCTCAGTTTCACACCTCAGGTGCCCACATTGACCGCCAGCAAAAGCTGACATTTATTCTGTCTCTCTCTCTTCCTCATAATCTTCCTGAGGTTCTAAACCAGTGTTTTTCAAACTTGGCAGCTGGAAGACGTGTGGACTCAAAATCCCAGAATTCTGGGAGTTGAGGTCCACACATCTTCAAGTTGCCAAGTTTGAAAAACACTGTCCTAAACAAACACCAGGGCTTCCTCCTGAGGTCGACACTGGCAAGGGCTCTGCCCCCAAGCAATAGACTGAGGTCCACAGTGGAAGGGGTGCTTGTTGCAGTCACCTCAGATGAGGAGATTCCTGCAGAGCTCAAAGGAAGAGCTGTGGCTTTGACCTGCCTGGTGAGAGGTGGGAAAGGGAAGGGAGGAGAAGGTTGCCAGGAGCTTGGACAAAGATTGCTGGTTGTCAGCCAACATTTCTAGGACCAATGCAGTAGTGATGAGCTTCTGGGCTGAATGACCACAGTCTAGTTTTCTTTTGTCCTGATGTTTCACCAGCAGCTGTGGTTGCCTTCAGAGGCAGAGAGAGCTGCTTCGTGGTGTACCTCTCAGCTCTTGTATCTGAACCTGCCAAGCTGTTCTCTGATTGGTCCATGTCACGGGAGTCCAAGAAAGTTGGTTCTTGACTGGGGGACATAAGAAGACTGGCCCACGGTCATGAAGCCCAAAAGCTAATCACTGCTTCACTGATGCCAGCCCTAAAAGCTTACACCGGTATATTTCTAGCATCCTCCTCACTGATTCCAATTCCTTGTCATTCTACCCCAATGTCACTCAGAGCGATTATCAGTCAAAACCCAAACTGAACAGTTGAAATCTGGCAAAAACGTTTAGAATCACTGTTAACTAATTTAAACTGAAAGGGCTTGGCTATACAGGAATTATGGAGAACCCGCCAGTTTTGTGAAATGAAACTTGTTTTAGCGTTCAATGTATTGCGATTTATATCTTTGCTTTCATCTCTCCCTCACCCAGAGCTGTTAGACAAAGACTAGTCATTTTTACCATTTTGTCCAAAACTGATCAGACTCGGTTTTTAAAAGCATGCTTACTTTTCAACTTTTCAGTTAGGTGTAATTATTCCTAATACATGAATATTATATAGTTAATATAATTATATAATTATATATTATAGAGAGGCAGAAGCTGCATCCATTGATTTTCTGTTGAAACCACAAAGACTTTGCACATCAGTTGCATGATGATTTCATGATGCACATGGTACCACTTGCTTCTCCCCTTCCCTCCCTTGTCCTACAGCCTTCCAGTTATGTCTACAATTGTATATCTGGTGAACTGTCCTGATTGTGGTCAGCACACAAACAAACGTATGGGGGGGGGGATGGATTTACTTGGTCCCAAAAGTCAATGTGAGCTGAGAATTAAGGGTGTTGGTCCAACACATCTGGAAGACACCAGTTGGGAAAGCCAACATTCAGAGTGTGATGTGGGATGGAAGTGATAGTTCTTATATGTTTGCATTTTGAGGAGGGTTCCAGACAACATAACCTCCATTTGGTGGCCTGTGTGGGGCCTTGGCTGATCCTGACATTGCTTGGCAGGTTGGACCAAGTTAGTATTTGAATGGGAGACATTCTAAGACCGTAGAGTAGTATGTGAAATCCAAAGAAACTCCTGGAATAAGGCAACGGCAAATGTGTTCCATATTGCTGTTAAGAAAATAACATGGATTTGTCTACGAAGCCATCAGAGTATGCTCTGAACAACTCTTTATCTTTGTACTTGCTTCATGTGAACTTAGCATCTGTATAAACACTCAGCTTCCCTGGTCATTGTCCAGTCCAAGGGAAGGTGAGTAGAAGTTGCAGGTTGGGATCTCTGAGCCAGTTTTCGCATTGAGAACCCCTGGCTAGACAACCAAGAAGGCCATCATTCTTGGTTGCAGATGCATTTGTCTCCAACATTTCCTGCTGGCATCCAAGATTAATCTGATTCCCTACCTCCCATTTTATTCTCTCAAGAAGCTGGAGAAGTAACTTAGGGTAAGAGATAGTGACCTGCCCCAAAGTCTTCCAAGTTGCTCCCAGGTGCTGAATGGGAAGTTGATCCCAGTCCTGCACTTTCAAGTTCTCCAGTGATGATGATGATGACGACGACAATGACAACAGGTATGGGAACTCACAGTCCCAGAACTGCACCCGCCTCCCCAGGTGCTCTTTCTGCATTCTTAGACTCTCCTCTGACCATGATGGCTGACACTGCATGGCATACTTTCCTCCTATTCTGAGGTAGGAAGCCAATGTTAACTGTAGATAGGCTTCTCACTGCCCCCCACACAAAAAAAAAAATCCCCTAAGTCTAGCCCTACTCACATGTATGTTGTAGCTCTACCCACTTTGCAGCCTTCATCACCCCAAATTGCTACGCATCATCCTTGTAAACCAAAAAATAGCCCACCTCAGTCTGAGGAACTCCAAGCAGCAGAGATGTACTTCTTTGTCCAAGAGGTTTCCCCAAATCACCGTTCTTTGAGGTTAGGTGGGCTGAGCAGGAGCAAGTGGCCCAAAGTGACTCAGGGAACTTTCATGTCTGAGACTGGGTTTCAACCTGGGTTCTCCAGAACTGATTCAGCCCCTGATCCCCTCTAGCACACTGGCTGTCATGTTGCATCTGCCAAGGTTTTCTACTTGGCTTCTAGAAAGAAGGAGGAGGAGGAGGAGGAGGAGGAGGAGGAGGAGGAGGAGGAGGAGGAGGAGAAAGATACGTTTTACATCCCAAAGTTTTACAAAGATGAAAACAAAGTTGGCTGTCCTCCCAATGCTTTTACTGCGCCTCCTTGGCATCCTACGATTGCCCTCCCCCCTGCACCACCCACTTCTCCTTCTTGCCTGAAGCAAAAGAAAGAAAAATGAGGATCACTCAATTACTGTGTAATTGGATGTGTGACAAACTGACCCTGGACTGCAAAGTAGGCCTTCTTGACCTTTTTTAAATACTGTGTTCACAATCTATCAATAAAAAAAGAATTACTATTTCCAGAATCTCAGCGGGTAGCCGCCTCTGGCTGAGCTTGTCTAGACTTGGGAATGAGGCAGGTTTGGGCCTACTCAGTAGGTGGCCGGGAGACCACCAGGGAACGTCCGAATGGAAGTAACAGGCATTTCTTGGCAAGGAGACAGCAAGCCACTTCCACGCTGTTTCCATGAAAATTAAACAAATATATCCAGACAGTTGACAGGAGTGCAGTCAGACCCAAAGGAAACTCTGTGCTATTTTCAGAGCAGCCTTTAAGGACAGGGGTCTGTCTCTTGGCTGGGAAACCAGGATTTAATTTCCATAATGCTGCACCCAGCCCAGCCCTGTGGCTTTGGGTAGTGCAGCCTCTGCCTGGAACGCCACAGGCTTGTCCTGAGGCCAGAAGGGACACGGGTGAATTTCAGCACCATGGAAAGCAACTGGCAATCGCGCTGATCAGGACATCACGGGGCCTGGATGGCGACGCCTTTTTCCAACCCATTTTCTCCCCGTGGAAAAGAAGAATGAAATCTAGTCCAGCATCAGCCGCATTTTAAGACAAAAAGGTTTTTCAGCTCCGAGGAACTGAAATAGGCTGGTGCACGCACAGCTTCCCTCACACCCAGCAGAATTTGCCTGCGCCCTCACGTCTCACCCGCCAGGGATGCAGAGAGGAGCAGATAAATGAAGAATATTACAGTATCGCAACCAGTTCATCTCTGCTTGATGTTCAAAAAGGCTGGGAGCACCAGACGTGTGGCTGCCACTTTTAGCAGAAAGCTGTGTTGCGTGAGGCATTCCATCCTTGGCTACCTTTTTCCTGGCTCAAAATGGCATCAGAACAGAAGTATCCTCGGCACTAAAGCGGAGGCAAAGAAGCTTCCAGCTCAGCTCAAGAACAAGGGAAAAGCGGTGGGGTGGCCCCTATGAGAGTGGCAGGCTGCAGCTCTCCAAGGTTTACGACAAACAGGGAAGTACGTGCAACTTGCTAAGCTTGGTTAATGCTAACGATGGGAGGGGGTTCTACTTCAGTACGGTGCAGATCCAGCCCATTTGGTTAGTTTGCAGTGAAGTGCATTGTGCAGAACCAAAACATGGGTTAGTTCAGTCAGCAGACCAAATGTACTATATGATGCAGCCAGCCTCTCTCGCTCAGTTGGGAAATGCTGGAAAAATCAGTCTGCAGATAGTGGTAAGGCCAACATGGAGGTCTGGATAAACAGACACTCTACGGTTGGGTTCGCACAACATGTTAGACGAGACTCAAATAGGGCTGGTCATTTGTGCTTTTGCACTACTCTGCAAAATCCCAGCCATCATATGAAGCAATAACATGGCTTATTGGCTTGGTCAGAGGACGCTGTGTGAACAAAGCAACTCTGTTGTGTTAATCTGGGATTGGGGACATCGTGTTGGTAAACCCAGCATTTGGGCTGTTCGAATCCAGGGGACAAGAAGCTTTTTAGATTTGCAGCAGCTTCTTACCCTGAGCTGAAGCCGCTTGGCAGCTGATGCCTGAGCAGGACGGCCTGGGCTCCTTGTAGCCCCCAGCACAAAAGCACTGGCAGAAGGGAAGCGCTGCTGTTCAGCAGGAGATAAGGACATTTACAGACAGCCAGGCAGCCAAGATGGCTGGGAAGGTTCTCCGTAAGGACATTATTATGCGATAAGTTGGTGCGTGCCTGGTTTTTATGTTGGCGATAAAACGTTAAGGACATGGGATGCGTGAGAACGGAAAACATCCTGATTACTGATGTGAGCCAAGTCGTGTTGGTACTCAGGAACCTTCCCGCGGTCGTCTCCCAACCCCACAAAGCAATCCTACCTGTTATGCAAAAGCTTGCAGTTTGAGCATCACAACCCCAAGCTAAATGGTCCATGTTATTTTACACCATCCTACAGGACAGAATCATTAACATATAAAACAGATAAAATCCAGCAAGCCTGAAATATGTACTAGCAGCTCTGGTTGGTTCTGATGTCCAAGATATGCATTTTATTTTTATGGCTTTGGCGTTTATTTGTCACTTTATTTTTGAAGGTCTATCCAGTCTGCTGGGTTCCACAGCTTCTTGGAGGCTTTCCTTCCTCAGTTTCTCCTCTTCTGGGGAACCGTGCTTGGGTTCTCACAATGCACTTCACCTGGTCATCGAATTGACCTTTGTCTGCACTCACACAATACGCTGAATCATGAAGTAGGGTTCACACAACTTGCCAACCTAACCGAGGTTTAACATGACCAAGTTTAGCCTGTGTTTAAATAGAACTATTAGGTTTTTGTTCTGTTTGCTTGTTTGTTGTTCAACCTATAGGGCCACCCCTCTCACCGTGGTGACTCTGGGTGGCTAACATCCTTTAAACTCAAAATACAGCCATCATAATAAGTCAGCAATGCAGAGGGAACCAAGCCCGTGTCTCTCCATTCTTTCTGCTGTCCTTCCTATCACCTCCCCAGGCAGCAACTTCTTTTCATTTAGCTTTTTAAAAAGTTCGGGTGCATCACAGAACAAAAAAAGCATTCATGCTAGGCTCTTTTTCTTCAGAGGAGCTTTGGGGATTAAGGAAAGTAGAGGGGGAGAAGCAAGGTTTGGGGCAAGCTTTACCCTCAGGCAAGAGTTGCAGCACTGCAATCTCAGAGGAGTTTTAATGGATCGACTTCCACCCGAGCTTTCGTCATCAGAAGTCCAAGAGAAGTTATACTGTAGAGAAGACCAACATGCCTCACTAGTATTGATCAGCTACAGCCATGCTCCCCTTTCCAGCTGCATCCAAAGGTCAGAAGGCTTTGGTGCAAATATCAAAATATCCCAGACTACCTCAGGATGTGGAAACATGTGCCAAGTCCTAGAAATTACATTGCAATGAATAGGTCAGATGCAAAATCAGTGCAGGCCAGATGTTACAGCTGGAAAGTAGAGGCAGAATTGATATTGCCAGCCAAAAAACATAGGCTATGTTCAGAACATGACGCCCAAGGGCCTGTTTCGCACGTGCAGGGTCAGTCTCTACCTCTATTCTGTGGCAAGACTGAGGAATTCACAATTTGCCTTCTCTGATGCTGCTACTCAGAGACAGGACTGGCTAGAGGATCACTAGCCAAGATGGCTCTTGGAACACTCCTGAGGACAGAACCGAAGGTGGTCCACATGGCTGAGAGCAGAGCAAGGACTACCTTGAGCCTTTCTCCTCATCACTCATGGAAACCCAAACCAAACACCAGATTTTGGCTTCTTGTAAATGGCTCATTTGTCTAGATTTATGTTCTCATTCGTTGGGAAAGTATGCAAAGGGTCATGTGCCTTTGAAGCTAAAAACACTGTCAGCCTCAAAACCATGAAATGTAAATATGGCAGAAAACCACAGAAGCTGGAGAGATCGGCTTTAATGGATGCAAACCCACCAACATATTCCAAAGGCCTTGCTGAGTCCCAAGGAAGGTCAAGAGTTGAGGAACTGAAAATAGTTATCTCTGGACATGTTGGCAGTCCAAGACATTGGAGGAACCCAGACTGGGAAAGGCCCCTCTCAGATCATCCATTTCAATGAAAGGAAAAAAGGAGTAGAACTGGCTCGCTCTGGTTGTGTTGCAAGAGAACAGAGAAAATAGAGGCTTGATGCTGGCAGAAATGGAACTCATAAATAATCTTTCTAGGAAGCCATTGCTCCCAAAAGATCAAATTGCAAACTCCTTTTACCTCACCAAGCATTAGGCAGCCGAAACTCAGTTTCATGGCACTTCATTACTATGACCATAGCAGATTTCAACCACCTGAAGTATGCCAAGGGCTGTGTT
This sequence comes from Python bivittatus, assembly GCF_059951505.1. Classification (NCBI taxonomy): domain Eukaryota; kingdom Metazoa; phylum Chordata; class Lepidosauria; order Squamata; family Pythonidae; genus Python; species Python bivittatus. The sequence goes on along the minus strand of NW_028277097.1, from coordinate 23,705,175 downwards.
TGCAAAAGGCACATTTAACCTGATTACTAAATTAATCCATTTCGGGGGTTTGCACAATACTGTGGGAGGAAGGAAGGAAGGAAGGAAGGAAGGAAGGAAGGAAGGAAGGAAGGAAGGAAGGAAGGAAGGAAGGAAGGAAGGAAGGAAGGAAGGAAGGAAGATCAAAGTGAGTCAACCAACTAAACACAGAGGTTAAAAGCCCCCTCTTGTGACTGCTCCTCCCCCAGAGGAACAGCAGAAAGTTACATTCATTGGCATCTTCCCAGGAACATCTATGCAGCACATGGCAAAGTTTCCCCTGAGGATTTGCACGGCAGATTAAGTCCCATGTCTCCAGTTTGTCTGGTGCCGCATACACTGCAAAGGGAAGAAATGTGGGGTGCAGTGATTAGAGAGTTGGTCTAAGACTGGGGTTCTAATGCCTACTTGGGCATGAAGTTCAATGGCTGGCCTTGGGCCACCCACTGGCTACGTTCGCACAAGGCATTAACCAGGTCAGGTACAAACCCAGCATTTATGCATCATCTCAGCTTGGGAAGTCTGGACACAACCACCATCCAACCTGCTTGAACTGTTGTGAGGATAAAGCTAGAAGGAAAATAATCTAGAACATTAGGGGCACACACAGAGAAGGTTGAAAAAGTCAACAGGGCAGCTACATGCACAGAAAATGGGTGGGGCTTGATAACAAAGCTGCACCTGTCATCTTGACTTTTTTGTCACATACCCCTCCCCACAACATACCTGAGAATATTTCTTTTGGTGTTTCAAAGGACAGGACACAAATGTAATAAATATAAAGAAGCCAATCACCTCCTCAAGATCCTTGTTGGCCAAGGCAACATCTGGAAAGGCTTTGGAACCAAGCCAGCAATGGTTTCATTGCAGACATACATGCACAATACTTGTGTGCCTCACCTGTCAACCTGCATTGTATGAATGATTCATAAGCGATATCTGAGCAACGACTCACCTGAGCTCATGAATATGAAATGGGTAGCATCTATCAAAACCACACTGGGTCTCTTCTGGCCCCGAGAGCAAAGAATTGCCTTCCAATCCCAGTTGGAGATTCCCCAGTTCAGCAGTCAAACCAGCACTGGGCTTCTTTGATCATTTGCCAACTGTCCAACCAACTTCCTGCCACTTGACGAATCCTGACTAGATGGAAGTCAAGAGTCCCATGAGTGTCTGCCTGGCATTTTCCATTCTTACGACCTCTTGCTCTGTAAATCATGAGCAACTGACTCATGAAATGTCTTGGTGGCACAGAGCCTCAAAAGCAGCCCAGCATGTTCTGTACCCACTGCAGATTTCATGTCAGACAGCTGGTTCCTTGGTGAGGGCTCAGAAATCTTCCATTAGGGCAGCCTAACGAACAGGCAGCACATACAGAGAGAGAGAGAGAGAGAGAGAGAGAGAGAGAGAGAGAGCGAGCAGGCCCTGTAGGAGAAGAGCCATGTTCATCTATGATAGCCAAAATTCAGAAACATGCCTTTTAATAAAATTTGTTAGTTTGAAAAGGTGCTACCAGAGTCCTTCTGAGTTTGGACACCAACCCCCTCATTTCTTATCATCGTTGCAAGGATGGACCAGCAGCATCAGGGCTCCCTCTGATTAGCTTTTACATCATTGGGACAGCATTTTTCTGCATCCTATATTGTGTTAGAACGAAGTTCCAGCTGTCACGGCAAAATATGAGTGAAACATCAGGTGTCCATGTTAAATAAGAGTGGGAATAGGGGACCGGGGAGGAAGATTTACTATCCCAAGGCTAGGAGAAAGAAAACATGGGCACAAGCAGAGGATCACACAAAGCCCAAAATAAAATTATAAAACGAATGGACAGTATGCAGAATCGACTCCGTTAGATGTTGGTATTGTAATGAATACTGTTTCTGTTCTTGTTTCGTCCCCGTCCCCTCCCCACCCCCGCCCCAATTACACCACTCTGAGCCACTGGGAGTAGACTGGCACAGAAATCTGTGTAAGAAATCAAGCCAGCAAGAAAGCAGGTAAGTTTTTTTTTAAAAAAAAATTCCTTTTTTTCTCCCTCTCTTCTTAGTGTGTATTTTTAGTTTGTACTTTTAATTTTTTTTCAGACGGTGTTTTTCCTTTAAGATTAATGATTATTTTGTTAAAAATAATAATACATATTATTTTTAAAGAACTAAGCAAATAGTACATATTGCTCCTTGCTTCTAGGCGAAGGAAACAAAATCTTGATGGCTCACTGGTCAGGTTCAGTGACAAATTCATACAAGTTTAATTGTGAAGATGGCTCCAGACATGCTTGGACTTCAGCCCCTGATCTGTCACTGAGGAATCATACCATCAACCCCGCTGAATGGCTGCAGAGGCAGATGGGGAAGAATGTGGTGCCCAGATTAAAGGCACTCTGTAAGTACATCCCCTGGCTGGGGAATTCTGGGAGTTGAAGCCCATGCCTCTTAAACTTGCCCAGGTTGAGAAACACTGCCAGAAAGGATATGTTAGAGGAATCCACCAAGTTGGGTGAGCTTCCATGTATGCAGCAACGCTCTCTATATGGCCCCTCACTCCGAGGGGTCTCAGATTTTGTCCCGAGGCCCTGAAAAGCCGCTTATGGCCTGGATATCCAGGATTACCCCGGATCAGCGATTTCTAGATGTTTACTTCATGGATTTATTTAGCAAGAGTTTAAACCGTCCTCTCCAAAGGCCAAGGCACTTCAGTGCCAGTCAATGAAGCTTACAAAACACAGGATGGTCCCAAGGCGTCTGACAAATTTGGTTCTGGAGTTTTCCCTAAGCAATGCCCCTCCCGTGTTTTCCACGCCTCAGCCTCCTCATCCAGAGCTAATGAGAGTTAGAGGGAGAGCTGTGCAAAACTGAATATGTTTAAGCTTTTGCATTAAGTGCTAGGTCAGACTTCATGTTTTTCATTCTCAGGAGCATTTGAGAGCAGGGGCATTGTGTCAAAATGTCAAAATGATGGCCGCAGTTGTGTGACTGAAGCCCCATCCATTTTTTACAGGCATCACACACACAAAGTCCATAAAAAGGGGGGGGGGCTTCAATCACTGTTCAGCCACCATCTTGACTTTTTGGCCCCCATCCAGGGATGTCCTTGGCAAGCGAGCAAGAAAGTCATTTGTTCACAATCCAAAGTGTGTTTTGGGGTCTTATTACTTAAATCTGGGGGGGGGGGGTACCACCCCTCAGTGCCCCCTGCTGGTGGTGGAGAGTTTGCAGCCGGTTTGGTGGAAGGGTTTTGGATAGGAATTAGAAAGGGAACTGGCTGGCAGATTCTCTTGGGGGACTGTCTCTTGAACTCAGGACCAGCTACTGTGTAAAGAACAGGGCTACTACCCCAGAAGGGGGCGGTGGGGGAGATCCTTTGCCTTTTTGCAATGCTCCTTGGGGGGTTTTGATTTGCAAGGGGCTACAGATTGTGGTAATAATAATGGCAGAAAGTGAAGAAGAACTAAAGGGCCTCTTGATGAGGGTGAAGGAGGAGAGTGCAAAAGCTGGCTTGAAACTCAACATTAAAAAAACTAAGATCATGGCATCTGGACCCATCAATTCCTGGCAAATAGAAGGGGTAGAAATGGAAGCAGTAACAGACTTCATTTATTTGGGCTCCAAGATCACCGCAGACGGAGACTGCAGCCATGAAATTAAAAGACGCTTGCTCCTTGGGAGGAAAGCTATGGCAAGCCTAGATAGCATATTAAAAAGCAGAGACGTCACCTTGCCGACAAAGATCCGCATAGTCAAAGCTATGGTTTTTCCAGTAGTAATGTATGGCTGTGAGAGCTGGACCATAAAAAAGGCCGAGCGCCGAAGAATTGATGCCTTTGAACTGTGGTGCTGGAGAAGACTCTTGAGAGTCCCCTGGACTGCTAGGAGGTCAAACCAGTCAATCTTAAAGGAAATCAACCCTGATTGCTCATTGGAAGGACTGATACTGAAGCTCAAGCTCAGATACTTTGGTCACCTAATGCGAAGAGAGGAGTCTTTGGAAAAGACCCTGATGCTGGGAAAGATTGAAGGCAAAAGGAGAAGAGGACGGCAGAGGATGAGATGGTTAGAGAGCATCACTGAAGCAATGAGCATGAAACTGAGCAAACTCAGGGAGGCAGTGAAGGACAGGAAGGCCTGGCGCAATATGGTTCATGGGGTCCCGAAGAGTCGGACACGACTTAACGACTGAACTACAACAGACTGTGGGGTGGCCCAGTGGCTGTAGTGCTGAACTAAAAACGGGGAGAGTCAGACTCACTCCGCCATGCAGCCCCAGGCTTCCAACACTCCCTTTCAAACAAGACCGCCTCCAGGGTCGGTAGGATGCTCAAAGTAGGGGGGATACCCCTATGTGCTACTTCGTTCTTTGCACCTCTGACACGGGCAAGTCAGGGAGAGGGGTTGCAGGTTCCACCAAGAGCCGTTTACTGGAATGCCGACCCCAGAAAACAGGACCTTTTCTGGTGCTTCCTGCCCCTCCTGGATTTCATTCCCGTCTAAGGCCCTTCGGCCTTTTACCTTGACAAAGGTCTCTAAGCAAGGGGCCGTTTTCCTCCCCTGCTGTCTAGTTCTGGGCGGTACAAAGAACTTCTTGTTCCCCCGCAGCCCTCGGGCGCGCCGCGAGCCCCCGTTCTCACCCCGGGCCGCCCGCCCCGCTTCCCCCCGGGCGGCCCCCCTCCCCCGCCAGCACCTGCAACTGCAACTGCAACTGCTGCAGGCCTCCCGCCCGCTCGACGGGCACCAGCCCACTCCAGCGTCGGCCGCCGCCGCCGCCGCATCAGCGAGCCGCCTTTCCCGCGGAAACGTTGCCTGCGGGCAGCGCCCTTTGGAAACGCGGCCCCTTAGCCCCCGCGGGGGTTGGGGCGTTGAAGCCGAAGCCGAAGCCGAAGCCGGCCCCGGCCCCGGCTCCTGTCCGCGTCCGCTGGGACGAGCGAGGCGGCGCGCCTTACTCCCTGGCCCCTTTGAAGCCCGAAGCCGGCTGCCGACCGGCCAGCCGGCCAGCCGCCAGCCCCGTCGACTCTCGGCTGAAGGGAGGCGAACCCGGATTGTTTTGACAGCCGGCGGAGAGGAATCCGCGGCACCTCCGCCGGCTCCGGGTCCCCCGGGTGGGGAGCCGGATGGAAAGACGGGGTGAAACTGGCAGCGCGCCGGACATGCGGACCTGCTCGGCCGGTTGCTGCAAAGGGACGGGCGAGCTCGGGACTTCCGATCAGCGGCCTTTCCCCCGCAAGGACGGATAGCCGCGGAGCGTTGCCAAGCCGGAGGAGGGCAGCCCTTCTGCTCCGGAGAAACAGCCGTCGCAACTCCTGAAATCCCCACCCGCGCCGGCATTTCCCGGTGCTCCTTGTTTCTTCTGGATGCTTCTCCTGAAGGGAGGGAGCTCCTGCCTGGCGGAGGGGGCTTGAGGAGAAGCTCCGAGACGAAACAGACCTGGGTGCTTCGATCTGGGGACTCCGAACCCAGGAAGTCCTGCCAAATCCGATGGGGGCAGGGTTGGGCTTCAGGTTTCGTGACCGTGGTCTACACAACAGACCTCCCGATGTTTCATCAGCAACCAAGGTTGGCGTCTTCAGAAGAAACCTCAGGAAATTGCTGTCTGGTCCATGGCCATGAAACCCCGAAGCCCAACCCCGAAGCCCAGCAGATGCTGGCCATGAAAGCCTACACGAGTATAGATGGCGTAACCTCTCCCTGAGCAAAACTAAAGCCGCCGTGTGAGAAGGCCTGCTGAGGTCACCCGGCTCCCTTTCGCCTTTACTGGAGAAGGCCGGTGCGGATCAGCCGTCTCGACGCTTTGCTTATCCTTCTCTCGGTCCCACAAGGTCTGAGGTGCGCCAAGCTGATTAGGGGCATTCTCTGCCGAAGCCGTGGCCTGCAAGGATTACGAACCCCGTTACCTTTGGCCTGGCAACCAGTTAGCTTGCAAAGAGGACCCCTTTGCTTTTCTTCAAGGCAAGCGTCCGATCCCAGGGCTTCTTTGATAGCTGTTGCCATCAGGACGGGTGGATTCCCCCACGTCTTTCTCGTTGACTTCCTTCCACAATGGAAGAATCACAGGGGTGGTTGCTTGTGTCATGCACAGAGGGGGTTTCCCATCAGGCAGGAACAGCGGGGAGATGTTGTCTTTCTCCAGCTTAATCTAGAAGTGGCTAAATCTGGCTCTCTAAGGTTTCCCTCAAGGGACTGACCTGTAATACGTCTGTAATATCAGAGTGAAGCTGCACTAGTTTCCCAAATTCTCCACCCCCCTCCCCAGCAAAAGAGCCTCCAGTTTTTCAAAATCATTCCCAGGTGGCTTGAGAATTTCTTTCAAATTTCTCTTGGTGGCGGTTTGGAGCTGGCTTTATGGTTGGAGTGGCAGAGCACGTGCTCCTGATCGTGTGGCTGTTTTCTCTTACCCGTTTTTCCATTTGCCTGAAACCTCCCTGGCTGCCCAACCTTCTGATCTGGGGGGAGTGGGGGGGACCTCTCAGTGGGAGGAGCTTCTTCCCTTGGGGTTGAATGGAAGCCTGGGAAGGCAAGCGGGCTGCAAACTGCTGGAGAGAAGATGCCAGGGCGGGACGCGCATGCACACACCCTTCAGCCACCTCACAACAAGGTCAGTGCAAGGGCATCGCCTGCAGCACAAACTTCATCATTTTTCCCCCCTTTTTGGAAAGAAATTTTGAAAGCAAATTCTGTTTCCTCAGACTCAATGTGACAGCTGAAATGTGAATGCTGCCTTCATCAACTCTTATACAGGATGTAAAAATGCAGGAGACCTTTTCTGCACAATACTTGGGGTGTGCACATTAGTTATTCACATAACACCATGCATTTATTTATTACACCCCGGCTTTCAAGATGTTGCCAGGACGGCTTGCAAAAACATAAAGAGTTTAAAAAAAAACCCAATCCATGAAAAACATACATTCTTTTCCATTTCTTCATATGAATGCTTCACAACAACCGGTTGCCTTTTCATCGAGCAAAGGGTTCATCAAAACACCTTCCACGTATGCAGCTGGTTCTGGGGACCTGACTTGCAGAATCAGATTTGACGTGCACGGTGGAGAAAGACAGGGGTTGGGGCAGGGACGAAACCGGCTCATTGGCATTCCGAACTGGCAAAATGAGAATTAAAAGCCACATAGCTACAAATATCTGGGCCATTCCAGCCAGTAGGGAGCAGTTCCAGTTTGATCCTAAAGTACAGATTCTGTACAGAAGTGCATTTTGGAAGTACAGATGCTGGGGCTGACAATTCCAAGTGGTTTCAATGATTACAAGCAGGTTATCATCAATACCAACCCTTCCTCCAGGGCCAAAGTCTGTCCAATATGGCCATAAATCAGGAGGAATAACACATCGCTCTGGACCCATCTCTGGTGCTCCAGCCCAAAGGTGGTTCCCTTGCAGATCGTATTTTTCCTTCTGCAATCAAAAGCCATATCGATAGACATATATTGGGATTAAATCTGGCCAATGCTCAAAAAGCCTTTTGCTTTAATGTGATAGCAGGCTAAGGCAATAAACAGTGCAGAAATGACAGATCACCACCAAATGTGGCCTCCCTCCAGTTTTGTTTTAAGAGCAGCAGAAACCAGCAAGATGAGAAGAAATGCCAGAAAGCTTAACACACAGCTGCCATGTTGGCAAATTCCCAGAGCAGTGTTCCTCAACCTTGGCCGCTTTAAGCTGTGTGGACTTCAAGTCCCAGAATTCCCCAGCCAGCATTGCTGGCTGGGGAATTCTGGGACTTGAAGTCCACACAGCTTAAAGTGGCCAAGGTTGAGGAACACTGTCCCAGAAGATGGTGATTGTCATTGTTCCAAGGTCTGCCTGTCTCCATTAGGGCCAGGGCAGGAGTCAGGTTTGGAGGCAGCAATCTGGTCCCTGGTCCATCTATTCCTGTAACGTCTCCATGGGGCTTGTGATGTCAACAGCTGGATAACCGAGCTCCTTGGAAAGGAGGCCGCACCAGCTGCATCTGCAGCCAGGGAAGACTTGTTGAAGCCCACGGGAAGAGCCCGGACGTTGCCTGTGAAGAACCTGGTTCCAATTCCTGCTGAGATGTCTTCCCCAACCAAATGATCTCTAGTTGCCCCTCCAGTAAATCCCAACAGCAGGATGTTGATTGTGCTGACTGGGAGGAGTTGATGGACAGATTGATTGCTTTGATTGACATGTTGCTCATTTGCAACAAGGCTCAATTCTGCCATAGAAGAATTGCAGTCCCACATGCCTACCGGGACCCCATGTTCCCCCACAACAAAGGACAGTCCTTTGTTTCAGAAAGCGGTCCTTTAGATGTATTTATTTTTCAAAAACTCACTTTGGTCCTTTATTTTGGTCATGCGACTTTTATGGCACACATGGAGCCACTTCATGCATGGTCTTTCACATGTGTGTGAAAAATATGGAAATTGGATTGTCTTTTTTAAATACATGTACTGTTTCATTTTAGATGTTTTTATTAGAATATGCATTTTTGTAAAGTTTTTCTTGGTTTTGCTCTCGAATCTCCCTTTGTAAAGCAAAGTTATAAACATAAACAACTGATTTTTTTTTTTCTCCTTATGAACCTCTTCCAGATTTTCCCCTTTTTTCAGGTTTCTCCTTTATTTTTTCCAAGAAAATATGGTCACTGCTCATATACCTGAAGATACCAGGTCAAAGAAAGTCAGGGAGACCACGGTCTTTTCCCCACCACACACTTGAATGGGTCAAGGGGTAGGTGAATATGTTACGGTAATACTAAAAAGCAATCCATCAAAACAGACAGCTAAGCCTGGTGGGTTTGATTTAATCCAAAAAAGACCCAGCCTTTCATAGGATTAAACTAACACCCGGGCAATATTGTGTGAACATTCAAACCCAACAAATTGTCCCTTCTTCCCTACTTAGTCCTCTAGGAAAAAGAGGCGTAAATGTAGAACAGCTGGGGGGGAACCAAACCCAGCCACTCCATCAGAGCCCATTGCCAGGCCTGGCAGCCCATTCTGAATGCAGCCACCAGTGCCGCTGCCTGCCAGGGCAGTGGCAAAGGGACTAGTGAGGTCATGAAGCTGTGCCAGTACTCCCCTGGCACAAGGGATCGTGGGATAGCAGATACGTCTTGGAGAAAGTGGGCAAGGTTTCTGATTTCCCAGCCTACAGCTCTTGACCCACTTAGGGGGTCCACCTGCTAAAGAGATTGGGCTGAGTTAATGACCGTTGTGTGGATTGTTGGAACAAGGATGGGGCTGGACCGCACAGACCCACGATCCGGCTCAGTTTAAAACGGTTCTGTTCTGATTGCAAAGGACAAGCTGTCACCCCAACGTCCTCCTTTTCTTACACAAAAGGGAACCAACATCTTGCCCCCAATGCCAGCTTCTGGTAGCAGAGATAATGTGTTCCCATTTTGGGGGATCCTGGTGCATTGCCCTCCTTCGCATGGCATAGCCTTAGAATGACACATTGACAACAGCTCACTGTTTAAGGAGCTGTGAATCCAAGAAGGGATCCAAATTGTGCATCAGTTCTGAAGAAGGAAACGCAACCCGGTTCAGGACTGAAAGTAGAACAACTCCAGGCCCGGATAATCCAAACACCCAAAGCCACCCAATCTTGACAGTCTTGAACTTAAGCCTGTTCCTCCCCATCCAGACCAGCACAGCCTGTAGACTCTGAACAAGACCTTGACAGCATCACCAGGTCACCCCAGAGTCAAGATGTGTAACTGGGTATCTTCAGCTTATTGATGATGCCAGACCCCAAACCAACAGATGACCCCACCCAGCAACTTCAGGTAGATGTGAAACAGGAGAGGTGAGAGCATCAAGCCTTAAGACACCCCACAGGAGAGGAGTCTCTGGTTCAATCTGCCAACACCTACTGAACCTAACCACAGAAAAAGGAGGCAAACCCACCAGAACACAGTGCCTCTCGCTCTAATCTCTATAGGAGGTCCAGAGAGATATCATGGTTGACAGTATCAAAGGCTGCAGAGAGAGAAGAAGAACAAGGACAGTTGCACCACCCAGTCCCGGCATGGCCAATGGTCATCAATAAGTGCTGCTGATTCCATCTCGATATCAAAGAAAGGCCTAGATAAACTGTATCCTTCAGGGCCTTCTGGAGCTGTAATCTGACAGGGATACCCAAAAGGGAAGACAAAAATTGTGTAGAATAGTTGGGTCCAATGAAGCTTACTTGAAGGGAAGGTGCACACTGCCTCCTCCATAGAGGTTGTAGCACCCACTCTCTCAACAAAGCAAAGACCGCAGCATGGACCCAACTCTGCCTCACTTCATCAAGCAGGAGCAAGGATCTAGCACACAAGTGGCCAAGTTAATCAACCCGAGGAACCTGTCTACTTCCTCAGCTGTCATAACCTGAAACTCACCCCAGGTAACCAGACACGACCATTCTACCATCGTCTGAAGAGGACTTGCCCAGTGGGGCATAAAAAACAGATGGAGCTTTGATTGCACCATTGCAGTCCCCATTGTGGGTCTTTTGACCCTCTCTTGCAGACCTCCTGCTGGCCACCGAAAGCTGTTGTGGATTGTCTGGCCTTTTATTATTCTTAAAGGCTTATACTTCCAACTAACTACAGCTTCACAGAGCTTTCTATGTAGGTTTGAGCACCAGGGGCAATTGCTCCCCCCGCTTCCTCATGCCTTCCCACCCTGCCACTCAGTTCACGGCTCTCACCTCAACCCCATTTCACTGGCTGCACCACCCGCAAATTCCAGGCTCCGGCAATCTCCAGGAAGCTACCAAAAGCAACTCATAAACCATTTCCCATCTTCCCTGTTAGAACTAACCCTACATTACGAGAGAGGGCGGCTGTTTTTACAGCTGCTCTTTGATTTGGAAGCGTACAGAGAAATGGATATAAGATACAGTGATGAATCCTAGCCATGAGACAATTAAATAGAACCAGCATAAAGTTTAAAGCCTCTCTCACTCTTTGCTCTCGCTCTCCTCCTCCCGGCCCCTTTTTCCTCTCTTCCTCTCCTGAAGCAGGAATAGCATCTTCCTCCCCCCCACCACCAGCATTTTGAAAAGAGAATACTGCCCCCTGCCTATGCCTCTGCTCAATCAACACAACATCCGTATCTCCACAAAGCTGAAAGTCCACAGGGCTGTGGTTATCCCTTCTCTCCTATATGGATGGGAGTCCTGGGCTTTGTACCGAAGGCACATCAAACAACGGGAGGAATTCCACATGCGTGCTCTCTGCTCCAACCTCAGCATTCGTTGGCAAGACCGTCTCTCCAACCTGGAGGTCTTGGATCACATGGAGTCCACCAGCGTTGAGTCCCTGATTATCAGAGTCCGGATGTGGTGGGTGGGACGCATTGTCAGAATGGATGACTACCGTATGCCTCACCAGTTGCTCTATAGCTGTGTTCCTCAACCTCGGGAACTTCAAGACATGTGGATTTTAAGATATTCTGCAGCTTCTGGATCCTGCCCAGTAGATCTGGGCCTTCGCAAGGGGAAAGAAAAAAAAAAGAAGGGAGGGTGGGAGGGAGGACGGAAGGAAGGAAGGAAGGAAGGAAGGAAGGAAGGAAGGAAGGAGGGGAGGGAAGGGAAGGGAAGGGAAGGGAAGGGAAGGGAAGGGAAGGGAAGGGAAGGGAAGGGAAGGGAAGGGAAGGGAAGGGAAGGGAAGGGAAGGGAAGGGAAGGGAAGGATGGATGGATGGATGGATGGATGGATGGATGGATGGATGGATGGATGGATGGATGGATAGTGGTCAATATGCCACCCAGCCCCAGGCAGACTGATGTCTCCCGATATACGCCAGTCGTAGCACCAACCCATTAGGAAGACATTAAAATCCCATCAGCGTGCTTGCTTCAGCCACAGAGTCCTCGTAATGTTTCTCCAAGAAGGCCACGGTGCTTCAGTGGGAGATTGTGTTCCTGGGTCAGCAGACTTGCGCCCCCAGCACACAGAAAGCTGTTAGCACCCCAGGAAATGCAAAGGCCCTGGTGGGGAATGGGGAAGAAGGCAAGGCCAGGCTCATACCCTGTTCTCCCTTTTATGTCTCTCCTCTCTGCTCTTCGATAAATAGAAGGATCCCAAGCAATGTGGAGAACAAAGTTTCTTTCTCTCTCTATCTTGTTTTAAGTTTCCAGAGTCCTCCAGAACTTTGGGCCATGTTGCCACCAGTTGGTAGCCAGTTATGTCACCAGTTGTGTGACTGCAACAAGGGCTGTGTTGGCAAGGCTCAGGTGCAGAGATGGCTGCCAGGAGGGGGGTCCAAAAAGTCAAGATGGCAGCCGCAACTATGTGATTGAAGCTCTGTGGCACCTATCTTGATTTTTTGGACCCACGGGGTTTTGAGCACATGATTGAGGCCACCATCTTGATCTTTTGGACCCACCTCCTTGACCCACTCCATACATACACACGTGCATACACCTGCTCCCACTGGATCTAATTGAAGGGAAGGTTGACTGCAGAGTACTGGCAAAACAGTCTAGATGGCAACTGTGACAGTGTGATTAAAGCTTTACCTGCTTTTTGATGTGCATCACAAATGGTGCAGGCAATGTATTCCCTGTGACACCCTACGGAAGCAAAAAGTTGGACTTTGAAGAAGCAGGACAGAAAGAGTATTGATGCCTTTGAAATTTGGTGTTGGAGAAGACTCCTGAGAATACTGTGGACATCCAAGAAAACAAAACAATGGATCATCAAACAAATTAATCCAGAGTTCTCACTCAAGGCACAAATGACCGGGCTCAAATTATCCCACTTCAGACTCATTATGCAAAGACCCAGCTCTCTGGAGAAGGCTCTGATGATGGAGAAGCTGGAAGAGGATGACCAACAACAAATGGGATGGACTCAATTACAGGGGTGATGGGGGCACCATCAGAAGACCTGAAGGTCCAGGTTAGGGACAGATCCCCTGGAGAAAATCTATGTGGCCATTAAGAGTCAACACTGACTTGGTGGCACATGATCAATCAATAATTGAGGTAAATGCAGAATCTTGGAATCTGCATGGGGAATTCCCCAGCCTCATTTACAATGAGTTCATTAAGATGGAGTCTCTTTGTATGATTTGAAATGCTTCTTCCCATCTTTCTCTCCACTTGGGCTAAGCTTCCATTTGTGAGATAAGCTGCCAAGAGACTCACCCTCTTTCCCTCGACGGTCTACGTCTTCCTTCCATTCCTTTCCCAGCCTCCCCACAATCTCTCTCAGCACCCTATTTACAACCCTACAAATATTAACCCCACATGGTGTCATTATTCAGACGGCTCAGAACTGACATATAAATCAGTATATGCTTAAACCATGAATTCGAAACAGACTTTTTTCTAAGCAGATGCTGACCATTTGCATTCATTCCTGGGTTTCTGAACAACCCAAACACCTTTTCTGCATTCTCATCTCATTCATCCAATCCTGTCTCTTCACCAAATATTTTTCCTCCTGGATCTCATTTATTCAGAACGATGCTCAATTCCCCCCTCCCCCCAAAGTTATCCCCAGTACTTCCGTCATTACTACTCGTGCATCATTCACCAGGTTATCAGTTCTTAATTTCATACACACCAAGAATGTCAATGATAGCAGGGCCATGCACTGCAGGCCTTTCAATCATGAGCGAACTAGCCCTTCACTTCCCTGCATGCATTCACCACCTCCTCTGCACAAGATCAGACCATCTTCAGTCAGAGGTAACGATCCTTCTTCTTTCTCTTAGTTTCATAGATGTATTTGTTGATGTTTCTTTCTTTCTTTCTTTTCATTCCTTAATTCATACTGTTGACCATTTACTCCTTTTATGTGCCAACTTTCCATCTTTCTGGTGCCTTGGTCATCACCAGATGAATTCACAGATAATGACCTCTGTTAACCATTGGGGACATTTAGGTCAACTGGGCCTTCTGCATAACACTTTTTAATATGATACAGAAGATGTAGATTAGGAAACCATCTCTCATGCTACAGACGGCATTCTCTGCTAACAGTAAGAATAGTATTAGTCAGTTTAGGCACATCAGCCACAGCCAAAGATAGTTTTGCCTAGTGTATGCTCACACTATTCTTTGTAAGCCAGGATCTCTCATTCAGAGGCTACCTACCAAGCCAACCTATCATTATTCATGTCCAACCAACTAAAAGTTTTACTTACACAGGATGCTTTGGACATAATATCTCTTCCTCCCATTTTCCCCACAGCAGTAAAACTGGGACAAAGTGAAAATAGCTGGTCCAGATTTATCAAATGAGCTTCCATAGTTAAGGTCAACACCTTAACTGCATTGGCAAATGTGCAGATAATAGGGTTTTTAATTAAGGTGAATTGATGACTTAACGAGGTTCAGCAGCACAATTCATACCTAGGAACAAAATAACAAGGGTAACATTTAAAATAGAGACAAGTCAACCAGTGGGAAAATGAGAAAAGATAAGTTAGATTTTTGGTAAAAATTAAGTATGCCCTCCAATGAATGTTGTCTCTCGATGATTGCATCCATGCAATGTTCTTGACTATTTAACAGAAGTGGCTTGCCATGGCCTTCTTTTGAATTTTATTTCCTCACTGTAACCAGAGGACCGAGGTGGGCCCTTATCCAAGTACAAATCAAGCCTGAACCTGCTTAGTCTCTCAGATGAACCAAAGTCAACTAGATGATGCCAGATGCATAGACTGTGAGAGGAGGTAATGTCTCCTTTGAGTCACTCCTGGTGGCTTCATGGACATATCCATGGAGTGTTCTTGCCAACACAATGGAAGGGACTTGCTGTAGAGAGTAAGGAAGATGACCTTGATGGAGATAGGCAAGATCCATTACCTAGGCAAAGGAGGCTGAAACATTTTTAAGTCCTGAGAAAGGAGATGACATTCAGAAGTGGTTCAGGCAGACACCTCCCTGATTCACAATCAGACTTGCACGATTCTATTGTTATAGCCTATCTCAGTCAAGTGTAGTTCTGGTCTTCCTGTGGAGCTGATTTCTGGTCTGGTCTACTTAGTGAATAGACACTGAGTAACATTTGCCGCTGCCGCCTCCTCCTCCTCCTCCTTCTTCCTCCTTTATATCAAGGGTTTTTCCCAGGCTTATGCAGCTCTTCTGCAGAACTCAAGAATCTATGGCTTTAGGAATCTAAGGACTTGCTGACTAAATTGACAGCTTTGATCAGAGAGAAGACATTAACTTTAATGCCAATTGGAAACCCCTTTTGGACTTTTTGCGCAAAAGAGAAAAAAATGAACTTACGATTTATGGTTATGTTGTAAGCATAGAGTAAGAGATTAATTTACATTTATACTTCTAACTGCTGCAAAAGAAAATCAGAAATTACTTCTTTATACTTTTTCTTTCCTTTTTGTCTGCACTTTTGGCTATGTCCATTCTCTTCCTTTCTTAACCTTTTTCTTTCTTCTATTTCTGTTAGTTTTTATCTTTCTTGTTTAAAATTCTAACAAAGTTATTACAAAGAATCTATGACTCCCTATCCCACCTAGCATGGCTCACCAGAGTCCAAGCTGGGTGGAGCTGTTGGGAATTCAGTGGCATCTCAGGAGCCCCGGGTTTCTTCTCCCAGCAATGCTGAGGATGGGAGCTCAAACCCCACCCCCCACCCCCAAAGAGCAGGGGCTGACTGGCTGGAGAAGCCAGGGCAAGGCTCCCTGATAGGCACTGGTCTGAGCTTGCTTGTCCCCTCCTCACCTCCCTCCCATCAATCTGGCCATGTGCCTATTCAGCAGTTGCAATAAATTGCTTTCCCAATTGCGCTGAGTTGTACCTGCTGCAATATTAAAAGGTTATGGAGGTTTTATGAAGTCATGCCAACAGCTCCTATGAATTGCAATGATTGCCATCATTTTCCCCCAAGGCTTTCATGACCACTTATGCCTGATATTCCCTAAGTGTCCCATGAATTCCCTGAGCCAATCTTCCACCTGGAGAATAAAACAGCTGTAAACTTCAACCCAGAAGGCCCATGTTAGCAGAGGAAACTGCCATATACACATTCAGATTATTTGCCCATCACAGTTCCAAAGATCTACTCCAGCCTGCCCCAAGCTGGCACCCTTCAGTTGTGTTTGACCACAACTCCTATAATCCCCAATTAACTTTAGTTGTGCTGATAGGGAATCATGGGACTTTAATGTCCAATGCATCTTGAGAGTGCCAGATTGGAATATTCTGGTCTACACTCAGTGTCAGGCATTCCCTGGAGATACAGGAATATGCCAGAACCAGGTAGACCCTGTTGGTCAAGCAAGACTCAGGTGGGACAGGAAATCCTCTTACCATCCATACTGTCAGGAGGATCCAGTGGTCACCTGATGGGCAGAGTCAGTTCAGATCCTCAACAGACTTCCTTAAGAAGTGTCCCCTGTGTGCAAATCTCAGCATTTCAGATGTGTTGAGCTGGAGAGCTGAGGACTGAACCTGAAGCCTTCTCAATGTCCATCAACATTATCCACACAAGGAAGTCAGGGCAGAGAGAGAATCTCTTCACTGTTACATGGCTGGAAAGATGTCTGAAAGGGGATGGAGATCCACATCTCTCTAGCCATGTCCCAGTCTCTATAAAGGAGAATGCTTGCTGGCATTTTAAACCTTGCTTGGCAACTGCCAAACAGCTTCTTGGGTGAGAAGGATTTCCTGCGCTGGACATCTCAGTTGTTCTTCTGGCCCAAGTTGCCAAGGAGAGAGGCACAGGAGTGAGAAGGTAGTAAAACTTGATTCTTGCAGTTCTTTGCACCAGAGGACAAATGCTTCTTCAGAGAGAGAATTAGGCAGAGCTTTTGCCAAGAAGAGAAACCTGGTTTAGGGAAGCTCTCATTAAATGGAGTGTCACCAGCTGCCTGTTCCCAAAGAGTGTTTATCCTCATCAGGCAAGACAGAAATGATAAGAGGTTGCCATAAAGTTGTCTCCTTGAACCAGTTGTTTACAATCTTTGTAGATGACTTGGATAAAGAAAGAGAGGCCTGTACATCAGATTTATAGCTGACATTAAAATGGATACCTTATAAGACAAGATTCAAGATGATTGCAGCAGGATGGAGGATAGGGCCATAGCTAATCAAATACATTTTCAAAAATAAATAAATGAAACAATTGTGCACTCAGGTAAGATGAATAGGTTGCACAAAGAGCAGGAGGAAAGGTGTATAGCAGTAGATGGACAGATCTTTACAAAAAAAAGTGAAGGTTTGCAATGGACTATGAATTCTTACATAGTTCCAGATGTTCATATGGCCTTATTTCTGTCTATTATGTTGTTTTAAGATTTTGAGTTATAATGGTATTTTGATTTTAATTCTGTATGAATGTTATTCTTGCAAATAATTGTTACACCTTTAGAAGATGTTAGATGATAGACAGATGATAGATAGATAGATAGATAGATAGATAGATAGATAGATAGATAGACAGACAGACACATGATTAGATGATGATGATGATGATGATGATGATGAAGATAGATAGATAGATAGATAGATAGATAGATAGATAGATAGATAGATAGATAGAGATACTTTCAGTGGGAGGAGGCCTAAGCATGAGGAGAAAGACCTCAAACCATGCCTCTCCATAGTTAAAAGTACACCCAACTAACCCAATTTAGCACAACTTCTAAACCCTAAATGAATCCTGTGGACAATTTTTGCACAGCCCTTGCTAGGTTCAGGGGTGTTTCTGTTTAGCTAACAAGAGCCAAACAGGCTCAGAGGCCATGGCGTCCTGAATCTGGCCTGGTGGGCGGAAGGAATCATGGAATGGCCACCAAAGGGCATGGCTGGCTGGTTGAAACACAAGATGAAAACATTCCACATCACAACCCTTAGCTGCAGAACCCCCTTCTTCTTTCCTAAATTGCATCATCTCATTACCCCCTGACCATCAGGCAGGTGTGCTTCTGCTATTATTTCCTTGCTGCTCTTGCATGTCCTTCCCTCAACAGTTTTTCAGATGGCTCTCTCCACAACTGATGTGGAGTTGAAGGAACAGAAGAACTGCACACAAATCATAAAAATAAATGTGACAATTCTACAAAGTTTGCCAGCCCCAGAGGAGCCCCTTTCTTCTTCACAAAGATGCAGCTTGAGAAGAAGATCCTCCCGCAGTTGGGAAGCCAAGAGTCCTCCTGCCTGTTTGCATGACCGCAAGACCGCAGTTGTTTTTGTACAAAGAAAAATTGCTCTGCAGAGATCTCCCTGCAGATCTCCTACCAGATGTCTCATGAAGCTAAAATTACAGCCCCTGTCCTGCTTCATCCTACGCAAACAATGGAGAGGCCAGTGAAGGGCCAGCTGACTCTCTACCTTCGGAAGAGGAGTGCCCAGGAATGGCATTCTTGGATGTGTGGGCAAGGGGAGAAGCGCATTCTTCAGAGAGAGAGGGACCTGAAAAGGGCACGGATATAAAAATTAGGCCTGCCATGGAACTGCTCACCAATTTTTGGTCTCTGTGAAAAACATTGAAGGCTTTTGACATCCCCTCATCCCCCGAGTCCTGACATCTCCATCTGAAATGGGTAGATGTGAAATAATGGGATATTAGAGAGCAATTTAGTAAGCACACCGCGTCGGCGTAAAAAATATTTTGCTGGCTTGGCTAAAAAGGATTTTGTACAACACCAGGCAGTGTCATGAGAACACGCTGGGCCAAAATATAACATCATGCGGTTTCCTGCAGGAAGTCTTACTGGCAGAATATCAAAGCCTGATGAAGTGTAGGTGCCTCTATTTCCAGCTGATCTGGCTTGTGTTCATTCAAACAATCATTCCATCGGTGTCTCTTTAAAAAAATGAAAATGTGCTAAAGATTTAACACATTCTTCCAGTATACTTACTTATCAAACACACCGTTCTTTTCTCAAGGCATGTATTTATAATTGCAAGTGTTAGAAGGCCAGTGCGTTTCAACAGGCACCTAGCCTGGGAGGTAGAGATTAGATAAGATGATTCTGAAATGCAGATCCAACCAGATCCAAGAGCGTCTTAATGTAGGGACGCCTTGCCTCTTGTCTCTGAGAAACAGTCACCTCCTATGTATTGAAGAGCTTCACCCTCAACTTGGTGTTCTCCAGATCCTTTGGAATATAACTCCCATCCTCCCCAGCCAACTCGGCCAAGGATTTAGGAAACTTTCAGAAATGCAAGTCAAAGTGACTTTAGATATTCTCCATTTAAGGGTTGTACCTTCTCACCTGGTACCACCTCTGTCCACTTTCAATGTGTGCCAGAATTCCCATTATTCCATCGTTGATTTATTGTCACACAAATTTTCATTGTTTCCTATAGTGCTATTTCCATACAGCTTTATGTAAGCAGCCCCAGAGATGCTGTTGGTTGAACCACCAGGACAGACATTGCCATTTTCCCTCCTCTACATGGTGCGTCTCCCCCATCTCAAACCTACTTCTGCTCCCGCATGGGCTGCAGATGAATTTTTGCTACAGGCTGCAAAGATGCTGATAGACCCTTGCCCACTTGGCTGAAGGGCTGTCTTTGCAAAGCTTCTGCCTTTCCAAAGCTGTCCCACTGGGATGTTCTTCTGATGAAAGCAGCAAGGTCTTCTTCTTCTAGCTAGTTGAAGCATAAAACAGCCACAGTGGTGAAGTTCCTACCCCCACCCCACCCCCCACCCCTAAAAATCAGAATCACACAGGCAGTGGTTTTCCCTGTGATACCCTAGGGAAGCTAATGTTGGACTTTGAAGAAGCTGGATAGGAACAGTATTGATGCTTTTGAACTTTGGTGTGGGAGAAGACTTCTGAGAAAACCATGGACAGCCAAGAAAACAAACCGATGTATCATCAAACAAATCAATCCAGGGTTCTCACTCAAGGTACAGATGACCAGGCTCAAATTTTGGACACGTTACATGAAGACCTAGCTCACTGGAGAAGTCTATAATGCTGAGAAAAATAGAAGGAAAGAGAAGAGGACGACCAGCAGCAAGGGGGATGGACTCAGTTACGGGGGTGATGGGGGCACCATTGGAAGACCTGAAGGACCAGGTTGAGGACAGATCCTCCTGGATAAGGTCTATCTGTGTGGTTGCTAAGAGCTGACACTGACTTGATGGCAGATAATCAGTCAATTTTCTTGCAATGTGAGAAATATGGGCAGCGGGAAGTAGCAGTTTGTTTTCATTCTTACAAGTGAAGGCTGAAATCATATGCACTCTTGAGAGCTGTTAAATGTGGTGGGACTTTCTTGCAAGAAAAGCTCTACTGGTCAAGCTATACATGACCTGCTCCTGTGAGACAAACAGCATCCTTGAAGATGAGGTGATGACTGATGATACCAGCCAGAGTTAGACCTGGTTAGGACTTGGATGGAAGACCACCAGGAAATCTTAGGGATGTTAGCATGACTAGGAAGTCAAGAACCCACTGCAGAAGAAGGCAGTGACAAACCACATCCCTCTTGGTGCAGAGAAAGCAAGATGGATCAGTTCAGGTCTTCACCAGCTGCTGAGCTCAGTTCAAGGAAAACATTATTATAATGTCTACACAGAAGTAAGTACCAAAGCATTCAGTAGGGTTTACTCCCAGGTTAGTGGGGTTGTAGGGTTGTGGCCTAACTTCCCTTCTGAACTATCATTTTACTGGTAATTCAATTATCACTTTGTTATTGGCCAAGAACTAGCTCTGAGGTCTTCTTTATAACCTCAACTCTAAGATCAAATTGGTATTTTGAAGGGGTTTTTTATGCCTGTTCACTTCACGTCTTACATTGTGCTCAATTATATAACAGACTAAATGGTTTGCAGCAAAGTAGCTCATAAAAACTGGAAATGAAAACTGTATTAAAGAAAAGGCTTTTTCTCCCCCTTCGGTTTGGAACTATTTTAATATAAAAACTGCAGCCAACTCTTTAATAATGGGCTTCCACCATGGAATAATTGTAGATCTGCAAATAACCCTTGAAAAGAATATATTTTCATTCTCTATTTGCAGCATAATTGGAACAGAGGCGGTGTGTGTGTTTGTGTATACGTGTGTGTGTGAGAGTGTATATGTGTATTTTGTGCCATGTGATACTCATCCATTAACAAAAACAAAGAATTTCTCTTGAAAAGTAGTCTCACCTGGGAAATGCCCCGATATATTTGAGTACACTGTAATCTTTTCTTTCAAGCATTCATTAAATAATTGATTTACAGGGACTCTTAACGAACACTGAGACACTGACACAATCTTCTGCTCAAAATTACCGTTTTCCTCCAGAGAAGAGCTAAGGAAGTAACACGGAGACAGATTAGGGAGGAAAAACCCTTCAGGCAAGAATCTGGGAAGAGGTGTTGCCAGGGGCACCTGCAGGGTGTGGTCAAAAAAGTCAAGATGGCGGCCATGAGAGTGCAATTGGAGCTCCGCTTGTGTGCGTGCGTGTGTTTACGTACAGCTCTGGGCCGCTTGTCTGTCGTTTTCTGGCTCTTTTCCATTGTATCTGATCTATCTTTGGTATGGACAAGGGTGTCGACAGGGCAAGGTCAAAAAAGTCAAGATGGCGGCCACTCTGGTGCAGTTGAAGCCCCGCCTGTTTTTTATGCGTGTCTTCAACATATCACTGTCATTCCCATACAAATCGCTCAAATATTCCTTCTACCATCCTAAATCCATTTGTCGCCTTCATCTTTAATTGCATTCCCGCTGCTGGCCCTCCGTGTTCAGCCTCCTTCGCCATCTTCAAAGCTGATTTTGATGGAAATCAAAATCTCATTGCCTTTTCTCTGTCCCTTACGACCTAAGCCAGTGTTGTCCAAACTTGGCCACTTTAAGATGAGGGGACTTCAACTCCCAGAATTCCCCAGCCAGCATGGCTGGCTGGGGGATTCTGGGAATTGAAGTCCCCTCATCTTAAAGTGGCCAAGTTTGGACAACACTGACCTAAGCTGTTCCTCCTCCTTTTCGCACCTCTTTCTCTCTAAACATTGTGCGGTATCTTTCTCTCTTCCCCAATTTTTGCACCAGTCGTTCTCTTTCGATGCATTTTTCCTCATTCCCGCCTCTTTCACTTCTCAGCCCACCAAGCACCCCCCTGCACGCTCCTCGTCAGTGCACCTCCACGCACCACCGTGCCCCTCCGTAGCATCAGAGTTTTCTTCCGTCCCAAGCAGCGTTCACATGCTCTTCTGCACTGTTTTCTGGAGGTGCACGGTTCTTTTCCCCCCTCCTTATTTTTAATTGTAGGTCATTTAGAGTCGGGCAGCCTCTAAATTTAATAAGATGAATAAATTAAAATATCTTTCCTTACATCCATTTTTCATTCTTTTGGTGGGAAGTTAAGCCAGCTGCTGCTACTTTTTCCTACACTTTCTCTTCCTGAGTCTTCCATTCCTCCCTCATTTTTTCCGCGTCCTTCTTTCCAAACTCAGCTCTTGACGCTGCCAGAAACGCTCCGTCCCTCGCTCAGCGCCTCTCATCTCCCTTGTATTCTCTCTGTCTTTCTTCATAATCAAATCACTCACGCATTGAGATTTATTCTTTTGCCATGGGTATACATGAATAAACTTATGCTTAAACTACGTATTTAAAACAGAGCCACATTCCCCATAGAGGCCCCCATTCTCATTCTTTCTTGGTTCCCTGAATGTCACAATCACGGTCTATGTGCTCTCTTATCTCACTGCCACCCATCACTTCATGTCACCTAGCAGAATAAATTTCCCCCAGAATGGCTTTCATTCCGAATGTTGCACGTTCCCGCCCTGCTCCTTCCATTATCACTCTTCACTGGGGCATAACCTGCAACTCTCACTAACCTCGGGATTCCTACTATCATGCACACCCAGAGCAGCACAGGTTACACCAAGTCATACTTTCTGACAGATTTCTTAGCTCTTTCATTCATAATTAAACTTACCGTATAACTTCACTTCCCTGTGTATATTTATCAATTGCACTTCACAATATCAGACCACCTTCATTCAGATCTTCCTTTCCTTTCCTTTCCTTTCCTTTCCTTTCCTTTCCTTTCCTTTCCTTTCCTTTCCTTTCCTTTCCTTTCCTTTCCTTTCCTTTCCTTTCCTTTCCTTTCCTTTCCTTTCCTTTCCTTTCCTCTCCTCTCCTCTCCTCTCCTCTCCTCTCCTCTCCTCTCCTCTCCTCTCCTCCCCTCCCCTCCCCTTCCCTTCCCTTCCCTTTCCTCCATTCACGCTCTTCCCTATTTACGCTTCTTACCTTCCAAGCCACAATCTTCCAAACGTCAGGGTCATCGCCAGATTAACCCCTAGAGTTTTGCCGCCTATTATGATTTTTGTCAGTCAAGGATGTCACAGCAAGCAAAGGTTTGCAGACTTTGCAGTCCATAATCCCCTAAAATAATACATCTGTTTGGGTGACACCCCCACCCCCACCACACACACACACACTCACGCATACAATAACCATACTGATGGCATGGAAGCAAGCGAGCGAGCGAGCACACCCCGTTTCCTAGAGGCTGCCCAGAAAGGTCGTAGGCCTGGCACCGCACGCCCAGCTCTGAGCGGTCAACTCTGTCCTGGAACCGGCAGCACTTTCCTCCCATCCACGCAGGCTCCTTTCCCCTGCCTTCCTGGCAGTGCCCACTCACCTTCAACCCTTCTGGCCAGCCAGAGATGGAGGCGCTGTCTTCACTCCTTGCCTATCTTCACCCCACATGCCAAGGTGCTCTGCGTTGGGGTTAGCGTGCTGGGTGATCCCAGCCCCAGCGTTAATTTATCCTCCTGAATGAAATCTCCAGGGCAAGTGGCAGCCAGGCTGAGCCTCTCCTTCCTATTGGCTCGACCATCTGTCACTCACAATAGGGGGTCCTTCCCTCCTGTCTCCCCAGGAGACCCCACACCCCCAGCCCATCCTTCTTTGGACCCTTCTGGACATTCAGAAAGTGAAGACCTCCCTCCTATTTGCTTGCAGCCCCCCCACCCCCCGCCCCCAGGGCTGACACAACTCCCAGTGTGAGAACTTCAGCATAGCCTATCTGAATATGAGAGAGAAATTCAGGTCACCAGCCTTAATGAGACCCTGCCCCATGCAGCATGGATCGATTTTGGCCAGAATGCTACAAGTGCAGTGAAACCCCAATTTTACCTCATGCTGTTCGAGGCAATCAGGGATCTCTAATCTACAGAGACCTGGCCGGCTAGCCAACTGTTGTCCAAGGAAGGAAGGAAGCAAGGACGGAAGGACAGACTTGGAGAAAAGATTACACAGCCCAGAGATTGAAGCCAGTGTGAGAAATAAACTCAGTGTAACGTTGCCTTGATTGTATTTAGTGTAAAATGGGACAGAGAGAACGTTGGAAGCTTTCAAGATTCCGTTATTAGACCCTCCACCAATAATGCAGCATATCGGAGTCCGTTTCTTACTGTGAAAGGCCACCTGAAAGGGCGGAAAGATCAGCTCTGATGTTCTCCAAAACCCTCCTTAACAGCTTGTCTCCCCTTCCTTCTCCCCATGATGGCTCTTTCATACATGACACCTTTTAATAAAATGTGTCAGTTGGAGAAGGTGGTACCAGACTCTTTCTGATCCACCTTCTTATCCACCAAGTAGGGATTCCCTATTTGGTCTTGCCACCCATTCAGGAAGTGCTCCCGTGAGGAATTTTTAGCTTTAGCTTTTGATTATGGACGAGTCCCTTCCGCATCCTGGTCCTTCTGAACGTCCTTTATATCCCCCCAATTCCCAGTCAGCAGGGCCAGAGACCCATGGGGGGTGTGGCAGGGGCCATGTGCATTAAAAAGAGCAGGGCTTGGATTACACAGTAGAGGCCACCATCTTGACTTTTTTGACACACACACACCCTGTAGATCCCTCTAGGTTGTAGCATGCTCGCATGCAGAGAGATGGAGAGGGATGGTTTAGAAGGTGCCTGTTCATCTCCTCGACATTTATTTACCAGCCTCAATCCTTCTGACCCTCTGACAACCCATTTGTGTAGAGAAATTTACCTTAATAAAATGTATATGGCCGCCCATCTCACAAAAAGTGACTCTGGTCAGTGTACAACAATCCAATAAAACAATAAATATATAAACAATCATTACGTAAAACCATTATATAGTAATTATTAAAAACATTAAAAACTATAAAAGCAGAACTAAAACAAAAAAGGAAAATAATAGGCGAAAGGATGTTAATAATGGAGCCACCTCACTAGCTCACCTGTCCCCAGGGCCCCCAGGCCTGCTGACACAACCAGGGACCTTCAAGGGACCTTCAAGAACTCAGGAGTGATGAAGCCAATCTCACCTCTGGGGGGAGAAGGTTCCACAATGCGGGCACCACAGCAGAAAAGGCCCACCGCCTAGAGCCCGCCGAACCTAGCTCCCCAGACAACGGCACCCGTAACAGACCCACTCTGCTGGATCTAATGGGGCGGGCAGTTGAAATCGGGGAGAGGCGGTCCCTCAAACAACCCGGCCCCATGCCGTGAAGGGCCTTAAAAGTCAAAACCAGCACCTTGAATTGGACCCAGAAGCAGCCTGGCAGCCAATGCAGCTCGTGAAGCAGGGGCGTAACGTGTGTTCTACCAGAAGCACACATAACTGCCCGCGCCGCTGCATTTTGCACCAGTTGAAGCTTCCGGATTCTCTTCAAGGGCAGCCCCACGTAGAGCGCATTGCAGTAGTTCAACTGCAAGGTGACCAGGACATGTGTGGCTGTGAGCAGAGCCTCCCGATCCAGGAAGGGGCGCAATTGGAGCACAACACAAAGCTGTGCAAAGGCCCTCCTACCTATGACTGCCACCTGCTCTTTGAGCAGGAGTCATGAGTCTAGGAAGTCCCCCAGATTGCACGCCGGGTCTGTCTGGGGCAGTGCCCCCCCATCCAGCACTAAAGATGGTATAGTCCCAGAACCAGCAGGACCCCAAACCCAAAGCCACTCAGTCTTCACAAGTAATGATTGGTTCCATGCATTTGCGTTTGCTGCTCAAATCCTTGTTGAAGGCCTCAGAACAGGGCAGTCTATCAGCCCCCATTCAGTTGGCAACACCAAGGCCCAGTGTAAGAACGGGCAGCCTGAGGGCCAGACCTGGCTCCCCATCTCTGCAAGATCCTGTGCCAAAATTTGGAGCTATGGCCAAGTTTGGGTAGAATGATTTTGGGCCCTGTGCCAGATTTGGGGAGGAGGTGGTGAAGATAGGAAGGTAGCAGTTTGCCTCCCAGAAACCCCTCTCTTCCATCCCCCCACATCATCTCCCCGGTATATACAAAAAAGCTTCAGCCTAGTTCAACTCCACTTCTCAAACATTGTCCACCTTGGCTGATGTGGGTCTTCCGGGCTGTGTGGCCGTGTTCTGGAAGTTTTGGTTCCTAATGTTTTGCCAGCATCTGTGACCTGGCACAGAGAGAACTGCTCCTGTCTGTGCTCCTGCCCTCTGAAGATGCCGGTCACAGATGCTGGCGAAACGTTAGGAACCAAAACTTCCAGAACACAGCCCGGAAGACCCACACCAGCCATCATATTCCGGCCATGAAAGCCTTCGACAATACATTGTCCATCTTCTTCTAACCAGAGGAAAATGGCTACCAACCATGAAGGTCATGAGGAAAAGTAAAAGGGAGAGAGGACATAGAGACCCCAATTTCAAACATGTGTCTGCAGTATTTTCTGGACCCATCTGTTGGAGGAAGCATAGCTGGTTTAGATATCTCAACCTCTCTGCTTTTGATTCTTGTGAGAAGGGGCCTCCTGTCTCCAGTCTGATCTAAAGCCAGCTCTCTCTCCTTGGACTTGTCAGAAGGGCTTCTCACAGGTGATGGATCACGGAACTTGAAGTTAGTATCAATACACAAGAACTTTGGTCTGTTACAGTAAAACCTGCTTTAACTTAGAGACGCTGCTTGCTAAAAGAAATTAATGTATGACTTCAAAGAACTCCAGTAGTCTGATGCAGCAGGAGGAAATTACAGCTCGAAAAAGAGATGTTTCTGGGAAAAGGCCAACCTGATACCCAGGGGATATGGGATTCAGTCTTAAAGCCTCTTTTATTCTTTCACTGAAAACAGGTGGGGAAAAGAGTTTGGACTAGGGCAACCTTTATGGTGCCTTTGCATCCTTCTGGAAAAGCTGCCCTGAGTAGCGGACTGCAGTTTGGAGCCGGAAACGGAAAGGGAGAAGGCACCTCTGCGTCCTTGACCAAAGCCAGGAGAGCAGTGCTGCTAAGGGGAGCCCTTGGCAGAGGATGAAAGCCAGTGGTCCCGTGCGCAAGTGTCTGCCTGGCAATCCGCCTCTGCACCATTCCGGTGCAGAAGGAAATCAAAGAAAATGAGCGCTCATTTGCATGAAGGTACTTCTTGGATGAGAAGGAAGCAGATTTTACTACAATTTCTTCTAGGCTGAAATAGTTCTATCTTGCAAGGAGATGGAACAGTGTTTCTCAACCTTGGCCACTTGAAGATGGGTGGACTTCAACTCCCAGCAAGGCTGGCTGGGGAATTCTGGGAGTTGAAGTCCACCCATCTTCAAGTGGCCAAGGTTGAGAAACACTGAGATAAAGGAATACATCAAGGAGGGGAGCACAGCTGCTGAATTAAACAGCTGAATGGGACTATCTATTCCGCACTCTGGCAGCTTGGCATTGTAAAGAAATGTGCCAGCTGGGACCACAAGGGGCCATCTCAGCCGTCGAAATGGAGAGTGGCTGCAGAAATTTCCTTGCACTGGAGCAACTTTTCCCATCTAGGTGACAGAAGACGCTGGTGGTTTCTTGCTTCTTCGCTCTCTTCCCATCATCTCATAAATTTCTTTGCCTCATCTATACCTGAGACCCCTCCTAAAAACATGATTGCCCTCCAGATACCTGCTGTAGAGGAGGCATGGAATCAGTCTAGCCCTTCCTTCCCCAACTGGGTGCCCACTAGATGTGCGAGGATCCCAGGGGCTGTGCTGAGTGGAAATGATAGGGCTTGTCATCCAGCGCATTTGCTGGGATCTGGCAGGAGCAGGGAGGAGGCTGAACTAAGTGCCAAACATCCATCAACCCCTTCAAAGTTGCCCAAGTAAAGTTGGCTTCCCACCACCACCCTTCATCACTGCAGCCCCTATATTTTCTTTCTTTGCTACATCTATCTTAATGCCCTGTGTTTTTAATATATGGGTAGAACAGCCAGGCTCTAATGCCGTAGACCTCCTCCCTGGTTTACAATCAAGATATGGGATAGAAGACAAAACCCCCTCTGGGATGCTCAGAGCACTTAATTGGTGAGAAAGTTTCTACGCCATCAACAGGCTGGAGGGAACCAACACACTGCAACGGGGATGGTTTCAACTTTCCAAAATCTGGCCCTCCCCTGCGTGGCCAGTAATAGCAGGAAGATTTCTAATTTTCAGTTAACTTTAAGAGATTCCTCTTCCCCAGCATGAATGAAGAACACAGCCTAAATGAAGCCAGAGACTTCTATTATTACATCTCTGAATAACTTTTGCATTGCATCTCATAGCTGCATAGGTCCAGCAGAGGCATTCCCACCAAATCAGTACAGAAGGTCTTTTCTCTCTACAGCTTCTCCATAAAGCAGTTGCAGAGTTTGGTGTCACTGTCTATATTAGCAGATGTTGTGTGCAAAACAGCCCTGAGCAGTTCTTCACAACTGTTCATGCTGGTCACGACTGCGATCCAGACCAAATACTCCATCTTTTAGGGAATCCTTTCTGTCTTTCCTTTATCTCCTGGAGATCCAGTGGGCTTTCCTGGATCTGTGAGCAAAGAGAGTCTACCTGGACATGATCCAATCTAAGGATGTTGCCACCCATCATTCCTGGCAGTCACTGAGGCCTCCATTGAACTGTGCATCAGGGCCTTGGGAGCAATGCTAAGCTCCCACTGAAATCCAACAGGATCCATCAAGTTCCTGGGGTGACCGAACCAATAGGTCCTTCCTCCCTATGGTGGAGAGCAGCTGCAAAGAACCCCACGGCCAACGGAGACTGATCTGACCCTGACAAGGGACTGACAGTAACATCCCCCAAATTCAGATCGTGTTGCCACTGCTCAAACATAAAAGCCACATCCATTGCATGACCACTGCTGTGAGGCCAGCCATCAATAATCTGGGTCAGGTCCATAGCTTTCAGGGTGACCCTGAATTCTCAGGCACCTCTGACCCATTCCTAGAGAAGGCAGATTAAAGTTCCCTAATACCATAAGCCTGGGGAACTCCATCACCAACCAGCCACAGCATCAGGCAGGGAGCTGCTATGCAGCAGGAAGGCTGGTACTATAACAGCAATCCCGTTGACCCCTACAACCCAGCTTAACCTCACACCTGGTTCTCTGCCAGGTAGTACTTCTGAAAGCCCCCAGGGTTTCTTGGATGACAACAGCCACTCCACCACCCCCCTTTGGGTTGAGGCTGGTGCCGCATTCAAGATCCAGGTGGGCAGCTTTCCAAGAGAGGGACAGTGCCCTGCACCAACCAAGTGCTGATGATACCAGACAGGGCCTTCTCTCACGGCTGAGCTAAAGTGATCTCCACCACCCTTAAGTTGGCACATATGACTGGCAGAAAATTGGCTCCGCTCTCTCTCCTGCCTCTGGGCCTCTGCTCTCAGGTCCCTGCCAGTCCCTGACTTCCTTCAAGGGCAATGGGGAACAAGAGCCTAACAGATTTGACACACCTTGAATTTGTCTCAGATGGTGCTGGAATATGGGGAAAGGCCTGACTTTAGCCAAAGAGCAGCTAAGGAAGGTTGAAGACTCTCTCACTGATGGGCTGGGGAGAAGGTGGCCTGAAGACACAGCAGAAAAAAATATATGTTGTCAGCAGGCATATTTGTGCCACAGTTATGAGCAAGGGGGTAAAGCCTCATAATGAAGTAATTTCAAAGGAAAATAGAATCACAGGATCTAAGATTCAGTGACTCTGAATTCAGACGTCATTCCAATTCACTCTGGTTCCATCCTTGCTCCGTTAGTTTTTGCAGCTCTGCTCAGTTAGCTGCAAACTCAAGAAGATCTTCTTCAGCTCCATGTTCCACTACTTTTCTGATACATTCTCCAACATCCTCCATTTGCATAATCCTTGTCCTAAATCACAGCCCAACAACCACGGTGCTCATTAGCTGCTGTTTAATTAAGCAATATGGATCCTGCTTTGATATTTACAATTCCACTCACTCTGATTGATAGGGGAAAGTGTCTCATTTTTAAATACAGCGGCCATAAAGTTTAATACCGCTTGACTTATTGCGAGTTTCATTTACCGCTCCAGATGCCGATCCGACCCAGCCTAAAGTGGTGGCCCTATTAAATCAGTGCTAACTGTGCGTGCAGCAATAGATGACGAGCTTCATTACAACTGGTTTGCTGGGTAATTATTGCGATCTGGATTTACACACTTGTGCAAGTCTATATTGCTCTTCTTGGACTCTGGGAAAGAGGCAAGAAAGTACATCAAGCACATGATTCATGTAGACCTTCTCATGTTCCACCAAGGAAATTGTAGACAATTAGTTTTAAAATACTCAAATATGCCACTAGGAGCAGGAAAAAAGTAAGTTGTCCATTCTAAAAACAATATTATTTCTGATTCTGGAAGATGGAATGTCTTCAGAGTTCAGTTTTAACATGCCTACTCAACTAAGCGAATAGAGATGGGTTTTCAGCGCAGCCTTGAATTCTGATGACTTTGTAACTTCAAGAATATTCTACCTAGCCATCTTTTCCAAACTAGCTTAAAAAATGTTAAAGTTATAAGAACATAAGCTGTGTCCTGCTGATCGGACCCATGGCCCATCTAGCCCAGCAGTCTGTTCTCATAGTGGCCAACCAACTCCACAAGGAAGCCCATGAGTCTCCCAGCCAATGGCCTTCAGAGGCCACCCCACTGCCATCAGGGCTAATAGCCATGGATCCCCAGGACTGCCATGAATCAGTCCAACCATTTTTGGAAGCCAACCAAAATGGTAGTCAGCACCACACCTTGTGGTAGCAAGTTCCAAAGTTTGATCATGTGTTGTGTAAAAAAAAAAAAAAAACTTTTATCTCTTAATTCCTCCAGGATTCAATTTCATTAGGTGACCTCTGGTTCCAGTATTTTGGGAATACTTCTCCTTGCCCACACCATGCATAATTCTGTACACCTCCATGATGTCCCCTCTCATTCAACTCCTTCTAGACTAAAAAGCCCCCAAAGTCACAACTTTCCCTCCTAGGGAAGCTGCTCCAGCCTATTAGCTGCCTTCCTGAGTCAACCTGAGTTGGATCAACTCTGTGGACAGGAAGGTCATCTTCTTCTTTCCCTGGAGCTTTCCCAGCTGCCTGTGATCCCAGAAGTAGGAACCAACCATCAAGACATCCTGGCTACAAAGTATAGGTGCTGAAATCCAACGAAGCAAAGAAAGCCTGTTCTATATTTCCCTGGCACTGGGGGCTCTTTTGTTATCTTTCTGTTCCTCTGTCACCACTAAACCCCCTTCCTGGTTTAGAAATTCTTTTTAAGATGCTAAAGCTTAAAGTTTCTCAACCCTGGCAACTTGAAGACGTGTGGACTTCCACTCCCAGAATTCCCCAGCCAGCATGCTGACTGAGGATGGGACTGAGACCATGCTAGCTGGGGAATTCTGGGAGTTGAAGTCCACACGTCTTCAAGTTGCCAGGGTTGAGAAACAATGCTCTAAAATAACATAACTGGGTGGAAAGTGGAGAAGACATAGAATAGCAAGAATCTTGGTTAACGTAGAAACTTCCTCCTTCGGTCTTTACATAGTAACCAAAATAATGGGTTTTAAAGAGATTCACCGACCTCCATAAATTATCCATATCCCACCAACAGGACCAAAGGAGCAGGGATTCCAGGGCTCAGATTCTGAGCCTGGCTCCCACCTGTCAATCCATTTACACCTCCCCAGTTTCTCTCTGCCAAGCCCCTCTTCCTGCTGGAGTCTCCCCAGAAGGAGGTGCCCAGGGTCTCCATCCTTCAGCTATCCCACCCCCTACCTATGCTCCAATCATCATAGGGGAAAAGTGGGTCCACAAGGCCCTCCTCCCACGTTTCCCTCTGCAACAGAGCCAGGCTTCTCGAGGGCCGGATGCTTCCGAGCCAAGCTTTTAATGCCACCCATCTTTACCTAAGGCAGAAATGGAATTCAAACAGAGGGTCCCGAAAACACTTTTCCAGGCCTATCTCAGGGATGTCCGCAGGGGTGGGGTCCAAAAAGTCAAGATGGCAGCCATGACTGTGAGAGGGAAGGCCCACCTCTTTCTCACATGTGGCATACGCAAGTCATGTAAAAACGGCGTGAGGCTTCAAATGCTCAGCTGCCATCTTGACTTTGTTTTTACAACCCTTCCCCTCCCACCCCCCAGCAGTGATTACAGAGCAGTGTTTCTCAACCTTGGCAACTCTAAGATGTGGCTGGCTGGGGAATTCTGGGAGGTGAAGTCCACACATCTTAGAGTTGCCAAGGTTGAGAAACACTGTTATAGAGGGCAGCATTGGAACAGTGTTAGAGGGAGAGGAGGGGCTGGTGGCTGTATTTATTCTCCATTTCCTAATACAGAAAAGGTCTTTGTGCATGGATGCCCAGCGCATGTCTGCACTGGCTTTCTTTATGCCTTCAAGATGTTTGGGGTAGAGTTCAAAGCCCTGTATGTTTGGGGACCCTGACATACGAAGGAGCCCCTCTCGGAGTATGCACTGGCCCAGGATGAGCCTCTCATCTGCACTCATCACCAAGCACAGTAAGGTCTGTGGGGCTTCCAGCTGAGGCTCAACGCCCTGGAAGGTCCCTTTTTCCGGAAGCCAGGCTGAGGCCCCCATCCCCTTCACTCCAGCAAGGCTCAAGAAAGGCTGTTTCCCCCCACCCACTCACCCCTGAGCATTTGGGTCTCAAGACCCGGAGCCTGGTCTCTGGAGCTCTATTCCATTAGTGTTTGGGCTTTGTCTGGGTGACTAATAACAAGCTATTCCCAGCGTTACAGGGGAGGTTAAAAATACGTAAAGATATCAAATGGCTTTGGTGTCTTTGGACCATGATGGCAAGTGGGAGGTGAACAGGCATTTCCATGTGCATGTCTGTGCCTTCAAGTCAGCGATGACTCCTGGAGACTGCCTGGACACGTCCCTGCAGTTTTCTTGGCAAGGTTTTTCAGAAGTGGTTTGCCCTTGCCTGCTTCCTAGGGCTGAGAGAGAGGGACTGCCCAAGGTCATTCGGCTGGCTTCGTGCCGAAGGCGGGACTGTCTCCTGGCTTCTAGCCTGGTGCCTTAACCACAACACCAAACGGGCTCTCTATTTCCACGTGTACTTTTGCATATCTCCATGCAGGTGCTGAGGGTGAGCCCATAAATAGATAAAATTGGCAGCGTGATCTGGTGGGGGATTTTATATTATCCCCCCTGTCATGGTCAGATCACTCCCTGGTGGCGGCGGGATTCTCCTATGCCGCCCCCCTCCGCAGGGAGGTGGGACCCATTCGAACGGTCCGCCCCCGGCGACTGATGGACCCGGATGGGTTCCAAAGGGAGCTGGGGGTTGTTCCCGAGGCCTTGCTGCACGGCCCGGCGGAGGCTCTGGCCGCAGCCTGGAACAAGGAGGCGGCCGGGGCCTTGGACAGGATCGCGCCTGTGCGGCCTCTCTTGGCCCATCACTCCCGGTGCTCCCCGTGGTTCACGGAGGAGCTGAGGGAGCTGAAAAGGGCCAAGAGACGTCTAGAGCGCCGCTGGCGGAAAACCCGGGACGAATCAGACCGAACACAGGTTAGAGCGGCTATTAAGGCCTACCTAGTGGCGGTAAGGGCGGCGAAACGTCAGCATTTCTCCGCGCTTATTGCATCCTCAGAGTGTCGCCCTGCAGCCCTGTTTAGGGTCACCCAGGCCCTCCTGGGAAAATGGGGGGCAGAGGACCACTTGCAGGGTCGTGCAGAGGAATTTGGTGAACACCTGATGGATAAAATCGCTCAGATCCGTTCTCAGTTGGAAGCCAAGCGTGGAGTAGGTCCAGTGGAGTTGCCCGGGGAGCGTCCTTGCCCAGTTATCTGGGAACAGTTTGATCCTGTTGCCCCTGAGGAAGTGGACAGCATCCTCGGGGCTGTCAGTGCGACCACCTGTGGCTTAGATCCTTGTCCCTCCTGGTTAGTTAAAGCCACCAAGGAGGTGACTTTAGGGTGGGTTCTGGCGGTGGTTAATTCATCCTTGCAGGAGGGGGTGTTTCCGAAGCCTTTTAAAGAGGCTTTGGTCTGCCCACTCCTCAAGAAACCATTGCTAGACCCCACCCTCCTGGACAATTTTTGTCCAGTCTCCCACCTTCCCTTTTTAGGAAGGTGGTAGAAAAGGTGGTCGCGCGGCAGCTTCAGAGGATCCTGGAGGAAACGGATTATCTGGACCCCCATCAGTCAGGATTCAGGCCTGGTTATGGGACAGAAACAGCACTGGTCGCACTTTTAGATGATCTCTGGCGAGAGCGGGATGGGGGGAGTGCATCCATCCTTGCTCTTCTTGACCTCTCGGCGGCTTTCGATACCATCGACCATGGTATCCTTTTGGGTCGGCTGCAGGAGTTGGGGCTGGGTGGCACAATGCTGTGCTGGTTCAGCTCCTTTCTCCAAGGCCGAACCCAATCGGTGTTGATAGGGAGCGAGAAGTCCAGCCCCCGGCCCCTACTGTGTGGGGTACCACAGGGGTCAGTGCTTTCACCGCTCCTATTTAATATCTACATGAAGCCGCTGGGTGAGATCATCCGGCGCCATGGAGTGAGGTATCATCAGTATGCTGATGATACCCAACTATACATCTCCATCCCTGGTGCCTTAAGTGATGCTGTGACTACCCTTTCGCGGTGCCTGGAGGCTGTGGGGGCCTGGATGGGGACAACAGGCTTCAGCTGAACCCTGGTAAGACGGAGTGGCTGTGGATACGGGGAGCCTCAAGATATAGGACTTTGTCATCTTTGGTTCTTGACGGGGTTGCACTACCCCAGACAGACCCGGTGCGTAATTTGGGGGTTCTCCTGGACTCACGACTCCTGTTCGAAGAGCAGGTGGCAGTCGTGGCCAGGAGGGCCTTTGCACGACTTCGTGTTGTGCGGCAGTTACGCCCCTTCCTGGATCAGGAGGGCCTCCACACAGTCACTCATGCCCTGGTCACCTCCGGGTTGGACTACTGAAATGCGCTCTCCTTGGGGCTACCCTTGAAGAGTATCCAGAAGCTACAGCTGGTCCAGAATGCAGCGGCGCGGATAGTTCTCAATGCCCCTAGGAGGGCACGTATAACACCCCTGTTGCGTGAGCTGCATTGGTTGCCAGTTTGTTTCCGGGTCCAATTCAAGGGGTTGGTCATCACCTTTAAAGCCCTTCATGGCACGGGACCAGGTTATCTGAGGAACCGCCTCGCCCCGGTCACTTCAGCCCGTCCCACTCGGTCCAGCAGAAGGGGCAGGTTGCAGACCCCACCGGTCAGGGAATTTCGATTGGTGGGGTCTAGGCAGAGAGCCTTTTCTGCTGCAGCGCCCGCCCTATGGAACATCCTGCCACCTGAGGTGCGGTGTGCCCCCTCCCTCATGGCCTTCAGGAAAGGGATCAAATCCTGGCTCTGCCAGAAGGCCTGGGGGCCAGAGGGGGGCCCGCACTTGTGGAGATGGCTGGTGGGGTGAGGGGTTGTCCCCCCCCCCAGCATCTTACAGGTTTTTAGAGCTAAAAATTATAGGAGGTTTTTAAGGCATTTTTAATATATGTTTTTTAATTATTTATAGATTTTATCCATGGTTGGAGGGACTTGTGTTTTTTCCTTTTTTATTATTGTGAGCCGCCCAGAGTCACCCGTTGGGGGAGATGGGCAGCATACAAGTTTGATAATAAATAATAAATAAATAAAATAAAATGTCAGGGAGAGGGGGTTCTAGTGAGGACCATCTTCACCCCCAAGTTCACCGAATGCAAAGAAGAAAATATCTGAGGACATGTTGTGTCCACCTTCCCTGATTCAGCACTCTCCTGGCATGCTGGACTAGAACTCCCATCATCCCTGCCAGCACACCCAGTGGCCATCTTCATGCAGAGTGCCGTCCACTTACATACACCCATCCAGCCGTCACATATTTCTAGGAATACATCCAAAGAGAAAACATGAAACCTGGTCATCTCCAATATCCTATAATGAAAAGTTTTGAAATGTATAAGGAATGAATCAGATGCAGGGAGGTGCCAGAAAATACAGTTTCTCCTTAGATGTCAAGAGTGACATTTCTTCTTGGTAATGAGCAGGTTTCAAAGGATCTGTGGATTAAGATAAGTGTTTCCCTCTATTTACTGAGAACAAAGAAGTGGGCACCATCCAAACAATAGGGATTGCCTTACAAGCACCACTGTTAAGCTCCTGCTTAATAAGATATATTTATCCATAATACATTCTCCCCTTTTTAAATCCTCCAAGTCTAATTAAATCGAACTGCCACTCCAGGAGATGAGCTCATTTACGGTCTAGAGGCACCTGAGCTTCAGAGGGTTATGAAAAGCTCTTTGATGGTCACATTGTGTGCTAATGAGAAAGCATGGGATCAGCTTGAAAAGCACATGGACGAGTCGCACAAAGGAGGCACCTGGAGGGACCCCGTGGAAAGGTCTTCCGCCTCTGCAGGCTGACCAGCTTCTGGGGAAGGGACGTCTTGCCAGCCCCTGTCTCCATTTCTGGTGCTGCCGCAGCACTCGAGGACATGAGTTCCGTCACAGAACGACTGCACAGGTTTGCCCAGAGGAACTTCCAATCAAGGCCAAAGGGAACGTGCAGGAGCGAAGTCGGGGTTGCTGTCTGTGCTTGGGAAAAGGAGCTGCAGCCGGGCAGAAACACTTCTCACCCCATTTCCCTCATTTCCCTAACTCAGACGTTACTCGCAAGCATCCAAGCCGGCGTTCCAGCTGCCTATGGTCATAGAGCCGCACCCTGGCGTTTTCAGGGACGTGCCCACGTCCAGAGGCAGCCTCACCCCACCCAGGCCCTTGGCTTACAAAAGCAAACGCCAAGACAGAGTGAGGAAAGGTGATAAGCAAATGGCCTACAGATGGGAAACGGAGGCAACATCTGGAGATTGGCAGCTGTTACAAGTGGGCAAGAGGACTATCGGTCAACCGCCAGGGCCACAAGCTATGGTGAGCAACGTATCCTGGTGGGAGTCCTACCTGGAGCTTGGAGCTCTGCTGGGAGCTCAGGAGCAACTAGAAGAGGAAGAACCACACTGAAGCAGCACCTCATCTCAGCTAACGTCAGAACTTTTGGAAGAAGGCAAAGGTTATATGCCTCTTTACAAATGAATAGACCTCTGCTTGCACCAAGTCTTAAAGGACTGAGTATTAAAGACATATTTACATGGCAGCAGCATCTTGCAAGTCCTAGAAGGGTGGAGAGCGATAGCCTGCTGTTGGGGAAGGTGTGCGCTGCAATAAAGCATTGTGTACAGATTTGCTACGCTGTGGTGTGTCCAGTCCTTGGAAAGTAAAGAACCCTCACAGGGAGGAAAGAGAAATGAATGTGAGCTGAAGAGAAATAAGCCATTATTTCAGTTAACCATAGCTGAGCTTAGCTGCTTATGACGAGGCAGAGGAGTGGCCAGATTATACCAAAAGATGGACTTCTGAGGAGATGGAAGGAGAGACCATCCTTACACAGGCAGCCCACATGCTGAGATGGTCCATTTGCTCTACACCAGGGTTTCTCAACCTTAGCAACTTTAAGATGAGTGGACTTCAACTCCCAGAATTCCCCAGTCGGCATGGCTGGCTGGGGAATTCTGGGCGTTGAAGTCCACTCATCTTAAAGTTGCTAAGGCTGAGAAACACTGCTCTATACTGATCCAGAACAGACCCTTCCAGCCTTTCCCACTGGGGCCCTCCTGAAGGGTGACTCTCCCTCCCCTTGTCAGCAAAGCCAGTCAAACAGGCTGAATCCAGATACTGAGGACATCCTAGCTGATTTCCCACTCCATACATCTGGAATTCCACTGTTGTCTTAAATTCCTTTTAACATCTTCACCCTTGAGTCTTAAACACAAGAGTAGCTGGCAGCATAATATGATACAATAAATAATTAAATGCATAAATCATGGCAACATAATTTAAACCTGACCTAAGCATGATAGGAGGTGGCATAAGCCCAAATTTGCTGGCTGGATTCACCAAACAGCATCTCCACATTCTCAAAACATGCTGTGTCCAAGCAAGTCAATCGTAGGCTGCATTAATGTGTTAGTCTAGTTCACGCAACATGCCAAGGTCATGACTGGGCTTCCCACAACACGCTAAGTCACAAACCTCATCTCCCAGGCCAAAAGAAAAAAGAAAAACCCTTTAGTACTGTGTAGGTGTCACGCATAATGTTCCCCAACTGTCAACCCTACAAGGTAAACCAGACCAGGAGAAGACCAGCCCTACAGGAAGACTAGAACTCTACTTGGAGACAGCCAAACCCACAGAGCCTTGCAAGCCTGATTGTTCTCTTCCTCCCTTCCCTCTTATACTCCAGGGAGTCAGGGAGGGACCAACCTGAGTCTTTTCTTAAGTCTATGGGGAGTCCCCGGGTTAAGAATGCCCAGCTTACGGACAACCCATAGTTAAGAATGGAGCCTTCAGTAGCAAACTTCAAGTTAAATACACAACAATTCGAGTTAAATCCACAACGGTTCACGTTCATTACCACAATACTACTGATACTGTGATGGAATGGAATTATGAAGGCCAAGCTCAGGGAGATAAACATTTTCTTAGCTGGGATTTTAGTCTGGGAAGATCTTGCTAGAGTTGGAGCTAATAAACATAGCTGGACTGAATTGGCATTGTCTCTTGGAGTTCCTTGGGCTAGGCCTGACATCAATCTTCCCAGACTGAAACCCCAGTTCCCAAAGTCCTCCAGCCACAACAGTGTGAATTCCTCAGGGAGGTGCCAGCCTCATCCTCTTGTTCCTCCCACGCTCTTCTGGCGAGCTAAGAAAATGTTTATCTCCCTGAGCTTGGCCTTCATAATTCCATTCCATCACAGATACAGTGTTATACAATCATACTGTTCCAGCTTACGTACAAATTCAACTTAAGGACAGACCTTGGGAACGGAACTCATTCTTAAACTGGGGGCTTCCTGCATCTCTGTTCCCAGGACTTAAGGGATGCCTCTGTCTTTTTTGCCTCTGTTTCTGAATATTTGCTTCAAGGCCACTTCCCTCTTGCTCTGTGCTGCCCTACCCATTTCACTAAGAGACATGTCTACATCTACTGTGCGTATAAATGTGTGTTTACACATGTCATTATGTTTCGGTTCCTAACATACTTTACTCCAGTGTTGTCCAAACTTGGCCACTTTAAGATGAGTGGACTTCAACTCCCAGAATTCCCCAGCCAGCATGGCTGGCTGGGGAATTCTGGGAGTTGAAGTCCACTCATCTTAAAGTGGCCAAGTTTGGACAACACTGCTTTACTCAGATCAAGTTTTCTGAATATGTGTGGCTTGGGTATATTGTCCCTATGTGTGGTTACACCGAGGGCTTTTTGTGCTTCTCCGGCTTGTGTGTTTTGGGTTTTTTTTTTATTTTAGTAAATTGTATATATTTGAAAGTTTTGTGCCGCCCAGAGTCATGTATGTGTGAGATGAGCGACCATGTAAATCAAATAAATAAATACACTGGAGTACATTGTCCAGTTCTAATAAGGTGTGCCATTTTCCCAAACTGGGGTGTCCACAGCCAATGGTCAAAAAGGTTGAGATGGCATCTGTGGTGGTGTGATTGAAGTTCCGCCTGTCTTTCACGTGCTTGCGACACACATGAAAAACCGGGCAGAGCTTCAAACATACCATTGTGGCTGGCACTGAGACTTCGCCCCCCCCCCCCCAATACCCTGTGGATACCCTGTTGCCAAACATACTTTACTAAAAATTTGCAATGTACCCAAAGATACAGATTTTTGTATGCACTTGTGGAGCCAAGAAAAGTTCACAGATTCCAGACAACGGCTTTCCTGTTTGTGAAGCAACCGATTCCATCTTGAGGGCTCGCAACTTAGCCCTTGAAAATAAACTTGTAGCATTTTACTTTTTGAAAAAAGGATCCCTTGAAACCTGGCCTCTGGGGTCTGGGCATCCATCGTTTTGAGCGTTGCTTCAAGAAAACTGTGCCTTTGTATCTTTGCAGGATCGCAAAGTTTTTTCATGAACAGTCCCTTTAAAAAGTTTGAACCTCTAATTTCTGACTATCAACAATATGCCCGTCTTGAGTTATCTTTTAATGGTGCTGATTTAGGATTCTCATTTTGCCTTCTTTCATTTTTAACTTTGCCAATCTCTGACTCCTGATTTTAAAAAAGGGGGGGGGCTGCCTACTGAAAGTAAAGAAATTCTCAATATATTATGGTCTTCCACCCTTCCTAAATAATCAATAAGTACTTTTCAAATGAGGGGGGATAGGATTGCAGCTTGTTGGAAAGGAAAACTCCCCTTCCTTATATTGGAAGCTCTGCATCTTGGCCACCCTGTTCATGGAATCCTCATATTAGCCCACAGTGGCATTTTATGTTATTAGCTCACTCCATGCCACATGAATGCATGCACACAGAGAGTGGCACTGCCCTCTTTCCTCTCCTTAATCACTTGAATCACCTACTGATAAGAAGGCACCTGAAATTACACATGGCAGGTCAAGCAAACGTTTAGAATAACATTCCCAACATTTCACTATTGATCTATGGTTAGCAATAAAAGCAAAATAAAATAATTGAAGTTTCTGGTTTGCGTAGATCCTGACACTTCCCATATGGGAACTTGCAGACAGGGCTGGGGTTGGTTTAAAACAGAAGTATTTTATCAGCTGAGATTAGGAACAGGTTTGGTTCACACATCACACTAAACCATGATGTTCTAACCGTGGTTTCATGAACACGTGGCATTCGGCTGGGTTCATGCAAGATGTAAAGGCATCAAGCGTGGGATAGATAGCAACGGCTGGGCTTGGAGGAACGTGAAGCTCCAGAGAAGCAAACCTGGTGTGATTCAGCAGGTGTGAACCTGACCTCGCATGCATACGGGCACACACACTCACCTGTGAGGGTGGAATGTGGAAGGATGCTACCCTGCTTAGGTGGCCAATTTCTAATAAAACCCAACCATGGGAGAGTATTGGGAGTAACGCTGTACAACAGTGTTTCTCAATCTCAGCGGTTTTAAGATGTGTGGACTTCAACTCCCAGAATTCCCCAGCCAAACTAGTCTCATTGTGGAACCCAAAGTCCTACTTCACCCAAAGCCTCCAACCCTGGATCCCCTCTCTTACGAGTTCAAAGCATGCACTCTTTCCTCTCCCCCCACCCCACCAGTAGTAGTTTCTCAGACAGAAAGCGTTAAAAAACATGCGCAAAGCAATTCTGTGGTTCAGACTCTGTTTCCAAACTGGCCTCATGGAAAGTCCCATTCAGATGGAGGCTCAGCTAGGGAGGAGGAGAGATCCAAGTCTACCCTTGCCTGCCGCATCCTGCGCTGTGGCCCTAATCCAAAGTAATGTTCATCCTGAACTGGGAAGGATTCAGGCTCCCAACTGGGCCCTTCAGTGGCGCCCTCCCTAGCAAAAAGAGGAGCTTTTGGTCAGCAGGACAACAAACACCGACCTCCTTGGCACCAGCCAGACCGAAAGGGCAGGGAAATGTCCATGTAAAAGGATATTCTTTATTTTTCTTTAAAGAGGGACACGAGTGGAGATGGGAGGCTAAGAGGCTGCTTGTTTGAATAAAAAGGTGGGGTGGAAAATGCATCATATCATTGAACAAATGAAGAAGGGAAGGATCGTAGAACCAAACAGAGGTTTCCTTTACATGGCTGAATCTTTGCAAACCAATCTCTGTGGGAAGAATCTAGAAAATGATCCTCCAAAAGATCTGAGAAGCAGATGAGCAGGATCAGGCCCCTTGAGCAAAATGTCCAGCCTGCCATTGGCTTTTGCAGGGCTGAGGGGAGCAAAGGAAATCTTTCATTTATTGCCACCTTTTTGTAGCTCCCATCTAGCAGAGCAAAGCGGGAGGAGAAGAAGATGCAGCTGACGCACCTGGTCCATCCAGAGACCACAGCTCCTTGGTACAGAAGCAGGGCACCTGCTGCTTTTGTGACAGCCAGAGCTGTATTCATCCTTGGCTGGGGTGGGAATAATAGCAGCTATGCCTGGACTTCTAAGAGACATCATCCAACATTTGATTGATTGATTGATTGATTGATTGATTGATTGATTGATTTTTATTTATATGGGCTGTCCATCTCACACAGATGACATAACCCAAGAGAGAAATGGGATGGGGGATTTTCATTTCCTCACCAACACCACCAAACACAAGAGCTGGAGCAATTTCTACATCGGATTCCAATTGATTTCTACCACTGCAGAGCAGTTGAATGTACCAGACATCTAATTGCTCCTAGGGTAATATTCAGTTCCCCCTCCCCAATACTTGCCTGCTTGGGTTATTTTCCTCCATGAGCTACTAAGCAGCCATAGTCTGAACTAAGAAGCAACAGCTTGAATCTCACCTCTGTCGTGACCTCAGATGCAGAAGATGAGGGCCAGAGGCATCTTCAATGGAATCCTGAACCTAAGCTCCACTTTTGAACTCAAGTCATCCAAGCCTGGGACCTCAAAACCTGGCTCCCTGTGATGGAGGACTTGGATGAGGAGGTTCAAGGTCATGGGGAGAAGCATCTCCTCAGCCTGCAGCCTGAGCATG
The DNA here is from genome assembly GCF_059951505.1 of Python bivittatus. NCBI lineage: Eukaryota > Metazoa > Chordata > Lepidosauria > Squamata > Pythonidae > Python > Python bivittatus. The sequence continues at coordinate 23,662,541 of NW_028277097.1, read as the reverse complement.
TGAAAGCAAAGAGGATGAGACTGGCAACACAACAGACCCATCTAGCCATGAGAGACCAGTATCCTCAGTCCCAAATCAATACACCTACTTACAAAGCACATCAAGCACAAACTCGCAGACAAACAATAGAAAGCTAGGCTGTAGGATCCAGGGCTGTTGCTTTAGGGCTCTCTGCTACCCAACCATTAAAGTAGAGCCTGAAGTGGGTAGTAAGCACCAGAAGCATTCAGAGGTGAGTAAACTCATCAGAACAACTTGTCTGGTTTTGGTGAGCTCTCCAAGGTGCTGAGGGGATTAACACTCATTCCCCTTTTATTTGCAAAGCCTCATTTCGATGGAATCTCAGAGGTGGCATTGCCTGGCTGACTTCATCTGAGCTTTTAAGCCAAGCAGAGACTGGCTTGATTAGTATCTGAGCAGTAGAATACCAAAGCTGAATATCCCATTAAAAAAAATAACACAAGCAGAGGCAAACCTCTTCCATGCACTTGCCAAGAAAACCACATGGATGTGTCCATGAAATCATTACCAGTCAAGCTTTCCAAATAAAGCTGGTACGCATTTTTTTTTCAGTTCTTCTATCTACCCCAGATTTCTGTTCTTCCATCTATCCAGATTTCTTGCTGGATTTGCAGCAGGGTGTATGTATGTACAGTATGTATGTATTGAATTTATATAGCCGTCCATCTCACTTGTATGTATATATGCATGTATGTTACATATGATCTTCTATACAAGAATAGGACAGGTTATTAGTATTTGGTTAATCACTGCTTTAGATGTAGCTTGTTTCCACTGCAGTGTAGAAGTAATGGTACAATCTTGGTGTGTCTTCAAATGCCTTTGCTCAACTGGGTGGAACCATGTGAGTGCTAACATAATATTTATCATCTATATAATGCTGGGCTGAATCTTCTCTTTTCTTTTAATCCATTCAGTTGGGTGGGGGGAACGAGTACCAGCTTTATTTGGAAAGCAGTCACAATTCACTCAACATCCGAAATAAACAATTCAAAAATCCAAGACAAGAGCATCACCTAGATCTGCCTTCTCCAAACTCCTGGTGCCTCCAGGAGTGATGCAATCCAGTTCCCATTATTCCACCTAGCGGCTGGGCTGGATCAAGTATTCTTACCTCCTGAAATCACCAACTGACGACACCAGCACAGACACTGACAGTAACTTGTCCAAAAGAAGTGCATTTTACCAAAAGATTTGAAGCCTGATCTGTAAATTGTAGGAAAACCTACCCTTTTCAGAAAATGGTGGGAAAGCCTACATTTTTGGCACCTTGAAATGCAGCCTTCCCCATCCTGCCACCTTGCCAATGTGGTGGCTTCTCCTCCATCCCAGCTGCCAGGCCATGTGGCTAGACCCTGATGTGAGTTGCAGTTCAAGTCATCCCAAAGCTGACTTTCGGTTTTCAGACAATCCCCAACCAGAATTTAACAACAATGGCACAACCCAAAGCCAATCAGTGGGACTGGAGCTTCCAATCCACAAATTCTGGTACGATTCTTCTGATTCCAAAGGCCGCCCTTCTTGGAAGCCTGACAGAAGTCATGAAGCAACGTGGGCAGAGAGAGAAGCCACTGACGTTCATCAGGCTCAGCAGGGAGCAAATGGCTTTGTACTAGCGAGGCAGTGATCTTCGGAAGTGGTGACAAAAGATCTAAGAACTAATTAGACGCAACGATGCAGTTCTCCTTTTGGAATGAGTGAAAAACGCCATGATGGAAGTTAAGAAACAAAGATGAACAGCACCCTTTCAAAGAAGCACACTCTCCCCAAAATGCTGGGCTCTTGGATGTTCTGTAAGACTTTGACCCAGTTTTGTTTCATTCAGTAAAGAGACAATTGTGGGCTGGAGCTGCCCAGCCGTATACACTCTCATTTGTCAAATATCAATCAGGGTAGAAATCCTACCTCCTAGGACAGTGTTTCTCAACCTCAGCAACTTGAAGATGTGTGGACTTCAACTCCCAGAATTCCCCAGCCAACTTGCTGGGAGCTGGGATTTGGGCCACACATCTTCAAGTTGCCGAGGTTGAGAAACACTGTCCTAGGACATTTGGTGTATTGTGCTATGAGGGTTCCTTGGTTCCTTCCACATTTGTCTCCCTCCTAAACATTTTTGAGAATGCAAAGAGAAATATCTGAGGTCAATCCTATTGCACCAGTGGATTTGCACAAGGGGAGACTCCGGAGGGTCATGTTTTTCAGCAGGAGGACCCCCATGGCCCAAGCATGGGGAGACATGAGGTTGATTGAATTCAGGGAGGGTCAGCCTGGCTCTGGCAGACTCTAATCAAGCTCTGATACTCACCAAATCACAGTGTTGATGGAGTCTCTGAGGCCATGCAATCCAACCCCTGCCCAGTGCAGGAATCTGAACCGAAGCCTCCTGAACAGATGGCTGTCCAATCTCTGCTTGAATGCATCCAGCACGGGGAAGCTCACCGCCCTCCCCACTTCCACCCCCCACACCCCCCAGTCACCGGCTCGACTTCCCCCTGCTCTTATTGTGTGAGCAAGTTTTTTCTAACATCCAGTTGGGATCTGCTTCCCTGTGACTTAAACCCATTGTCCTGTATCCTACCCTCTGGCATAAGCAAGCTGAATTCTTGAGCTCCTTCTGTGCGAAGAACAGAACGTGTGTTTCAAGTCCCCCGCTCATTCTCCACTCCTTCCAATGGACCTCTTCTCGTTTCCCTGAATTCTTCTAAAACAGTACTTGTGGTGAGATCTTGCCAAAGCAGGATAGGGGACAATTACTCTCCATCATTTGGGACTTACTCTTATGTCAGTCCAGCCTAAAACCTGCACTTGCCTTTTTCGCAGCCGCAGCACACAGCTGCCTCGCGCTCACTGCACAACCAACTGGGAAAGTTTGCTCTCGCACGGTCAGAGGTAGAGAACCCGCTACTAGATCAGGGCAGGATCAAACCAAAGAACTGATGGAAACTCTCTCCCTGCTCAAAAGAGAATCGCTTCTGTGGGCTGGAGAAAAAGCCTCAAGAAGTTAGAACATTATTCCGTGCAACCAGAACTCGCATCTGAGACTCAGCAGTTGCTGGAATTCTTTCATGATGGCTCCTTAGTTTTCCTGCAATACAATTCACTGATCAGAATGTCCTGGTTTCTCCTGTGCCCGTTTAATTGTGTCAAGCCCATCCTAGCACTGACCACTCCTTCAAGATCTTTTTTGCATGAATTATTGCAAACCATGTAATCTCCTTATCCTAGAAGTTTGCATTTGGTTTTTATTCCCTGGTGAAGACCTTTGTAGTTGCCTCTGTTGACTTTCCTTCTGTTACTTTCAGCCCATTTCTCTAGCCCAGTGGTCCTTAAACTGTTTGACCCAATTACCCCTTTCCCCAGCCTCAAATACTGCCCCACAAAAAGAAAAACAGACTGTTGTTTTACACAAGTGTCTCGGCGGCGGCAGTCCCAGACCGGATCCCCAACTCACAACAGGCAATTACAGATTGTTCCGTTACCCCCAGGGTACGCCCAAATTTCCCCTTGGGGCTCCTTCCCCCCAGTTTAAGAACCACTGCCCCAACCTACCCAGATTGTTTTGCATTTTATTTGGGTCTTCTAGAACAAGAGCTCTCCCACCCAATTTTGTGTCATTTGCAGATTTCAAACACATTCCTCCACCTTGTCCTCCAAGCAATTAAAAACATGATTGCTGCGTGGAGGACCCAGAACTGATTCTGTTGGCAGCTTTCTTGAAATAGATGAGATTCACGAGAAGAAACCTTTCAACAACTCTCTTGCCTTTTCCCCCATTCTGCACCTTGCAACAGGGAGCTTGGTCTCTCTTTCTGTTTGGTTTTTTGGGTTTTTTTTAGTCGGCTAATTTAAAAATGAAACACTGGTGGTGTGAAAACAGCTGTGTTCTTATTTAAAAACGTGTAAGGGAAAAATAACTTCCTGGCTCTCAGCTTCAGAAGTAACTGTGTTTCTTTAGTTTCGGGAAACAGAAACGGAATAAGGTATCTGTTGGGTCAGACGGTTATATATATGGAAATAAACATTCTTGGGTTATTTTAATACAGACACAACAGCACCTGCAGATTCAGGAATGCAGGAACAGCAGGAACAGCAGGAACAGCAGGCCGCCGATCAGATGGAAAAACATCACAGCCCAGCTTTCTAAAAGAGGGTAGAGGAGTGTAAAGGTCTTTATGCAAAAGTCACAAGTCTTCTGTGATACGTTGGACAGAATATAAGAAATTCTGCACATGTACACACAAACACACAGACACTGCTGCAGGATACTCAATGCCGAACCCTAGAAAATCAGCAGATGCAGACGGGCTTTAAGGCAGCCTCTCTACTTTCTGGCTTACAGATCCCATTATCCCCATCCAGCCTGATGCAAGCTGCGGGTTGAGAGCCACTTGGGGTCTTAGATTATTTCAGATACTGATGGCCATTAAGTAATTTCCTTGACACAGAAGAAGTGGCTTGAAAGCTACATTTAAGCATCATCATCGAAATGCGTCCTCAGTCCACAAGAGGAGCAGGTGGGTTGCGAGGAGAGAGAGCGCCCCAGCAATGGGGTATATACAAAATTTCATGCATTCTTCTACATGGGGAAAAAAAATGAACTTTTTGTGGCTCCCAGTCTTCTTCCATCACAATTGCTGAAAATTGTGGTGTAAACACAAAAATAGGCTCGGTGCAATTTTAAAAGAGAGCCCAGGAAAAAATCTGAGATGCCTGACACACACACACACACACACACACTCTTCTGGGCGAAACAGTGCTGTTCATGTTCAATCATTTGTCCCTCCAAATAAGGGTGTCCTTGTCATCAAAAATACTGCGCGTCCCTGCTCTGCGTGGGCGTGCTTTCCCATTAAAAAAAAATGTTCCCATCGGATGAGGCCCTCAATCTGTTCAAACCCATCTCACAGAGAATCAAGCCCTGCCAGAGAACAGAATTTGTATGGTTGTGTAAATACATTTTTAAAAATTCAAAGAATGGATCAGAATGGAATTTCCTGCAAATGAAACCGGACGGCGCTTCCTGGTTTCTTTCAGTCTCTGGAAGCAACTCTGGAGGTGTCCACGTTGGCCGCCTTCTGCACCCGCTGGCTAGCTCGACCGCTGGGGCCAGGGGCTTCTCCAGCCACACCAAGGACCTCCAAGGTCGCGGTCGGGATCCGTGGCCGAGCCAAGCTCCCACCTCCTTCTGGCATGCCAAGCCACCCAATGCCTTTGCTGCGCTTGCAGGCGTTTTCGTACCAGGCATCTGCTTGAGAGCCGGCCAGGTGATGGCCAGGAGTCGAATCTCAATTCCTTCAGGCCATGTAAAGATTAATTACAAATGGGCCTTTAAAAATAAATTGGACAATTTAGATGCAGAGAAGGGGAGAGAGAGAAATAAAGCGGTGACTCCCATTAGGAGCAAGATGACTTCTAAATACACTGTTCGCAAGCCGTTTAAATCGCAGGACCAGGCCAGCCAGCGGGGGCGCGGAGAGGACCCCGCAGGAGGTCAGCTGGCAATTTTCACTCATTAGACACCAGGGCATTTCTTCCAAAGGCAGAAAGGAAAATATTTCTGCTAGTTATCCACAAGCTTCCTCTGGCCAAAGCGGGTTTATGTTGTCCTAAGCAGCCTCATTTCACACACCAACCAGTGATGGAGGGTTCTTATGTCCTCTCCTTTCCTGATAGCGAATGATCAAGGGGCGGGGGGGCTGGGGAGGGTGCCTGTGTAATATTCCGCCGTCATTTACGCAGAAGACCAGCTCGTTGTGAAAATCAAAACTGGGTCCACAGGAACCTTCAATGAATAGAGAGAATGAAAGTCATTTCTCTTTCAACAGCTACAGCCACACCATCTCGCTACAGAATCACCAGGGCAACTGGCGCCTGTCTCTTTTTGACATCCAGATTATCTTCTTTTCCTTTCCCTTCGCTCTTCTGGCCTTGTCCAACTGTCGTCCTTCTACTCCCCCACTACTTTCTGGCTTCCCGGCTGAGCTCCTGAGAAGAAGGGGCAGCTGGCCCTTCCCTTGGTGTGGCAGGATACAACGAAGCTGGATCCGGATTCCTGCCGAGGGGAAACATGACAGATGCTGGGTGCCCCTCTCCTGGCCCAGAAGCCCAATTATTATTACAGACCCACCAGTTGGTGGTGATTGTGGGGGGACAGATCCTGCCCTCAGCCCCTGCCGTGTGGGGTGCTGCAAGGGTCGGTGCTCTCGCCTCTCCTATTCCACATTTACGTGAGACTGCGGGGTGAGCTCATCCATTGCCATGGGGCGAAGTGTCATCAGTATGACGATGATACCCAACCATGCATCTCTGCCCCTGGTGAAGCGATGCTGTGGATGTCTTATCCTGGTACCTAGAGGCTGTGTGGGTCTGATGGGGAACAACAGGCTTCAGCTGGACCCTGGCAAGACGGAGTGACTGTGGTTTGAGGGTGTGCCACCTTTGGTGCTGGATGGGGTTTTATGGCCCCAAATAGAGCCTGTGCACAACCTGGGGGTCCTCCTGGACTTATGACTCCTGCTTGAAGAGCAGGTGGCAATCATGGGTAGGACGGCCCTTGCACAGCTTCATATTGTGCATCAGTTGCGCCCATTCCTAGATCGGGGGGGGGGGTTCAGTAACAGTCACTCATGCCCTAGTCACCATGCAATTGGACTACTGTAATGTGTTCTACATGGGGCTGCCCTTGAAGAGTATCCGGAGGCTTCAGCTGGTGCAAAATACAGCAGCACAGGCAGTTACATGTGCCCCTAGAATAGCACCTCATACCTCTGCTCCACAAGCTGCATTGGTTGGCAGTCTGCTCCCGGGTCCAATCCAAGGTGCTGGTTTTCACTTTTAAAGCCCTAAATGGCATGGGGCCGGGCTATCTGAGGGACAGCCTCTCCCTGATCACTTCTGCCCGTCCCATCAGGTCTGGCAGAGAAGGCATGCTGTGGTTCCTGTCTGCCAGGGAGCTACACTTGGCAGGTCCCAGGAGGGGAGTCTTCTCTGCCGTGGCGCCCACCTTGTGGAATCTTCTCCCCCCAGAAGTGGGATTAGCTCCATCCCTCTTGAGCTTCCAGAAGCCCCTCAAGACCTGGCTAGGCCATCAGGCCTGGGGGCCCCAGGGGACCGGCGAGGTACAGAGGTGGCTCCATTGCGGTAAACATCTGCTGCCCTCTCTTAGCCTTTGTGATTTTAAAACTTTTTTCTGAATAATTGTTTTTATATGTTTCATAGTCTTATTGTATGCTACCCAGAGTCACCTTTTCCTTGAGATGGGCGGCCATATAAACTTAATGAATAAATATGCAAAGTTGACTTTCTACATATAAATGTGTATTGTATGTATAATTTTTATTGAAGATCTTTACATAGCTAAAACATGAAAATATACAGTGCACTCCGAAAGTATTCAGACCCCTCCACTTTTTTCAATTTTGTTACATTGCAGCCTGATACTACAATCATTCAAATTCATTTTTTTCCTCATTAATCTACACTCAGTACCCCATAATGACAAAGTGAAAACAGAATTTTAGAAATGTCTGTAAATTGATTAAAAAGGAAAAACTGAAATATCACGTTGGCATAAGTATTCGGACCCTTTACTCAGTACTTTGCTGAAGCACCTTTGGCAGCAATTACAGCCTCGGGTCTTTTTCGGTATGACGCAATGAGCTTTGCACACCTGGATTGGGGGATTTTCTGCCATTCTTCTTTGCAAATCCTCTCAAGCTCAATCAGGTTGGATGGGGACCGTCGGTGGACAGCCGTTTCCAGGTCTCTCCAGAGATGTTCAATGGGGTTCAAGCCGGGGCTCTGGCTGGGCCACTCTAGGACATTCAGAGTTGTCCCTAAGCCATTCCTGTGTTGTCTTGGCGGTGTGCTTAGGATCGTTGTCATGTTGGAAGGTGAACCTTCGGCCCAGTCCGAGGTCCTGAGCGCTGTGGAACAGGCTTTCATTGAGGAGATCTCTGTCCTTTGCTCCATTCGGCTTTCCCTCAACCCTGACCAGTCTCCCAGTCCCTGCTCCTGACGAACACCCCCACAGCGTGATGCTGCCCCCCCCATGCTTCACTGCTGGGATGGTCCTGGGCAGGTGATGAGCGGTGCCTGGTTTCCTCCAGACATAATGTTTAGAACTGAGGCCAAACAGTTCGATCTCGGTTTCATCAGACCAGAGAATCTTGTTCCTCACAGTCTGAAGGTGCTTTGCAAACTCCAAGCGGGCTTTCGTGTGTTTTGCACTGAGGAGAGGCTTCCGTCTAGCCACTCCGCCATAAAGCCCAGATCGGTGGAGGGCTGCAGTGATGGTCGTCCTTCTGGAACCGTGTCCCATCTCCACACAGGATCTCTGGAGCTCGGTCAGAGTGACCATCGGGTTCTCGGTCACCTCTCTTACCGAGGCTCCTCTCCCCGATTGCTCAGTGTGGCCGGGCGACCAGCTCTTGGAAGAGTCCTGGTTGTGCCAAACTTCTTCCATTTGAGAATTATGGAGGCTGCTGTGCTCTTGGGAACCGTCAGTGCAGCAGACATTTTTTCGTAGCCTTCCCTGGATCTGCGCCTTGCAATAATCCTGTCTCTGAGCTCCGCAGGCAGTTCCTCTGACCTCATGGCTTTTGCTCTGGTACAGGATGCACTGCCAGCTGTGAGGCCTTCTAAAGAGAGGGGTGTGCCTTTCCAAATCACGTCCAGTCAATTTAATTTACCACAGGTGGACTCCAATCAAGGTGTAGAAACAGCTCAGCAACGATCAAGAGAAATGGGGGCACCTGAGCTAAATTTCAAGTGTGGTTGCAAAGGGTCTGAATACTTATGCCCATGTGATATTTCAGTTTTTCCTTTTTCATACATTTGCAAACATTTCTCAAATTCTGTTTTCACTTTGTCATTATGGGGTACTGAGTGTAGATTAATGAGAAAAAAAATAAATTTGAACTATTGTAGTATCAGGCTGCAACATAACAAAATTGAAAGAGGTGAAGGGGGTCTGAATACTTTCCAAATGCACTGTATAAAGAACATTTAGAAAAAGGAGAAAGCAAGCAATAAGGAAAAAAGAAAGCTAAAAGATAATTAAAGAAGCGACTTCTGATCTTCCTTGCGGCAGTTACAAATTTATTATCCCTCCTCCCTCTTTCAAATTACATTAGAGATCCCTTCTTCCCATATTCAGCCCTTTTCAATCAGCAAATCCAGAAATCACCGTTTCACTTTTTTGCCATTTTCAGCAAAAAGTCCATAAAAGGTTTCCAGTCTTTTATAAAAGTACTTGTTGTTTCATCCCTGACCAGATAGGTCAGCTTTTCCATTTCTGCTAATTCTGCCATCTTTACGATCCGTTCTTCCGCTGTGGGTATTTCAGTATTTCTCCATCGCTGTGACTATAATCATCTTGCTGCAGTTACCGCGTATAAAATCAATCTTCCGCCAATTTGACTTTCTAATCATTGCTTGCAAACATGCAAACGATGCAAACGATCTTTCAATCCTTGACAGGTTGAGAGCCATTTCTCATGTGCAGGGGCATGCAACAGAGCTTGGTACAATTGCTTCTTAGAATTAACCCCCCCCTTTTCCTCCTTGGGGTGCAAGATGGCACGGATAACTCTATCTCACGCTCCTGACAGGAGGGCTGAGCTGAGTTTGTGACAAGCTCAGCCGTTGTGACCGGGCTAGACAGTACAGGCCCCCCCGGCCCCCCCAGATCCTCCCTTCTTCACAGCCCTGGAAGACAGGGTTGCAGAATGTTGTGATCAGCCACAAAAGGCAAAAATGATATTCGTTTCAGAGTTCCTTCCTACCTGGAATAGCTTGTCCCCCAAGTGCAGGTGGCCTTCTGAAAACAGGCTCTTAACGGCAGCGCCACTTTCTACAGTACAATTCTCTCATTTTTAGCCTTTTATTTTAGTCACAATTTTAATTATTTTTATTCTGACACTGTATCCTGTTTTTGTTATGTACATTCCGTAGGACCCCTACAGCCCCACTGGCTTTTGACCAGCATTTCTCAACCTTGGGAACTTGAAGATGTGTGGACTTCAATTCCCAGAATTCCCCAGCCAGCATCTTCAAGTTCCCAAGGTTGAGAAATGCTGCTTTAGACAGATAAACGAACAACCCTGAGCAACCTCTTAAGGCAAAACTGGCCCTTTATTAGCCGAGAGAAAGTTGGCAAAGTCAGGTTATCCCACAGCATTTCTCAGCCCTTTTAACTTCCCCCCTTTTTTTTTTGATAATGGACCATTTCATTCTCAAGCTTGCCTCTTCCAATAATTTTATCTGAAGTTTCAAAATGAATAAAACATCACAACTAAAAACAAATCAAAGCATTTATTACTCCAGAAAAAAAAATGCTTACTGAGATTCCCTTTTCAAATATGAAATATGTTATTTACTTCAGCTGCTCCTGGGTGAGCACGGAGCTGTTGGCTGGGCTGAACTCTGAGCGGGGCAGAAGATGATTTTCGCATCAAGCCTGCCGGTGGGAGGAAACACCAGCTTCGCAAAAGCGTGTTGGTGAAAATAGGAAATGGCCAGCGGTGCCTGCTCCCTTGCTTCGCCATCTCAACAGGGAGGCACGGTTGCACACAGAGCACTAGCAAAGCCCATTTGCAAATGGGGGAGTAGCCCCACGTCCTCCACCACTGTATCCATGGAGCCGAACCAATGGAACAGAAGGACAAGCAAGCGAGGTGGTGGTGGTGGCTTTAACTGGGAAAATCTGGAGATGGAGGAGACTTGATTTTTTAAGGAACAGCATCAAGTACCAAAATGCTGCAGGTTTCTCCCTGAGGAATCTTGCTTATCCTCTGTCCTCTTTTAGGCTCTGGAAGACAAGAGACTCGAGGAGGACAGAACACAGAGTCCCTTGAAAGGAAGCCCAGCTGAAGACCTAATCTGACTCACAGTCATGAACTGAGGTGGTCCTTGTTGAGGTGGGAATGGGGGGAGAGGCTATAGAACAGTGTTTCTCAACCTTAGCTATGTGGACTTTAACTCCCAGAATTCCCCATCCAGCTTGGCTGGCTGGGGAATTCTGGATATTGAAGTCCACGTACAGGTAGTCCTCACTTAACCATTCATTTAGTGACCAATCGAAGTTACAATGGTGCTGATCAAAGGGACTTACAACTGATCCTCAAACTTACAACCATCACAGCACCTCCATAGTCACGATTGCGATCCGGGCGCTTGGCAACCAGCTCACGCTTACGACAGTTGCAGCATCCTAGGGGTCACGTGATCACCATTTGCGACCCTCCCAGCCAGCTTCCAGCAAGCAAAATCAATGGGGAACCACATGATTCTCTTAACGTCTGTGTTAGTAGTAGTACAGAGTTGGAGATGGGGAGAGGACGTCCCCCACTTCCCTTTTCTCAAAGGATCGGCCTCGCCTCATGTGGGCACACAGGAAACAGAGCCAGAGGTTCTGCAGAGCCCTTGTGAGAAGCGAAGGGCTGCCTGCTCAAATGCTCACCAGCATCGCAGCCTCCATGGGGCCAGGCAGCAGCCAGGGATCGGCTGACTGCCCCAAACCTAGGGGGACTAGAGCCACGCCCTGCCCTAGGGTGCTGCCTTCGGGTTCAGCCTGTAGTGGTGCTCAGGAAGGCTCCTCAGGCGTTCCGCAGCCTGTGAAGAGAGGAGCCGCATGGAGGGCAAGGCAGAAGAACAGAAGGGGGGAGAGCAGGCACCCCCCTCCTTTCCAGGCTCCAGGGGGTCCTTCCTGAATGTTGCCCCCGAAAAAGGGAGCCAAGGCTCAGGGTACTTCAGAAACCAGCACATTCCCCTTTCCTCTCCTGGCTCTTTCACTGCTCCTGCAGACCTTTCTATCTATTCCCCTTAGAGCCCACTCTGCACTTGCTTCTGAACTCTATGACAACAGGACCAGTGTTCAGCCACCATATTTGAAGGCTGGTAGCCGCAACCCAGAAGGGCACACGGGCCCAAAAGAACCAGATGGCCCTCCTCCCTCCTCGCACCATCCCCACCGCCAGCTCTCCCTGCCTCTTCCCACTGATCAGCTCAGCTGATTCTGAGTTTCAGAGATGCTCTTCTTTGAAATTCAGGCGGGGTGCAGAGCGGAGACGGCCCCGTCCGGGAATCACGGCCCAGAGCTCCCACTCACCTGCTCTGGCGTTAAGTCCCTCTGGGCCTGAGCCAGCAATTCATAGCCAACCATGAATTTACGGATGGTGGCAGAACGCAGCAGCGGGGGGTAGTAATGGGCGTGGAGCTGCCAGTGCCTGCAGTCAGCCTCCAGGTACGGCCCCGTCGGAGCTCCTGTTAGGAGGAGGAGGCAAAGAGACCAGATGCCGCGGAACAGAAAATCAAATCTTACACGGGGAGGCGCGCAGTTCGTTGGGTTACAGCCAAACGAGGATTTGCTTTGGGCCTCACTGGGGGCAGAAAGGAAGGAGCTGGCCAAGGAGAAAAAGGAATCCAAAAGCCTCCTCGCTGGAGAAACCCAACGTCTGTGAGATGCCTCCAAGGGGAGATGACGCAAGTCACCACTCTCTCCCACTCGGAAGCGGAGGGGCTCCCCACTCCTCGGCTTCCCCAAGTGGAAGGCTGGTAGATGAGACGGACGGTTGGTCTCATCTGGCCTTCTGGGAAGTTCCAGCTGAAGAGCATGTTAAACCCTTCCAATCCCGGGAAAGTCTCTTCCCAAGGGGGCTGCACTCTGCATCTACCCCAGAGTCTAGGTTCCCCCTCCATGAGATCAGTGGAGCCCTTGGTACTCTCTGAGCTTGGTGGTTTGCTTGCAGACGTTTCATTGCCGGACTAGGGAGCATCATCAGTGCGAGCGAGTGTGGGGTTTGCTTCCTGTTTACATACAGTAGCTTGCCCTGCCAGTGTGGGTGGGGGAGTGGTTTTCTCCGTGGTAGTTCCTTGATTAGGGTATTGTTTTCTGCTTGTTTGTTTGCCTGGTGTAAATCCCGGCTTATCTGGGTGTACACCCAGATAAGCCTACACCCTACACTCTGGCCTACACCTTATACCCCGGAGGCTACACCCAGATAAACCTACACCCTACAAGCTACATCCAGATAAACAGGGATTAACACTAGACAAACAAGCAAGCAGAAAACAATACCCTAATCAAGGAACTACCAAGGAGGAAACCACATCGCCCCCAACACTGGCAGGGCAAGCCACTGCTTATAAACAGGGAGCAAACCCACACTCACTAGCACGATGATGTGACCCACTTGGGTAATGAAACGTCTGCAAGAAAACCACCAAGCTCAGAGACCTCTAAGGACTCCACAGTTCAACCGTGAGCTGCAGAGATGCTCTTCTATCTGGGAGATCAGGCTGGGAGGGAGAGGGCTCCAATTCCTCTCCCCGGTGCTCACCATGCCAACCCATAGAGTAAGGGAAGGAAACCTGGAAGAGATTGTCGTATCGGGTGAGAAGCCTCTTCGTGATGGATGCCAGGCCTGCAACAAAGGGGGCTCAAAGGAGTCAGCTGGCCTCTTGCACCTGTCAAGCCGTCCCAGACCCCAGCCCCAGCCCAGAGCCCTCCCCCAGCACGGAGTCTACCTTGCCCATTTCTGAAAACCCCATTGGTGTTCCTTCCGTTCCAAGCATCTGCAAATGCTGAACTGGAAAGGAGCAGGACCCTTTCTCCTCTGGCCTCTGCTGTCTCCCAGCTGGCCAGTTTCCAGAGAGAAAGGCAGCCTGGACTCCCACGTTCTTTCCCCTCAGCTTCGGTTCCCGCTCCCATCTGCACGGTCCAAGCGGACACCTGGCCCACATGGCTAGCCTAATGCCCTCTTCCCTCCATTGGCCACAAGCTGGACACTTACTGTCTCTCTCGCTCTCCTGAAGGTCCTGAAGGCGGCAGACGTGTCGACGAGGAAGCAAGAGGGTCTGGAAGGGCCACACTGCCCAGTAGGGGACCACCACCACCCAGTCGGCATTCTCCACCACAACCCGCTCCTGCAAGCCACACCCAGATTAGCCTCAGAGCTGGCATCCAACGAGGGAGATCGACCCCACATCCCCCACGGGCGGTCATCACCTTCCGCTCGGCCTCCAGCTGAGCATATTCCAGCAGCATGGGGACCGAGTGCTCTTGGTAGTATTTCCGCTGCGCCTGGTCCTCCAGCGAGGCTTCGTTGGGCAGGAAGTCACTAGCCCAGATCTATAAAGAGGGAAAAGGGAGTCAGGACGCCATGTGAGTTGCCCATTTCCACCCACCCACCCACACCCAGCCTGGGTTAGGAAGGATCACACTTGCGCCCGCTCGCTAAGAGCAGGCGATTCGCGGGTGCATGCTGCCACCCTCTGGCCCTGGAAGGAACACCAACCCCAAAGAGCACGCTCTCCATAAGGCCTACGAATGTCCGCAAGCCACATCATATAAAGTATGTGATCGCTGAAAGTGCAATGGACAAAGAGAGGAAGGGCAGTTAGGCTCAGAGGACGCCCATCAGGCAAGATCGCTTGCTGGTCTCCCTAGGACTGTGTTTTCTCAGGCTGAAAGGGAGGAACGATGATCATGGTCTGCTACAGTCAATACTCCCGCTGAGAGAGGGTGGAATGTATTTCACACCCACATCCTTCCCCCATCCCTTGCCTTCCCCCTACAACCAAAGTCAACAAGAAAAAGCAGGTGGGGCGGCTCCAGGACCCCCGGCCCCTGCCTTCTGCTCTCTGCCAGGGGAGAGGGAAGGGAGTGGTCCACAGGAGCCAGACCTAAGTGCCCACAACATTGTAGAAAGACATCAACAGCCAGGCAGTGCTGGCCAACAAACTTTGCCCCCAGAGCAGCCACTGCACTTTGGTTCATCCTTGTCTCAGCCCACCACATATGGAAACAAGAGAGCAATAAGACGCATTCAGGGCTGCCCGAGCCTTCTGTCATCTCAGAAAAACCAAACAATACTCCTATTTTTTATGAAGGGAAATAATTCACCACAGATGCACTTTTGGACATACAAGATGACTACTGGGGGGCGGGTGGAGTTATAGCCTGTTGCAAGATTTAGCCTACAATAGGAAGTCACCAGCAAGTGGGCTCAACTCAAAGGGGACTTTACATTTTAATGCTCCTGCGTAAATGCCATTTACAATACCAAAAGGCGATTTCTTTAACAGAAAACGTCTCTACAAAAATTCTCTTTCTCCACCTTGCAAGGAACAGACACTATCAGAAACTAATCCTTGCCTGCGCAACCTCCAATTTCACGAAGAGATTCTAAGCGGTACCGCCAGTGACCTCACCTGTCAGGCTTCAAAAAGAAAAATGAAAAAGGCGATCCTTTGAAGTTTCTTGATCAAAGCATCTCAATCAAAACCCCAAAGATATGGAATTTAACAAAACCCTGTGAATAATCCTTGGAATAATTTATGTCCTGCCCTGCAACTCAGGATAGTTTAGCTTCAAGCCTCAGCAACCCACACATGGGGAAGGCTTTAATGAAAAATACTTTTTAAGACACCACAGTCAAGCGTCCAAATGTATTTTTCAAAGAGCTGAAGAAGCTACATTTGGGGAAAGTTTAATCTTAAACTCTAGCCCATCAGCCCAGCTCCAGGAATTGGCCACGTAGAATAATTTGTGGGGAAAGCCTGTGCTGGATGGAGCAAATCCTCAAGAGCCTTGGAACGTCCCCTGGAAACTACTACTACTACTACTACTACTACTACTACTACTACTACTTCTACTTTCTTCTTCTCCTTCTCCTTCTCCATCATCATCATCATCATTGTCATCATCATCATCATCATCATGCCACTGGCAACAGCTCTGTTGCTAAATTCATGGAGAGAATCTCCTTACCTGACAATGAGGGTGGGTGTTTGAACAGCCCATCATGGCTCCCTTATTCTCAAAGATCTGTAAACCGAAACAAACAAGGAAACAAAAAACCCAACAGGGTCCTTTTAGTTTAGCCAACAAAAATCAGGAGGTGACTCCCTTTTCCAACTAACCAATTTGATTCAAAGGCCTCAGCTTCTGTGACCTGCAACTCACTTGATCAAATAAGTGGCTAGCCCAGTGTTTCCCAGCCTTAGCAAGTTGAAGATATGTGGACTTCAACCCACCCATGCCGGCTGGGGAATTCTGGGGGCTGAAGGGCACTTATCTTAAAGTTGCCAAGGTTAAGAAACACTGGGTTAGACTGATGTAGGGTTTAAACTGGGTTAAGGTGGGAGGAAAAGATGGGGCACAACTTCTGCTTACAATTCACTTTTCAACCTGGCCAGCAGCCACAAGGTGACAGAGTAGGACCTGGCTTTCCTGAACTGGATTTACGATTTGTCTCCATCTGTCTTAAGCTGCAATCCTGAAGGCTGGGCCATATTTTAATAGGCCCCGTTTTTCCTCACAGAAACATTAATGTCCCCATTTTTTCAACAAGTAACAGCTGGCTCCCTGCAAGAGTTAACTTGGAACTCTGTTTTCACCTTCGAAAGGGAATTTAATGCTGATCTCAAGAGAAAACAGCCATTTAGAAACAGAAGAGGACAGTTGTGCTAAAAACTGAAACAGGTAATACTTGGGTAGCATTCAGATAAGTTGGATGTAGATATTTAGTAGTTCGGTTCAGTAGGTACAGCAAATCCGGGCTGCCTCTGTTCCGAGATGCATATGAACTGCAAGTTTAGAGAGGAGTGGCTGAGCTGAAGCTAGGGGAGATTTGGTAATTAAGAAAGATGAAGTTCAACCTAGCACAGCATTAGCGTAACAGCAGATGCACTGGCCTCAATTTCCCTTGGAGGGAAAACCTGCCTTTGGGATCCAAATCTCAAGCATTTCAACCCTCCCTTTGCACTTCAGGAGAGATCACTAAAATGGCATCTTAGTACCTTTCTTTTTCTTCTAACTAAAGTCAAACGCAGATATGGAGGAGAGCAGGATCTGTGCTTCCTTGACCAACAGAACAATCGTGGCAAGGACTCATATTCTTCCAAGGGCCCTGGAAACACTGCTGGAGAGCGCATACGCTTTCTCCATTCTGCTCAGTTAATGGAGGCACTTGCAGAAATGGAAGGACAGAACATAGGAGCAGATGTTGGCTATGTAACTCCATGTTTCACTCCAAGACAGGTTCTTACATTTCCTTCTCTGTCCGTTCTGCCTGGGAAATGATAATTATTGCACCCAGAAAGAAGGTGTCTTCTTACACTGCCTTCGGAAGAAAGAATTCCACGTAGATTGAAAAAACATTTGCCTGCTCCCATCACGTTCCAAAAGGAACATGATTACACACATATCTGCAGAAGGGGAATGAGACTGGTCCATGGGGGTCCTTGTAGATACTCACCTGCACCCAGGAGTAGGAGGCACCCAACTCAACCAGTATCTCTGCCCATTTGTCGATGACCCTGCGGATCTCAGCAAGCGACATCAGGGGCAGAGTCAGGTCAGACCAGGGATGGAAGCACATGACTTTGCTGAGGGAAAGAAAGGAAGGGACCAAATCAGTGTTCTGGAATGATCCGTGCAAGCAAGCCCATTCATCCCCACCCTAAACAAAGTCTTTCACAAACTGGCTTCCTTCACTTCAAGAACAGAAACCCTCTCCTGAATATCATCCAAGTGGATGAGCCACATCATAAATGAGAGACAGGGGTAGGCAGAAAAGGAGCACCAATCTGCCCCCAAGATCTTCAGTTCCTTCGTCCCAGGAGAAAAGTGAGATGCAAGGCAAGAGGCGTTTCCTCTCCTTGACCAAACAGAGGGAGAGGAAAAGGCTGGTCACAGATTTTGCAAGCAGGATAGAAGGCTAAGGGAAGGTAAATGGACTACTGCAATGCCCTCTTCATGGGGCTGCCCTTGAAGGCCTCTCGGGAGCTACAGCACAGCAGCCACCCCACCCCAAGGCCTGGGAGCAAAGCCAGGTTTTCAATGACTTTCAGAACGCCATTAGGGTGGGAAACGTACTGCACAGATCTCTTGGGGCATGTTATTCCAGAGAGCAGGCGCTGCACTAGCAAAAGCATACTTCCTTGGTCCTAATCATTTTCACTGTTGGACAAACTCTAATCCCCAATTCCATAAGAATTTTGAAAAAGCTTCAGGTAGTGGCGGTTTCAAGCTACTTCTTACAATTCATCCTATGGATGCTTGCTGCCAAAGATCTGGGATACAGGCTCTGTAGAAATGGTTTTCTCTTCTTTGGAAAATCAGACCCAAGCTATAAAATACAAGGTTACTACAAGCTCCACAGACAAGTTGCAATCAGGAAATAATGGCCGAAAGCAATTCCCATCCCACCACATGGCTGGGGAGACATAGCTCGGAAGAACAGGGCGCCAGACAGCCTTACCACACGCCTCGAGCTGATGCTGCACGAAACAAGGGATGGTCCTCAGCCTCTGAAGAAAGAGAGGAAACTCCATCAGCAAGGAAATGATGCATACTTAGGAAGAGGCAAATGTTTGAAGGTGATTAGCCCTAAATCTCACCCTTAAACATCCTATAAGAAAGCTTGTGGTTCCCAGCTGAGACTGGCTGTTCTGATGTACATGTCAGACAATGGAAGACATAAATAAGGTATTTGCACAAATGGCCATGCTCATAGCAGACAAGAACCCACATCAGAGGCCCAAGGATGGTATTGTTCTTCCGTTGGCCGGGATCTTTTTTATCCATATATTGTTTTTCTTTTTATATGTAAACTGCCCAGAAACATTGAGTGGCCTCAAAATTGGATTAAGTAAATGAAAATAAATAAATAAACCTCACCAAAGCAGTGCCTACATTCAAGTATTTATTTATGCATCATATTTATATGGCTGCCCATCTCACAAAAAGTGACTCTGACCGGCATACGATAAAAACTATAAAACAGTAATATAAAAAACAATTAACAAATCCAGAAAATTTAAAAAAAAATCGGATTAAAAGGCAAAGAGAGGGCAGCAGATATTAACCGCAATGGAGCCCCTCAACAACTCACCAGTCCTTTCCGGCCCCCAGGCCTGATGGCCTAGCCGGGTCTTGAGGGATTTCTGGAAACTCAACAGGGATGGAGACAACCTCATTTCCGGGGGGGGGGGGGGGGTGATGTTCCATAAGGTGGATACCACGGCAGAAAAGGCCCGCCTTCTGGGCCCCATCAAGTGTAGCACCCTGGCCAAAGGGACCTGCAGCATGTCCCTCCTGCCAGATCTGACGGGACAGGCAGATGTGATCGGGGAGAGGCAGTCCCTCAGATAGCCCGGCCCCATGCCATGAAGGACTTTAAAACTCAGAACCAGCACCTTGAATTGGACCCAGAAGCAAACATGAGCAACCAATGCAGCTCATGAAACAGAAGTGTAACATGTGCTGTACCACCGAGTTTGGAACTGCAACAAACAGGGCAGCAAGCTTCCTTTTCCTTCCAAGTCAACTAGTGGCTCTTGACAATGCAGAAAGCTCGCTATCTCAGGCAGCATCACCGTTATAACTATTCTCATATATTTAACACATTTAACAGCTTTTTGTTCTGGCCCATTT
The DNA here is from genome assembly GCF_059951505.1 of Python bivittatus. Taxonomy (NCBI): domain Eukaryota; kingdom Metazoa; phylum Chordata; class Lepidosauria; order Squamata; family Pythonidae; genus Python; species Python bivittatus. The sequence goes on along the minus strand of NW_028277097.1, from coordinate 23,643,079 downwards.
AAACTATAATTTGCCTACAACCTTTGAAAGAGAGAGAGAGAGAGAGAGAGAGAGAGAGAGAGAGAGAGAGAGAGAGATGAAACCCACACCCAGCCCCGGCACCACCGTGCCTACCCTCTTGGCTTAGTCGGGACAAAAGGAATTCTTACCAGGTTCTGGAGCATCCGGCTGCAACGCAGGGAAATCATTGTCGAAAACAAATGTGCCCTCGTAATGAGGATTTACCTGCACAAGATAAACGGAGAGACCAAGTGATTAGTGGTATTCCGAACTACTGAGTTCCAGGATCTCCTCTCCCGGCCGGACGCGGCCAGGGCCCTACTTGGGTCTGCTCCAAGAAATCCGTCAGGACGGAAGGGGGGCGACGGATTCGTATCCTAGGAAGCAAAGACGGGTTACCGAAAAGAGCTGAACTCTGACCGCAAACCCAGTGAGAGAGAACCTACGTCCCCCGGCATTTTGGGCGCAGTGCCGTGTTTTGGACTGGAGAGAACGCGCCCGGCGAGGAGGCGCGAGCGGCCGCGGGAGAGGACCCGGCGCCCCTCCGGCTTACCCCCCCCGGGAGCCTGCCTCGCCCTCCCCGCGCCCCCAGGCCCGGCCACAGCCGCTCAGCCCACGCCCTCAGGCTCGGTGCGGCGGCCGGGCCCCGGGAAGCGCCACCCTGGCCCGACGCCCGCCTCCTCGGCATCAGGCCAGCTCCGATGGCCTCGAGGGGCCCGCGGGGAAGGGAAGGGAAGGCAAGGCCAGGCCCCGGGGCCACCCGCCCGCCGGTGCCCGCAGGGTGCCCACCTGGCCGCTGGCCCGCGTGGCGCCGGGACACAGAGGGTTGGCCGCGTCGTGGCGCGCGGGGCGCTCCTCGGGGGGCTCCTCCAGCTGCCCCTGCCACGGGCGCCGCATGCGGTGGGCGGAGACCAGCACCCAGTCCTGCCGCAGCGGGTTGTAGCGCAGGTGCTGGTGCTCTGCGCGAGACGCGGCGGTGAGGCGGGGGCCCCGGCAGCCCCGCCCCCCGGCCAGAGGCGCCGCCCAGCCCCCCGCTCCTCCAGGAAGGCCCGCTCCTCCCCGGCGACAGCCCCCGCCCCAACAGCCCCCGCCCCCAGCAGGCCCCCCTCTTTAGGGAAGCTCCGCCACGACTGCTCCCTTCAGAAAGCGCCCCCCCGCCACCGCCCCCCCGCCCCGGTACCGCTCGGCTGGAACTTGGCTGCCGCCGCCATGCCTTCCGGCTCCCGCGATCACGTGACCAGCGCCACGTGACCCCGGGCTACACGGCGAGGGGTGACCGAGGAAGCGCGGGGTTGCCGCCTCGCGCGCGACGGGCGGCCTGGCGTGACGTAGCGAGCGGGGTGGGGCGGGAGCTGACCCCCGCCGGCGCCTACGGCCATTGGCTCCGCCGGGGTGACGTTGGGGCGGCGAGGACCACGATTGGCCAGGCCGCCTGGGGCGCGCGCAGCGTGCCCTCGGCCGGCCCACCTGAGGCGGGCAGGCGGCCTTCTCTCGCGTCCCCTCAGCGGCGGCGGCTGCGGTGGCAGGATGTGGTGGCTCCTGGGGCCGGGCTGGGCCGGGCGGGGCCTGCGCGTGGGGCTGGCGGTGGCGGCGGCGGCGCTGCTGATCCAGGCGCTGCGCGGCTGGGCCTCGTCGCGGCGCTTCGAGTTCGACCCTGAGGAGATCGCGCGCCTCGCCAAGCACCACGCCGGTGCGTGAGGGGGGGGCGGGCGGGGGGCGGGCGGGCGGACTACAGCCCCCAGGGTGCTCCGCGGGGCTCCGGCGGCGGCGGAGTCCCGGCTCGAGCGCGCCCTCTCCCCCTTGCAGGCCTGGACCACGAGCTGGCCTTCGCCAAGATCATCGTGGAGCTGCGCCGGCGGCACCCCGGGCACGTGCTGCCGGACGAGGACCTGCGCTGGGTGTTCGTCAACGCCGGCGGCTGGATGGGCTCCATGTGCCTCCTCCACGCCTCCCTCTCGGAGTACGTGCTGCTCTTCGGCACCGCCGTGGACACCGGCGGGCACTCGGGTGAGCCGGGCGGGCGGGGTGGAGGAAGACCCCTCGCCGGCCCTCGGCAGAGCCCCCCAGTCCATCAGTTTATCTGGCGGCGTTTGGTAGTTCCACGCGTAGGTGGCTCTTGTAACGCTTACGCCGGTCTTTCTCAACCTTGGCCGCTCTGAGATGCGTGGAATTCTGGGAGTTGTAGTCCACGCATCTCAGAGCGGCCAAGGTTGAGAAAGACTGCTTATGCAGTATTAGGGTATCTGGCCTGAGTTCTCAAGAGAAGAAGCAAATTCTCAGCTCTCAGGCCTCCTCTTGACTCGTCCGGGCACCTTGCCTGTAACTGTGACCGGCATCTGGATGCTCTTTTCTCCACGGCAGGTCGCTATTGGGCTGACATCTACGACACGGTGATCTCAGGGACCTTCCGGCAGTGGAAAGAGGGAACAACCAAAAGTGAGATTTATTACCCAGGTGAGTTGCAGTTCCTCACCGGGAGGCCTGCATGGGAAAGGGAGCCGTAAGATGAGGTTCTCACTGCTGCCCATTTGCCTCATGCAGGAGACACCATTGTCCACCGTTCCGGAGAGGTCACCTCAGTGCAGTGGAGCGCCGGCACGTGGATGGTTGAGTATGGCCGAGGCTTCATTCCCTCCACCCTCACCTTTGTCCTTGCTGACACGGTCTTCAGCACTCAGGACTTCCTCACACTCTTCTACACCATCCGGGTTTATGTCAAGGCGCTGATCTTGGAGGCTAACACATACTTCAGCAGCACAAGTCAGTGAGCCTTGCTCCTCTGCCCTCTCCCAGCTGATGAAAGGATCACCTCCTTCCCTGCCTCCCCATCTTGTGCTAGTGGCCTGGGGCAGCTCCCGTGCTTGCACTTCTCCATCATACACGGTTAGGTGCATAGCATGTGCGTCAGGAAGCAAAGATGGATCTGAGAGAGCAATAACGTGTCATTCTCAGTTGCCCATTCATGAATATCTGAATGTTCTGCTGTAAATAGATATCCGTGTTGCTCACAAGGTGATTATTCAGTGTCTCATGGAGACCGGATATTCAAAGTGTTTTGGAGCCATGCAGAGAAGGAGAGGCCTAGGTATCTATAGAAGGGGTGATGTCCCACATGCCATGGCATCATCACACAATTGACCCAAATAATGCAATTTGCGTGGTGACGGCATGACATGTATCATGTTGTGTGGCTTTTGCCAGGCACCTTTGGAGAGAGAAAACGCATCCTCTCTCCAGGCTCTGAGCATAAACGCCTCCTGCAACACTGTCACCAAGCTCTGTTGGTCTATTCTCTGCTTTGTTTCAAACGGGCCGCCTGATCCCCATAAACATAATAGGCAGTTGAGAAGCAGCAGCAGAACTTGATTGATTGAGCCCTTAAAAGTATATATTTGCACTACTGTTTTAAGGCAGACAAGTATTTCCTAGTACTTCCTTTTCATCCTCTGTCATTCCTTTTTCCCCCACTCTGTACCCAGTTTAATTTCTCAGATGAAAAACGGGTAATTTGGCTGAGCAATATCTGTATCCACCGGTTTGAAAGCACCCATGCAGTACCTTGCAGACTGGATTTCAGCTGGGAAGTTTTGTTCTGCAGACTGGTATTGTTCCCTAGGAAAACACAGGAAGACCTGTGTGTGGATCTTCCACAACTCTGTCCTGCTTCTGGTTTGGAAAACTAATTTAGCATTCCAGTTGTGCTTCCTCGGGCCTACCATGAACCTCTTCTCTCACCACAAATCAGCCAGCAGTGCTCCTTTTTAGACAGTTGACTCACCTTTATGTGCTTGCAGCACACAATTTCAACTAATTTGCTCATCTGGCAGCCACATTTTAGGTCTTCCAAATCACTGCAAAGAAGGCTGGGGGCTAGACATTTTCCTGTTCCTGCCATATTCTCTTCCTCCCATTCTAGAGAGGGGAAAAAAAGTTAAAGCCCACAGTGGCCCAGTCAGAGTCAGCAGTGTAACAGGGTTGGTGGGCGTTGCCCACACGTACCCCATCCATGTTTTCCCCCTTAGCTGTTTCTTGTATGGTCATAAGGGGCTGAAATCCCTGAGATGGGGATCCTCATTTTCATGGGACCTCTCTAGGACTACAGATGACAGAAAAGTTAATCCTCCTGGAAATAGTTTGCATGAACAAGACTAGATATATTTGGAGCTAAATCTAGCTTCTATGAGTGAGTAGCCTGGATCAGTTAACTCAGTTTTAGAATTTGCACATGTTTATATCCCCTCTCTCCACCTTCCACGGCCCAGTTAACCATATCATACAAAAGGAACTTGTGATTCTGGAGAGATGGTATTATAATTAAGCAGTAGCTGCTGTGTAGGACAGCATTTCATCTGCATTTGTGACATGATTCTTCCTGTATGTCTTAATGCCTGGAGCGCTAATAACCAAAATGTCCTTTGCAACCATCTCTTTCCCAAAATGGATTGTAGACATTCTCAAGATGTCATCCAGTTTGGTCCTGTAATAATGCAGAGCCATCATCCATCACCTTAACTATGCGCCTTATTCTCTTGAGCTATGCACGTGTGTGTGTGTATTTATATATACCTCCTATCGTTGATGTATCTGGCTGGACATTTTCCTCCTAGAGTTGCAGAAATGGCCAAACCCTAAGCTTGAATATTCAGTTCTTTGGCTTCACATTCAAGCGATTAGCGCCAAACCCAGTGCTGATTCAGTAGAACAAGCAAACAAAGAGGCGCTACTTTTTTCTTCTCTCAGAATATCCCAGAATTGGAACCACCAGAAAAGGGGTGCCATCACCCATCACTGAGGGCTCCCTATCTTTGCATCCAGTATTATTAACCTTACTAACATCTCTTCCTGCTTCTGTAGCATGGAAATGAGCCTGTAATATTGGTGGTCAGTTCTGGACTGTCCCTGTTTCCAGAATGCCTGAGAGATCCTCATCCTGGATGCTTCCTTTTGCTCTTCTGGAACATTAAATCTTCTGAAAGAGTCCTCCATCACCCTCAGAATGCTCTGAGATTGCTGGAGTGTCAAAGCTTTGCTTGCCCCTTTCAGCCCTCATCATTTGTGAGTATCAGGACTCCAGTCTGAACTCTTCCTCTTTCCTCAACTTCATTTTGCATGGGTCAAAGAGCTGTTGCCTCCCTTGGGGGAGGATTATCCCTTCTTGTGCATTATTGGAATCTCCCCCCACCCCCGTCATCATTTGTCCTTGCCTTTCATCTTCTGCAAGATGGGCAGAGTTTTGTGCGTAGAAAGTAGGTGCCAGTAGGAGGCAACAATGATTTGTCCTAGCCAGCCCTAATACAGTTGGGAAGAGGGTATTCTGTTCCTCCTTGCAGCAACCATGGAAAGGCAGTTGGACAGTAGGTATGGTCTAGCCAGATTTGATTGGTTGCATGGGCTGGCAAGTTACCTCTACTCATCAGAAAGCCCAAATGCCTCCCCCAAGGAAAAGCCCCATAGGGGCATCCTTGGACTTACCTTTTTTTTTTTTCTGGGAGTTGATAAGTCTTACAGTTCGAGGGCACATTTTTTTCCCTTTCCTCCCACTCTGGGCTCAAGCAGTTCTTTGTTCAGGTCAGAATGCAGTGATGCATTGCAGAAAGTTTGCCAGGCGGCAGGCTTTCTATGCCCTACTTCTGCTGGCTACTCTCTTTGCTAGCAGGTATTTGGCATCAACAGCCCAGAATTTGCAGTCCGTTGGATGTAATAGCCTTGGAACCATCGGCCAAATATATAGCATGTCTCCAGTTTCTGTTTCTCAGTTACTGCAAATGTATCATGTCTGATGTTCACAAACAAGTCTTTGAGAATAAATCAGTGTGGGTGTGTGATTGTTATATTTTGACAAAAGAAGAATACAATGGACTGTGATTAAACTTGCCTTTGTGTGTCTGCTTTTGTTTATCACTGAGAATTGTTGCAAACTGGACAGACTGCATCCACAAACTACTCTCTCGTACTCATGGTTCTGTGTGAATTCCCTGCAGGGTTGGGCAGACAGAGATTCAGGCACATTTGATTTGGATTATATATGTCAGCTTAATTTCCATGACTTGCACTCCTGCAGAAACAAATTTTATGTCAATCTTTGAACTCTCTGCAGCAGATTCTTTATATGCTGCTTCATTTGTAACCAGCTAAACACCCAGTTTACTGTGAAAGGCATTAAAACAACCCAACAGATGTTCTTTCCCATCATGCCACACCAAGGAACAGCAAACCATAAATCAATGTAACCAGTAAACGTGCAGCAGGGACCCATATCAGCTCCCAAGGCCGTCAGTTCTTTTTCACTTTCCTAAAACCCAGCAGGTTTGGTGCCAGTCTGATTTCAGGAGGAATGTTTCTCCCCAGTTTTGACACAAACATACTGCTTTTCACTGCCCGTGAATTTAACAGCATTTGTTAAACGTGGAGAAGTTCCACAAGGCATCCTTTGGGGTGCCTTTGTGTGAAAGGTAATTTTGACATCGTCAGAAGTAAACAACCTGAACAAGAAACAGATGGAAACCATCTCCTGCCCAAGAGAGAACTTGGCCCTTTAGGCAGAGCCATTGGGAGGTACAACAAATTGAGTGTTGATAGTTATAAATAGAGCTCATTCTTCAGACACGGCCGTCACTGGAATTCTTTCATGGGACTTGTTGGCTTTTCTAAAATAAAACTGCTTATCCTGGATTATTATATGTTCATTTGGTTGCTTCCAGTGTAGCCTGGTAGGAGAAACCCACCTTTAGGGCTCTTAAGAGCAGAGGTTTATTATTCTTTGCTTATATGGTCCTTATTCCTAGCTGCTGATCTGCCTTTAGTTGGTCATTGTATTGTACTACTAACTAGCCAGTTACTGAAGGAGCAGCATAAGAGCTACGGCCTGGATACCAGGACGTTCGCCATCTCCCATCAGTGGCTCATGCGTTTGCATTTGGTGGAGTTCTGTGGACTATTGAATCCCTGTTGGTTTCTTGGAATGCCATTTCTACTTTTTGCTTTACTGTGCCATGCTCTTGGTTTCTGTTTGTGTGAGGGTTCTCTTGTACCAACTAGGGAATACAAGAAAGTCCATTAATGTCTTGACATTCACAAGAGAATCAACTATTCTGTCCCCACCCCGCCTCTAAAAGTAGCGCGTGTAGGACCTTTTCCAGCTTTCCAGAAAGTGGAGAGTGCATTTTGAGATGTTCGCCCATCATTTTTCTCTTCTGTGGAATACAGAATTCTTCCTGCTTGGATAGAAAATGTTGCATGATCGTTGCATTACTGACCTGCCCAGGCGAGTGGTGGGGTGGTGTCAATCCCCCAAAAGTTAAAGGCAGCCTCTGGCCATCATAAGATTTTGTTGTTCAGTCGTTCGTGACCCCATGAACCATATCATGCCAGGCCTTCCTGTCCTTCACTGCCTCCCTGAGTCCAACACTAAAGCGCTAAGTTTCATTGTGTTTGACATGCGGAAATTATCTCATGTTCTCCTGTGCTAAGCAGAACATAGCTCATTCTGCCTTTCAGCAGTGACCTGTGAGAAGCCTGCAGCCCAAACCATGGGAAGTTTCCATGCTGATCTACTGCCTGTTGTTTCCAAACCCCGCCAGGGGGCAGCAGCCACCAGCCTTTAAGCACAGCTCTTGCATCTTACGGCGCCTTAAGAGCTTAAGGCACATTTGTGAAGATTGTCCTTGGGATTTCTGGCTCTTCTTAAGTTGGCCTGATGTGCACTTTCCCTGTGTTAGCTGCCTACTTGTTTAAACTCAGGGCAAGCCTGCATGCTTCCTGGGTAGCCCTCTTAATACCTGGGAGAAGGCCACATCTTCAAATGGGGTTAGGACACCAACAAAACGAGCTCATTTATTAATGGCATGAGTTCTCATGCTAATAGAGATGCATAAGCTCTTTTCCTGAGGTGGAAAAGAGGAAACTGAAAACTGCAGAAAAGTTAGATTGACAGCTCTGTTAACACAGTTCCCCTGTCAAGGCTGGCGAACTCAGGAAATAGGGATCGCTTGGATTACAGGAAGGATCATTATTACGAATAGGTGAAGTAACAGAATCTTGAAAGCCTGCCAATATAACTATCCAGCTCAACTTATACCAAGTGTAATTATGGCAGAATTATTCTGAGTGTCTTTCTCACACTCCCCCCCACCCCCACTCCCCTGGAGTAAGGAATCTCTTTGGTAATGGTCTTATGCCCTCCTTCCCGTTCCCAAGGTCACACTCCCCCATATCATATCTTCCAGATATGCTCAATGACGACCCTATCCTAGACATTATGTCTGCCTCTGGAGAGTAAGGAAGAGGACCCTGACCGAGAGGCCAGATATATTACTAAAGGGACAAGGGGAAAAACATGGCCCAAGTCCAAAACAACAAGAAGGCAGGTATAAATGACTCGAGCAGACGCCTCCCTAATTCACATGAAGGGAGGGTGGGGAACAGTAAGGCACAGTCAGACTTGTAAGATTCTGTTACTCTAGCCACTACAGGTAATCCTCATTTAGCAACCACAATTGGGACCGGCAACTTGGTTGTTAAGCAAAGCGGTCACTACGTGAAAGCATGACTGCTTACGATCTAACTTCAGCTCTCCTTTGCTTTACAGACCTGCAAAGGTCATAAATGCAAAGATTGGTCGCAAAGTTACTTCTTCATCACCTTTGTAACTGAGAACACTCACTAAACAAGGCAGCCACTAAATGAGGACTACTTGTATTCATAATTCATGTGCTTAAATTCATATAGAAATAACTAGTGGCCATGAAAGTACGTTATCAACACAAGCCTCCAGTCTTTCGTGCACCACCAGGCTGTGAGAGTTTTGTGAGCCACTGCATAGCTATGGGCTGTTATCTATTTTTTATTACATTTATATCCTACATTTTGTAACAGAGCTCAAGGTAACGTGTAGTGTTCTCTCCTATTTTCCCCCCAGAAATAACCGTGCGAGGTGGGTTGGGCTGAGAAAGAATGCTGACCCAGAGTCCCCCAAGGAGCTGCTGGGGCTGGGGGGGCTAGAACTTGGGTACCCCCACCCCTAGTCCAGCCCCCTCACCGCCACACTCCCTGGTTCTCCTTACAAGCAATAACCAAATAATTAGCACATTCAGTGACCAAAAGCCGAATGTGGTCGGATGTGGTTCACCACAAGAAGGAGAGCAAGCCAACAGAAACCCCAACATTTGCTAGTTCTGCCATTTAAAAGTACAAATGTCGCCGCTTAAAAAATGGTTTTCCCCCAGACGTTGGGATAGAGAGGGGCTGGAGCCCTAGTGATTGTCTGTTGATATACTGGGGAGAGTTGTTTTAGGGCATCAGGAGTTATTCTTGGGGGTTTGTTGCTTCTTTTAAATTCTTTATTGCTGTTGGTGTGAGTCTCTCAGTTATGGCACATAAGATGAGTGGTCATAAAAGCCTCTTAAATAAATAAGTTCATAAACTTCCAGCTCAACCGTTTATATGTGTAGCTTTACATAGGCATGCACGCAAACACACAATTGCATATGTGTACTGCAAAAGAGATGTATCTCTTTAACTCGGATTTTTATCAAGCAATGACATTTACTCAAGTGGATCGCGCAAACCCAACCATAAATGTGTACTGCAAAAAGTAAAGTGTCTTTTCAAGTTCCAGAAACGACATCTCCAGCTTCCCTTGATGATGATCCCAGTTCAAGAGCACTGGCTGTCTTTTATATCCATGCCTCTAGGCAGCTGACTTACCCATGGTTTCCTAAAGAAAACACATGGCTCCGACCACAGAGTATGCTTAGCAAGTGGTTTGTAAATCGTGACCCAGAATGGCTAAATCAGCAGCCTTTGCTACGCTTCCAACAGTGAGAAGTACTGTAGAACAGTGTTTCTCAACCTCAGCAACTTGAAGATGCGTGAACTTCAACTCCCAGAATTTCCCAGCCAACATCGTCTCAGTCCCATCCCCAGTCAGCATGCTGGCTGGGGAATTCTGGGAGTTGAAGTCCACACATTTTCAGGTTGCTGAGGTTGAGAAACACTGCTGTAAAAGACTGCAGAAGTTGTTCGTTGCATTTAGATTTGCTTCTAACAGACATGTAGGAATTTGAGACTCGGTTCCTTATTGCCATCTCCAGCATCACCAGGGGCTCCATCAGATCAGAAAGCTGATTTTCCTTAAAGCAAAACCCCTGATAACACTAAGTTTGAATTACTCATTGTGCCACGCTGAAATGTGGCTTGTAAGTATAGCATGGTTAATATAGGCTGGCGTATTACACAATTCCAGTAAATTGCGGCTTATTCAGTAAAACATAGTCAACCAAGCCGAGAGTTAGGTTTTTGTTTTGTCTTGTTTTCAGTAACGCAGGTTAAAAGAAAAAAAAGCTTTGCATTGGCTCTGTTTATATGAACTGAAGTGTACTCCAATTCTATGGATTCTGACTGGATTGGGATCAGTCTGGAAGCGTGTCCCAGATGCAGTTGGGCAACTCTAATTCTGCGGCAGATTCAGAACTGCAGCAGCCAGTTTCGCAGCTGTGTCTTGGCTGATCCTTACTCTGCTAGAAACTGCAGAAATTGCAGAAGCAATTACAGCTGGCAGACCTGGGGATTTCCGTGCATGGCGGGTGCCCCTCCGACAGCAGTCCCAGGTCCTGTCTTGTTTCCCATTTATCCACTTCCCCTGGGTGCCCTGATTCATCATCAGGACTTCCAATGTCATTATTACTACTGTTTATGCTCAAGTCTATGGGTCTTTGGTGACCCTTGATAATGATGTGTGGCCAACCGTGACAGAAGGTCTCATTAGCGGTTTGTCTTGGAAGTATTCGCATCACGCCAACTTGAACCAAGATAGGATAGCGATTGTCGGTCTTGGGCCTGTCATCCTCCTGTCCTCGCTGGGCTCCATCCTCCCTGCGTACGTCTCCAGAGCAGCTGGATTGTTCCAGATCTCTCTGCCCACCAGCTGGATTCTTTATGGATCACGAGTGACTCTGCACCCCTAAGGAGGCTCTCAAACGTTCATGTGGTGAGTATTCAGAGGGTCGTGGCGGGAGTGGATAGAGGAGACTGTGGAGATTGTGGTTGCAATCAACTCCCAGCTGGTCCTCTTGATTCCTCTCCCCATCTAGCCCAGAACAGTGCCATTTGAGCTGTTCAGGACCTTACGGGAGGGTATACAGGGAGGGTCAACAAAGTCAAGATGGTAACAACCTCTTATGTACGCCATGCATGTGGTCTACATAAAAGGGTGAGGGTTTGATCACATGTTCATGGCTGCTGTCAACTCCATGTACAAAACCCCTGGATCTCTCCTCGCAACACACACACTATTTCCATGTCTGTTATTCTACATCGGTTCCTTATTTGACCCAGACCCAGTTCAAGCTTGTTGCAAAATGTGTACGCTCTTGTATCTGGTATAAACTCTTGGTGTTTGTGTTTAGAGCCCTCCGGTCTCACATCTGCCTGCTTCTCTGTCTCCCTACAGCCCCACTCATTCTCCCATTCCTCTGGGCAGGGTCTTCTGTCTCTTCCCTATCCCAAGGTGGCAGGCCCCAAGCACCAGGCTTTCGGAGGGGTGTCCACGACGCCTGAACCCATGTCCTCCTCCTTTTCGCCTCTAAAAGATTCATGGCCTTTAAAAAAGGTTCAAAGACCGATGTATCTGAGTAGTGGGTTAGTGTGGAGCCTGGTTATTTTATTAATTTAATTTAATTCGTTTGATTTATCCTACTGTCATTAAGATTGGTAGGTTTTCCAGTTAGCATCTCTTCTACATTAATTGTGGATATAAGCATGTTTTGCAATATTGGACAGCATTTCTCTAAACATGGATGGTGGTGTTTGTTTTAGTTCTAAATAAAGGTGTGCTTATTGGCTGGTGAGAGTTGTGAATGAATTTAATTGAAAGGACACTTTTTATCTGGTTTTTTTCAAAATCTGTACTGCCCCTTAATAAAGGCATGTAATAAATTGTTGCTGTCATCCTCTCTTTTTTCCTGATGCCCCATTGACCAGTGTTCCTAATCTGCTGCCATCGCCACCTCTTCTCCTTCTCCTTCTCCTTCTCCTTCTCCTTCTCCTTCTCCTTCTCCTTCTCCTTCTCCTTCTCCTTCTCCTTCTCCTTCTCCTCCTCCTGTCCTTCTCCCTTCTCCTCCTCTTCCTCCTCTCCCCCCGCCCTTCTGTCCTTCCTTTCCCTTCTCCTCTTCCTCCCATTCTTCTCCCTTTTGCTTCTCCTTCTTCTTCCTTGCACAGGTAGACGACACTAGTCTATTGCTTGTGAAGAACTGTCCATGGCAAAAGGAAGCCACCCATTAAGGTAGGGAGGTCCTGGCTGGGTGGACCACAGGTTGAAGGACCGTTTTGACAGAAGGGGAGCGCAACTGCTCCTACACAAGAGGGGCTCAGTTTTCTGTTCAACTTCTGACCTGCAAGCTCTTCCACGAGGCACCAGGCCACCTTCCTCTTCTGGCCTCTGCCGCGGGGGATATTTTGAAGGAGGGAGCGCACCCCCTGGCTTGGTTTCACAACACACCAGGTTGTGTGCAGGCCTTGCCTGGAAACAGCTCAATGAAGATGTCTGTGCTGCAGAAGGGGAACCGGCAACAGAGGACAGTCTGCCCCCCACCCCACCCCTCCCCTGCCCTCCCCCTCGCACCTTTCCTCTTCGAAGCTGAGGTGGGAAGCCCCCGTCTCAAAGCGAAACGCAAAAAGTTAAAGCCAATCAATGTTGATTTGCATTCCTGAGCAGAGGCTTTTGCTCAGCCCAATAGATCAATTGGCCCTTCATTCCTTCAGCCAGGAGTTGCTCAAACATAGTTTAAAACAAAGATAGATATAGTGATTGCAAGTAACTGGAAGCGGTGGCTTTTGAACTCTTATCACTGAGCCTGCTGCGAGCTTTTCCCCAGGCCCCCCACACGAGCCCCAATCTATCCTATCGATTGTCATAGGTGACACTAATTAATAAACGGAGAAGCTAATGAATGCAACAGCATTCACTGGAGCTTCCAACTGGTTGCTCCTAATTACAAAGTTTACTTAGAGGAAAGGATCAGGTTGGATTAATTAAAAATGGTCCGGATTGACTCGTAGATCCTAAAGCCTTTGGCACTCCAAAAAGCACACCCCCAAAAGAGAATTGGGCCTGTATTTCAACAGGGACACAAGTGCTCCATTCACACAACATACAGTACTTATCTAGATTAGTAAATTAACCCATTTTCTGGCTTTGTGCAACAGATCCCATCCTCCTCTAACCAAAGGGACTGGATTCACGCAACACACTGGACCACCACCCCCATAACCTCAAAGGTAAAATTAAAAATTAACCAAGTTTAGCCTCTGATACAAATGCGTCTCCATAACCTTTACAACAATTTTGCAAGGTAGGCCAGATCTCTTTATTATAGAGGGGAATTCATCATTAGCACAATCACCACAGGAAGCTATCTGTTATATATTTGTAAAATATAGAGGAAACCTGTACAGTGGATGAGTGGGTATTCTCCTAGATTCACTCAAATTAGCTCCAAGTTGATTTGCATACCTGACTGGGAGACCCTTAAGACAGTCACTCGTGATTTCATCACTTTCTGTCTGGACTACTGCAATGTGGTCTACGTGGGACTGCCCTTGAAGACCACTTGGAAGCTGCAGCTGATCCAGAATGCAGCCAGATAAGCATTTATGGGTTGGCAGTGCCCAGCCCACATGTCATCACTGCCCCATGAGCTGCTTTGCTTACCAGTAGGCTAGGCTTCCGGGTGCAATTCAAGATGCTGGTGATCCCCTACACAGCCTTCCATGGCCCAGAGCTTGTCTATCAGAGGGACAGTCTGTCTCCTTTAGCTTCCACCTATCCCATATGATCAAGCAGAGTTGTCATCCCCCAGGTCCCATCAATTAAACAATGTCACCTGATGGGACTCAGGAAGTGTCCTCTTCTGTCCCAGTTCCTGCCCTCAGGAACAACGTCCCCCCAGAGCAGGGTTTCTCAACCTTGGTGACTTGAAGAGGCATGGACTTCAACTCCCAGAATTCCCCAGCCAGCATGGCTGGCTGGGGAATTCTGGGAGTTGAAGTCCACACATCTTCAAGTTGGCAAGATTGAGAAACCCTGCCCAGAGATTTATATGGCCCCCACCCTAATTCTAATTAAATGAGCTCTTAAAACCTGGCTCCTCCCCCAGGCTGCAGGCCAGAGAGGGCCTGGGGCAATGGCTCAGTAGCGCTGGCATTCTTTTTTCTAGACATTTGTTTTCATGTGGTTTCCTATTCTTTGGTTTTATTTGTTTCGTGCTGTATGCTTCCCAGAGTTCTGATGGAGTTGGGCACCCTATAAATTTCATAAACAAACAAAATTAGGCTTACATTTTTAAGTGGGTTCATAATTTTTTCCATAGCTATATTAGTGAGCTGCCTACAGCTGTTGAGGGTAGAGGGTGGCATATGCTTTTTAAAAATAAAAATATTAAAATCCATGTTGTTGCTTCCATGACCGGTGTTGGCTGGTCATGGAAGCTAAGTAGGGTCAGGTCTGGTTAGTAAAAGGATAGGAGAGCATGAAGAAAGCCCAGGCTTGTCTACAAGACGAGGGAGCCGAAAAATCATCCAGGAAGGTTATGTTCTTGCCAAGGAACACATTGTTGCCAAAAAACTACACAGACATGTCTATGGAATTGCTAAAACTCAAACTCAAAGAGGTTAATTTCTTCAAGCTTTTTTAAAGGACTCTGGCCCCCCAAATCAATGTTGTTATAAAAAACACCCCTATGGCACATCACATAACCAGCATTCTAATAAGGCCCAAGATCACCTCCTAAGATGGCCTATATAATATGCCCCCCTGGAAATGATGTGTATAATTTCAAAGGGCTTCCCAGGAAATCTGTAATATTAATGTGACAAGGGTTTATTTAAGGCTGAAAAGGCACCAAAACAGAATAAGCCATTTCTGCTGTCTTGAAAAAAAACGGAAGCCCTACGTGTGGTTGGGTTGGAACAGCAGTTGGCAGCCATTGATTTTCCTAGCATGAAGGAGATGCAGCGCGGCTTATCTGGGTCAGCTCTGGCACCAAGTGTGAGCTGAGAAGTAACTCGATGTCCAAGCCCATCCTGGAGAAGAGGATGCCCTCTTAGGGAAGAGCAGGGGGCATGTGGGGTTGAAGGGCCTCTTCTATCAAAGCCACTTGAGACCCAGCCAGAGAAGGAGCCCATTCGAGTCACCTCCCTCCATGAGCAGTTCTGATCTGAGACCTGGGCTGGGTGTGCTGGGTCCTTCAGAGGCTCCAGAGACTCCCTTGTCCATCAGTGACCAACCTCCTGTGATCCAAGTGGGTACCAGTTCTGAGGAAAGCTGGGGAAGACCTTCCTCCACAAGCACAGCAGCTGTGCAAGGCTGAATCATGACTGTTAGCACTTAACTTGAAGTGATGGGAAAACTATGGTCGATGACCCCATCTACCTGGAGTAAGCTTGGTCCATTCTACCCTCCGGTTCTTCTGTCTTTGGGGCTTTTCCTCTCTCCCAATGCACGGCGGGATCTTAGTAACAGTTGTTATCTGGGCCTTTTGAGGAAGAGGGCAGGTTTTTTATGCACCTTGAAAAAGGGGCAATGTGCACCGAATGAAGCCAAAGAATAGCCCTTCCCAAGGGCATGCAGCAACTTTGGCGCTCTCCATATGGATTGGACCAGCTGGGAATTCTGGGAACTGTAATGGGGAATGCAAAGGGGGTGCTGAGGAAAGCTGGCTCAGAATCAAACAGAGATGCACCAAATGGGCTAGTCTTTGTCTCTCTGGCCAAAAGATAGCAGCTGAATGCTCTCCCTTTCCCCACCCCACCCCCATCTTATCACTGTGGTAGCTGATGCATCTTGGTTAGAGGCCATGTGCCAACAGCACATTAACTTTTCCTTGAACCAAGCACTTCTGAGTTCGGCTGTGAGTCAGTCTGCAGCCCGTTTGGTGGGTTTTGTTTTTGGGTGGTTTTTAGGGGGGGAAGGAGGGTTGATGAAAGGATGGTGTTATCTGCTCCAAGTTCTTATGGAGGAGACTGAATATTTGGATGTGGGGGGTGGGGTGGGGGGTTTGGCAATAAAAATGGGCAGATGATCGTGGCTGCAAGCTGTGGTGACTAGGAATGGCTCTCTGTGTTCAGCATTGCTGTGTCCGTGACTGACGCGGCTGAAGCTGCTCACTTTCGGTAGCAATGCAGGTCTTGCCAAGAGCGAATGAGCAGAGGCCGAAAAGGCCTCTGAAGTCTCCTAGAGTTTGGGGCTCTGAGCCAAAACTTGGCTGTAATTAGTGAAGTTTCCTTCGACAGGGGAGCTAAGGAAGTATCAGAAAGGAAGACGGATAAAGGCTCGGAGAGCCTGCACGGCTTTTGTTCTGCCCAGTCAATAGTTTTATTGAAAGAGATGCCATCACAAAAAAGGAAAGAAAGGATAAATAAAAGCTTTGTTCAACAAAGAGTGACAATTAAAAATGGCAAGGCCAGCAAAAGGAGCTGTGATATAAGGAGGGAATAACCTTGGGAGAATTAACCGTCACAGCAACAGTGCACTGCAAAACCCCACTCCGCAACCCATGCAGTATAGATAGTCCTCACTTAACAACCACAATAGGGACCGGAAAATTCATTGTTAAGCAGGGCGGTTGTTAAGCGAGTCACACCCAATTTTACAGCCTTTTTTGCAACGGTCATGAAGCAAATCACCACGGCCATTAAGGAATCATGTGGTTGTTAAGCAAATCACATGGTTCCCCACTGATTTTGCTTGCCGGAAGCCAGCTGGGAAGGTTGCAAATGGCGATCATGTGACCCCGGGACACTGCAACCATCGTAAATGCGAGCAGATTGCAATCATGTGACCACGGGGGTGCTGTGACGGTTGTAACTGTGAGGACCGGTTGTAAGTTCCTTTGTTCAGCAGCATTGTAACTTCGAATGGTCACTAAATGAATGGTTGTTAAGTGAGGACTACCTGTAGGTTGATGCACCAGTTGAACAGGGGACCCTCTGACAAATCCCCTTGGCCAGAGGCCCAAACCTCGCTTTTCTCCAGCACATGAACTCTCCCAGAAATCCCTCTACCAGTCAGTTGGGACAGATTCACACCTGCCTATTCCTGGTGGCCAGAATCCTTTCTCAGCTTGGCTGGACAGGATGCAGCAAATGGACAGCTCTTCATTCATGTTCAGTTCAACATCTATTAGTTGCTAAGGAAAGCCAACCACAACCTTTTTCCTCCATCCTCTGATTCCAGAGCATTCCGGGTCATCTGGTTCCAGAAGGTCTGGCTACTTACGGACTGAAACCAGATTCTGGACTAGGTGAACAGCAGGGGGGTGTTTCTGACAAGTAACAAGCCTAAGGAACAATTCCTGATCAAATCCCTGCTTTTGCCCCAGCCCACCTTACATCGAGGTTCTGCACTTGCCATCAGACTTCAGTGTTGGCAGCTACTCTGGGCAACAGATGGCTGTCAGGGAACCCTCAGTTTCCAGATGGCCACAACACCCAGACACCCTGTTGAAGGGTCTGCATGGGAAATGAAAGGTTTTCTCAAGTAGACAGCAATGCAGACTGTCTATATCAGTGTTTCTCAACCTTGGCAACTTTAAGATGTCTGGACGTCAACTCCCAGAGTTGAAGCTGGCTGGGGAATTCTGGGAGTTGAAGTCCAGACATCTTAAAGTTGCCAAGGTTGAGAAACCCTGGTCTATATCCACTCAAGTGGGATCTGTTAGTTCTACCCAGCAAGGAAGCTATTTGTGGAAGGAAGCAAAAGTTTGCCCCAGAAATTTGAGTCCATGTGCTTGGTGGCTCCAAAGATGAGGGTCTGCTGTTGCTGCTACATTGCTCTTATAGCCAACAAGGCCTTTCTGAGCTCTGTGCTGGGTCCAGCATGATCCCCCAAGGAGTCCAGGATCCCTTTCCAATGGGGACTAACCAGCTGCTCCTTGGAAGCATTTAACATAGTAGCAACTGAGACCCAGGGCCTTTCTGTTCTGCTCCTGGAGGTAGCATTTGACTCATGTATTGACTTGATGGCTGATTATAGCTTTTAGCCAAATTTTGAAGCAAAGCTTCTTCAACAAGATAGGCGAGGCAAATTTCAATCAACATGAACTAAAACAGCAGCAGAACAGCCGGAGCACAGGGAAGACTCCCGTTTAGTCTCCAGCTGGGTCAGCTGCTCACTTGAAAGCAAAATGAAACTTTGCACGGGAAGAAGCTGTGCAAACAGCCCCGTGTTAGAAGCCCAAATCCAGAGCCTCTCCTTTGGGCCTGAAATCCAGAAAATGCTGGGAAAGGTCTTCCATGGAACCCGGGAGACGTGTTTGTTTATTTATTTGTTTACATTTCAAATTTGTCACCGCCCATCTCACTGCAAAGCAACGGGGGGGGGGGGTTGCAAAGCGACTGGTGCAGCTAGAGTGAGCAGTGATGGGTCCCCCTGGGTCTCTTAGGGTGAGCAGAAAATCTGGGTCCTGCCACATGTCCCAAGGGGTGTACTCACTAATCTGAGCATCTCTAGCATGTCATTAATCTATAGTGGGACTAATATATAATATAATCTATAGTATCCCTAACCTATAGCGTATCACTAATCTATAATCACTGCATGCAAGAATCTTTCGCAGTTTCCCCAGGGCACCCCCATTGTTCTCCTGCCCTGAATTCTTTCTCTAGAGCTCTTTAGAAGGCATCTGCCTCTGGCAGTTTGTGCCAACTTGAGGCTGCTTTTCGGAAATGAGGCTGCTGGAAACAGCAAGAGGGGAGCCGATATTGGCAGCCCAGTATCGATGCAGGAGAATAAAAGAGCTGGACCTTGGGGGATTAGCAGCCAGCGGGCAAGAACTTCCAAAGCCGGGACCAGAAGATTTAATGAGCTCAGGGAATCGATGGCACTTAATCTGTGCCTGATCAGCCAGTGCTAGGTTTTGCAGCAGCTAAGCCTGGACTTGCACATGCAGACTTAAAGTCAGGGATCCAGCCCAGAGAGACCCGTGTGGCTTTCTTGTGCCCAGGGTGGGCATGGGACTCCTGCAAAGCTGAAAGGACAGCCCTCACTTGGCCTTGCATTCTGAGAGCTGCCATTGCAAGGCCTGAGCAGACTAGCAGGGCCTCCTTAGTGTTGGCTCCCAATTCATGTAAACTGATGCAGAATAGCCTAGCAGCTTGTCTATGTTCATAATAAGCAGTTCCTGCCAAACAAATATAATATCCTTTTGAAAATGGTAACTATATTCCAGGTCTGTTCTTGGCTAAGGCTATGAAACAGTCTGTTTCATAGAATTGTAAAGTTCTATGTTGGAAGTTACCTTAGAGAACATCCAGGCCAACCCCCTGCCCAGTGCAGAAATCTACTATAGCAGCATCCCTGGCAGATGGCCATCCAAAGGTGGGATTGATGGAGGGAGCCTTCTGCCCTGGGAAGAGATCAAATACCCACACTGTAGAATCATGAAATCCACCCTAAGGAGCCCTCTTCCAAATCACTCAGTAAATTCTAATCACTCAGAATTAAATCCCACCCACTTCAACTGAATGGACCCCCAAGTCATTGCACTGAATTTTTTCAATGGAATGTCTGGGTTGGCATCACCCAATTAACTCAGTTTGTTCAAGACTTAGCAGCTGCCTTTGTGCAACACGCAACACTCAATTCGTTTGAACTATGGTAGGTTCTTGATCACGTAACATTGGATTCATTCAGTAACCCCATTAATCATGTTGTATGAAAAAGAGGAAAGAGGAAGGAAGGAAGGAAGGAAGGAAGGAAGGAAGGAAGGAAGGAAGGAAGGAAGGAAGGAAGGAAGGAAGGAAGGAAGGAAGGAAGGAAGGTTGGTTGTATGGTAAGCTTGGATCCTAGGAAGTATAACTAAGAATGCAGTGAAAGGGTGAGAGTAAAGGCATCCATCAGCTGATAGGGAGAAGATGTTTTCAGACAGTTGGTCAGAATTTTTATTCCCACGTTTCAGATGGAGGAACTCTCTCCATGACCTCCCGTCGGCAACCCTCGGGCACGTACAGCTTTCCTTCGTGCCACCACAACCCCTCTTGGCCGGTTAGCGCCTCTCGGTTCTGCTTGAGCCAACCGTCCCGCTCCGCTGCCTCCGCGAACCCTTGCCTTACTTCAGACGCCGCGTCCCGTCGCTCCCCCTTGGTCTGGCTTCGGGTCACCGCCTTTGCAGCCAGCCTGCTGGCGGGGATGACGGAGTCCACGATCTCCTCCCGTAGGCTGGCGTGTTGGGGCATGCGAGACAGTCCATCCGCTAAGAAGTTGCGCTTCCCGGGGATGTGTTTCAGTGTGAACCTGAACCTCCCGAAGTATTGGGACCACCGTGCCTGTTTGGGGGATAGCTTACGCGGGGTCTTCAGGGCCTCGAGGTTCTTATGGTCCGTCCACACCTCGAACGGTTCAGTTGCCCCCTCCAGTAGATGCCTCCACGTGGCCAGCGCCCACTTGACCGCGTACGCCTCTTTCTCCCACACCATCCACCTCCTCTCCGTCTCGGTGAATTTGCGGGAGGCGTAGGCGCACGGGTGGATGGCCCCTCCGGGCTGGGTTGGAGCAGGACTGCTCCCGTTGCCACGTCTGATGCATCCACTTGGATTATAAACCGCCGGTCTGGGTCGGGATGGCGCAGGATCGGCTCCGCGGTGAACCGCTGTTTTAGTTCCTCAAACGCCCCCTGGCATTCTGCAGTCCACGCGAGTGCCATGCTGGGCTTGGGGGTTTCCCAGTGCCCTTGGTTTTTAGCAGGTCGGTTAGGGGAAGGGCGATTTGGGCGAAGTTCGGGATGAACTGACGATAGAAGTTCGCAAACCCTAGGAAGCTTTGGAGTTGCCTCCGGGTTCGCGGCGCTTCCCAGCCCAGGACATCCCTTACTTTCGCCGGGTCCATCTCAATTCCCCGGCTGGATATTCGGTAGCCGAGGTAGTCTAGTTGCTCTCGATGGAACTCGCATTTCGAGAGCTTTGCGTACAGCTGTGCCTTCAGCAGTCTCTGGAGCACCGTGCGCACCAGGCTCACGTGCTCCGCCAGGGTCTCGGTGTAGATGAGGATGTCGTCCAGGTAGACCAGGACACCCCGGTAGAGTAGGTCGTGCAGCACCTCATTAATTAGCTGCATAAATACCCCCGGGGCCCCTTTTAATCCGAACGGCATCACGGAAAACTGGTAGCTTCCGAGCGGGGTGTTGAACGCCGTCTTCCACTCATCTTTTGCGCGGATCCTAACTCTGAAGTAGGCTTCGCGCAAGTCCAGTTTTGTGAACACCCTCCCCTTCGACAGATGCGACATCAAGTCCTTCATCAGGGGGAGGGGTATTTGTACTCCGTGCTGATTGCGTTCAGCCCCCGGTAGTCTACGCACATACGGAGCGAGCCGTCCTTCTTCTCCCGGAATAACACCGGGGCCGCTAATGGTGACTTCGCGGGTTGGATGAATCCCCGTGCTAGGTTCTTGTCTATGAACTCGCGCAGGGCTCCCATCTCCCTCCTCGACAGGGAGTACATTTTTGGCTTAGGCAGGGTCGCTCCTGGCTCTAGCTCGATGGCGCAATCACTGGGCCGGTGTGGTGGGAGCTGGTCAGACTCCTTCTCCCCGAACGCTGCCGCCAGGTCTCGATACTGCCTCGGGATTCCGCCGCCCGTCGGGGGTTCCCCGGGTCCGGCCCCTCGCTTTGCGGTTGCCTCGCCAGTCGCCACTGCCTCCCCTCGCCTCGGGATCGTGGCGGGTCTCCGGGGTCCCGGCGCTGCTGCTGCTGCTGTTGCTGTTGCCGCCCGGGTCTCGGGCCCCATCTGCTCTCGCCCCGTCTCCCGGTGTCCCGGACCCTCCGCTTGTCCGCCGGTGGTTGCGGCTGCCTCCGTCTCCACGGCTCGGTCCCCTCTGCTCTCGCCCCTCGCCGGTCTGTCGACCCCGAACCGCACTGCCTCCGCCGTCCAGTCGACTCGTGGGTTCCGCCACCGCAGCCACGCCAAGCCGAGTACCACCGCGTAGTCGGCCACCGGGACCACCACGAACCTCAGTTCTTCCCGGTGACTCCCGATCGTCATCTGGACCGGCTCGGTGTAATACTGAGCTGGCCCCCCCCCTGCCAGCGTGCCATCTAACTGGCTGAATGAAATGGGCTCCCGGAGGCGCCTCAGCTGTAGCCCGAGCCCCGAGACCACCGCTGGGTGCATCAAGCAGTGGGTGCAGCCCGAGTCCAGTAGCGCCCGTAGCTGCGCCTACCTCCGGATCTCACCCCCGGACGTGTATCCTCACCCGGAACGGTGGGCAGTCCTCGTCTCCTATTGGGTCCGCGCGCCTCGACTCCCCTGCTCGCACTGGGACGCCGTTCAGTGCGAGCGCGCCTCGTTTCCCGCCGGCTCCGAGTCCTCTCCAGAGGATGCTGTCTCCGGGGTCGACCACCCCCGCGTCCTTTCTCGGTCACCGCCGCCACTGCCCCCTTCCGCGGTCGGTCACCGGTCCTTTTCCCGTTCACACGCGGGGTTTTGACTTCGGGCCGTGGTGGGGCGCCTTCCCGCTCCGTCGGGCACTGCGCCGCTCGGTGGCCTCTGCCTCCGCATCGGAAGCACAGATTCGGGGCTCTGGTCGCCTCTCGCCTCCCGGTGGACTGCCGTCGACCGCTCCGTCTCTCCTCTGGGGTCCTCTCCCTCGGCCGGTCCCTCGTCTGGTCCCGTCGTCTTGTGCTCTGTTGGATCTGCCGCCACGCCGATTCCGCCGTTCCGGCCAGCCAGATCCAATCCTTCACTGTGGCCGGGTCGTCCCGCCCCAGTGCCCGTTCCAGGATCTCTGGGTTGAGTCCCCTCTTAAAATACTTCACCTTCAGGGACTCCGGCCAGTCCGCGAGCTTCTCGGCCAACCTCCGGAACTCCAGGGCATATTCCGATACCGATTTGCCCCGCTGCCTGAATTGTAGGATGTCGTCCTCCGCCCGCTTGGCGCTCAATGTGTCCTCGAATCTGTCCCGGAGCGCCTGCATGAAGTCCGGGAAACTCCGTAGTTCCGCCGCGTTGGCATCGTACAGCCCGATCACCCAGCTGGCGGCTTGGCCATCTAGCAGCTCGGCCACGTAGGATACCCTGTCCTCGTCTCTAGCGAATAGGTGACCACCCCTCTGCATGAACCCCCTGACGTGCGTCAGAAAGTGCGGCAGCTGTTCGGGGTCCCCTGAGAACTTCCCAGTGATACCTCGAAGTCTCAGGGCGTCTGCCGCCCGTTGGTCCTCCGACCGGGGCGCCGTGGGTGGTGCCGGCGGGGGTGTCGGACCGCCCCCCCTGTCGCTCGCCTCCTTGTTCACCGCCGGTGGCCCCACTCTCTGCAGTAGGGTCTGGAGCATCGCCTCCACGGCGTCTAGGCGTCGCTCGACTCTCTCCTCTAGTCGGGCGAATTTCTCGCTCCACTCATGGTTCCGGAACCCCGAACCCCGGGTCATCGTAACGCCCGAATCGTCTGGTCCTTGATTCACGCCCATCGACCACCGCTCGGATGGAGTGCGCCCGGCCCTGGCCGCTGCCCCGTCGCTCCCGGGCGGCTCCGACCGCCCTTCCGCGAGCCTGGATCCCTCGCGCTCCAGCTGACCCACGGATTCCTCGTCGCTGGTCATGCCTGTATTGAGAAAGAAAACGCTCCTCGGTGGTACCGGGTAGCGCTGACGGTGAGTCCTGGCTTTATGTGAGATTTGCCCCGTTCGACAGAGAAACTCTCGTGACACGTGTGGTTCACAAAGAAGGTTTACTCATGTGTAACGTAGTAGTCACAAGCAAAGCCAGGACTGGCTTGGTACAATTGCATCACTTGTTATATTCCCCCCTTCCCGCGCTTTTTCCCGCCTCGTGATTGCGTTGCGGCTGTGGGCTATTAGGCCCCCCAAAGTCCCCCCAGATCGTTCATGATGGCAGGGTCGGTCAGAGTCCATTGTCCTTGATTGCCAGTCCCCCTCCGGCTGGGTTGGCCCCTCCCTGCTACGTGCAGACCGCGGGTTCTGTGCTGCGTTGCGATCTTGTTTCGCTGCCCTGCGGCCCCGTTCCTTGCTTGCTCGCGCCGTTATCAGTTCATAGTTAAAAGCTTCCGCTGTGGTTTTCCTGTTTAGCTGGCCGCAGGTGGCTCGTTAATTAGCGGCGCTTTCGGTTCCTCTTTTCCCCGCTAGCTACCGCCGGTGGATTCCGCGTGGTCTGGTTGCGAGCTTCCCTGCAGCCCCGTGCTTCCCTGAAACCTCGTGCTGACCGAACCTGACACAAGGATTGGAAGACTGCTGTCATGTCTCCCCTTAGCCTTCTCTTCTTTAGGCTGAACGTATCAAGTTCCTTTAACTGCTCTTCATAGGATTTAGCCCCCAAGCCCCTCACCATCTTTGTCGTTCTTCTCTGAATTCTTTCAAGGGCCCCAGAATCCTTCTTGTGTTGTGGTGACCAGAACAGGACACAGGATTCCAGGTGCGGTTTGACCAGGCAACATAGAGCGTGCTGCATGTTTGCAGAGATATGATCTTAACCAAACTGTACTTCACGCATTGCATCTCACCAGGATTTCCTTTGCCCTGCTTTAGCCATGAACTGAGTAACCCATGAGCTGTAACCAGCCAACCCTGCCTTCTTGATCCCAGTGCCTGACAGCTCCATTCCGGGCGGTGGAAGTGCATTTCCGCAAAGGCACTGGAGCTGATACAGGTGGCCGGGCTCTGCTGCCGAGGGGAAAGGGGCCTCCTTCGGCTTATGGCAGAAGCAGCTCTGGGAGCTGGATCTGCAGTATCCCAGCTTGGCTTCTTGGGGGCCGGGGGTAGTTCTTATAGAAGCCATGCCTGTGAGTTGAGGAGGAGGAAGAAGAGGTATTCCTTAGAGGCCAGCCACGAGTCCATTGGAGAATTGGCAGCTGCAGAATGGCATGAGTCTTGTTTCCCCTTTGAATTTTGCCCCACACCTTTACTACTGTGGGGCTGCTGCCTCAGCAGTAGCCAAACAGTATCCCATGCCCAAAGAAGATATACCTACATACCCATCAGGCTGTGCCCTTTAGGAGTAAGAACGTGCAGGAAAGCAGCAACCAAAGGGGAGCCAAAGACGCTGAAGGCCTGAGAGGAGGGCAGGGAAGGCAAACCACACCTAGTTCCCCCCCGCCCCACTCACTGCCCCCCGCCCCTTCCTCCCTGCAAGGCCTCCCTGCTTCCCCCGTGTCCCCGCGTGGATCCTCAGCTGCCTGTTGCTGCTCCCACCCCTCTCTGTGCAGCACCTCCTCAACTCCCCATTCAGCCACAGCGTTCCCAGCCTTCCCCTTCCTTTCCGCCCATCCGCTTTGCCTTCCTAGCACCCGTTTCTGATCTGAGCAACTTCGGTCTCTCTAGGTGACCGACCCTCCTCCATGTACTTTAGCACAGGAGATTCCCTTTTGTATTCAGCCCAGATTCCTTCAGCACCCACTCAGATACAATCCCATCTTTTCTTGTTGTATCACCCACATTTCTTAAATGTTCCCTCCCCATTGCACCCAAATTAGGCACACATTCAGAGCTGACCAGTTCCAGGATTCTTCCATCTCTGATCCTTGACGGGGTTGTGCTCGCCCAGAAACAGCATTTCTGCATTCTGGGGGTCCTCATGAAGTGACGTCTCCTGTTCAAAGAGCAGGTGGAGACGGTGGCCAGGCGAATTTTGGCATAAGTGGGGCTGGTGCATGTTTGGCCTTTCCTGGAGCAGGAGGCACTAAAGATGGTTATGGCCTTATCATTTCTAGATTAGATTACTGTAATTCGCTCTACATGGGACTGCCCTTGAAAGCCACCCAGAAAATTCAGCTGGTTCAGAATGCCACAGCAGGCACATTTAGTGATCAGTCATGATGTTGCCACTTTACACCTCTGATGTGGGAGCTGTACTGGCTAACAAGAGGTTTCCAAGTGCAATTCAAAGTATTGGTTGCTACCTATAAAGATCTATATAGCTCAGGACATGGTTATCTCAAAGACCATCTTTTTCTGATGGTTTCTCCCCAAACCATTTGACCAGCTAGTGCCTGTGGAATCCTTGGTGCTCTGGAGTTTGGTTGTTTGCTTGAAGACCTTTCATTACCTGACTAGGTAACATCATCACTGCTAGTGAGGGTGGGCTTTGCTCCCTGTTTATATACAGCGGCTTGCCCTGCCAGTGTGGGTGGGGGGGTGGCTTCCTCCTTGGCAGTTCCTTGATTAGGGTGTTGTTTTCTGCTTGATTGTTTGCCTGGTGTTAATCCCTGCTCATCTGTGTGTCGGTTGCTGGAGAGGATGTGTTCTGGTCTTTTTATTTCTTTCTTAGCTTTTTTATTATCTCTTTGAATGATGTGTAAATGTGGTTTATCTCTATGTGTCTATTGACGGCTGATTTGTCTGAATGCCAAGCTTCCAGGAATTCCCCTTTTGGATTTAGCTTGGTCTAGGTTGCTCATGGTTTCCCATTTGAAACTATGGTTAAGTCTGTCCATGTGTTGTGAGATTAAGGAGTTTTATTGTGTCTTCTGACTGCTAGTTGGTGTTCATGGATGCACTCTGCCAGCCTTCTGCCTGTCTGTCCTACATAGTGGTTGTTACAGTCCTTACACTGTATGTTGTGGATGACTCCTGGTCTTTCTTCTTGGGCTACTGGGCCTTTTGGTTTGCTTAAGATGTTTTAGAGGGCTTTAGTTGGTTTGTGTGCTACAGAGATGCCATGTGGTTGTAATAGTCTGTTGGTTGTTTCTGAGATGTTTTTGACATATGGTAGTATTATCCTTTTCATAGCTTGTGTTGCTTGTGCTGTAGTGAGTTGAGTGGTCAGGCACTTTTTGATAAAGTTGTGTGGGTATCCATTTTGTTGGAAGATGTTGTATAGGCGGTCTGCTTCCTTCTTCCTGTGTTCTGTGTTGCTGCAGTGCGTTTGTGCTCGTTTGAATAATGTTCTTACACAGCTCCTCTTGTGGGAGGTTGGGTTGTTACTCTGGTAATGGAGCACTTGGCTGGTGTGGGTTGTCTTCCGATAGACTTGGGTTTCTAATTTGTTGTTGTTTCCTCTGCTGATGAGGATATCCAGGAAGGGTAGCGCGTTGTTGTTTTCTTCCTCTCTGGTGAATTTTATTCCTCTGAAGATGTTGTTGATGGTTTCATGTGTCTTCTCTAGTTGTTCCTTTTTTATTATGATGAAGGAGTCATCCACATAGTGGATCCATACTTTTGGTTGTGTGTGTGAAGTGCTTTCTTTCTTTCTCACATTCATACAATTCTCAGTTACCTGCTGAAGAGCAAACATCTGTTCTGCCCACCGCCTGCCCAGTCCCTCTTGTGCCCTTTCAATCAGAATTCTGCCTGACCCCTTCCCAGGTGTGTGTAACAAGCTAATCCCCCTGGGATTTTTGCATTCACTTTTACTATCTTTCCTTTGTTTAGGGGAACATTGATGGCTTTCTTCCAGGCATCTTCACGCAAACATTAAGCAAGTCGCACAGCCAGTCCATAAGAGAACCACTCCCATATGGTAATGCTTCCCCAGTTACACCATTTACGCCTCCAGCCTGACCATTTTTCTACATTTTCACAGAATGTATGACTTCCTTTTCTTCCATTTCTTGATAATATATACGTATATCGTTATCACAGTTCAAAATACCACTGCCATTCCCACATAAATCTCTAAAATACTCCAGTCTGTAATCCCATGCTTCAATTTCATCCAAGATAATGTCACGACTTTTATTCTTAATTCCTTTCGCTCCTTGTTTAGCTTCCTTGTTTAGCCATCTTCACCTACTTCCAAAACATTATGCCGCCCAGAGTCACTTGTTGAGATGGGTGACTATAGAAATCAAATAAATAAATTTCTTCTAATTTTCATCAAAATCTTTCTGCATCTTTTAATCTTAACTATTCCTTGCTGTCTTTGACATAATTCCTGGCAACTATTTTTTTCTCTCAATACGCAATATATAAAATTGTTCCTTAATCCTCACATTTCCTCATATGCATTTTTTCTTTTTTAGCGTCTCCCCTCTGGAGCTCTCCCCAACCCCCAATATACATTTGGGCCCAGCTCTGCTGGCCTTTAGAAAGGCATTACAAACCTGACTCTTTCCTCAGGTGTTGGGGCTGAAATGATGGGAGTCTCCATCTGGAGGAGGGTAATAATTGTGAACTCCTGATCTCCTATTAAGGGTTTGTCTTTATTTTAATAGAAATGTTGATCCATTTTGATGTTTTGTAAACTGCCCAGAGTTGCAGTGTTTGAACTGGGTGTCCATATATATTGCTTTAAAAAAACAAAATCAAATTTTACTCATCCACAGACTCTTTCACTTCATCATTCCACCAAGCATTCTTTTTCATACTTCCCATTAGCATAACAAGGCACCCTGTAACATCATTCCTATCACTCTGTTCCAAGCAGCTTCCATATCCTCTTTCCTTATATCCATTTTCCTGTCTTCCAGTACTTTATCTTACAGGATTCATACTCTCCTGTTTTGCAGTTGTTCTATTTTTACTCTCATTTCTTCCTCTTTGCATTTTTTTCCATGCCCACTTTTTCCAAACTCAACTCTTAACACTTCAAGAAATGGTCTCTCCCACATTCAGTGCCTCTCGTCACTTCTCAATCTTTCATCATAATCAAATCAACCATACTTTTAGATTTAGATGCATTTCGTTGCCACGTGTAGATTTGGGTAGACCTAAGTTTCAACTATGTATTCAGAACAAACTGATCTTTTTCCAAGGAGATGCTCACCAAATAATCAGTTATCATGAATTCTTAGATCTCCAAATTATTTAATCGCTTTTTCTGTATGCTCCCATTTTATTCCCTTCCATCCAAGTCATTTAGCAGAGTAACTTTTTCCTATGATTCCTATTCATTTAGCATGTTGTACAGTCCCCCCCCTCCCCCGCAACTCACTTTTAGTTCTTCCATTACCATAGCTCAT
Source organism: Python bivittatus (assembly GCF_059951505.1). Classification (NCBI taxonomy): domain Eukaryota; kingdom Metazoa; phylum Chordata; class Lepidosauria; order Squamata; family Pythonidae; genus Python; species Python bivittatus. The sequence continues at coordinate 23,614,179 of NW_028277097.1, read as the reverse complement.
TGGAGCACAGCATGAAACTATCACCAACCTACGGATTCCAACTTTTCTTCACACCTACAACAATCTAGATCATACCAATTCAAGGATTATGACATACATTTTAGCTTTTCCATTCATAATTAAAACTCTACCATCACTTTCCTGCTTGTATTCGTCAACTCCACAAAATCAGACCACTTTCATTCAGATCTATTTCATCCTTTGCCTTTTTCTTAGCTTCTCAGATATACAGTACAGCACAATTGTGTTTCTTCTTTGTGAATTCATGCTTGTTGCCATTCATACCTCTTACATTCCAAGTTACAGTCTTTCAAATGCTGTAGTTGTCACCAGATGAGCCCGTAGGTATTGACTTCCACTGCCTATTGTGGTTTTGGTTAATCATGTGCCCAAACCATCTCTTGATTACAACCTGCCCCAGCTTGGCATATGCCAGGTATGTTGGGACTACAGCCCTCAGAACTTCCAGCCTGGCTAAGAATCCTGACAGATGGAGCCCCAACACATTGGAAGAGAGTCAGATCTTGACAGATCCAACCTGCTCTGAACAAGGGTGCAAAATTGTCCATTTTACAGCTGGAGAATCAAGACCGGGAACTAACCACTTGCCACATCCATGCTTGGCTGGCATTTAGACTGAGAAGCTCAGATTCCTAGTTTCAGCATTGCCAGACCCAGATGAAAAAGGGTGTTGGGTCACTATGCCCTCTCCAAAGCACTGGTGAGGGGACTTCATAATCCCCAAGGGCTTTGCCTCTAGCACTTGTATATCCCTCCCACCTTCTTAAGTGACTGGCTCCCTTCCCCTGCTGCCTGCCACCCCTGCACTTCAGACAATTACATACCCTGCTGGAGATCCATGGATCAGCTTTGATTAATGCTCAGAAGATGGCAGGTGGCCTTTTCCATCCAGTCTTCCACCCCAGGGGTCCCCGCTGACCCCAGCCCTCTAATGAACGCTCCAGAGGCCGAGTCTCACCTGCACCCATGTGATGCTTCCCAGCCTTGCCTGCAGCCCTCTGCACTTCAGTCCCCCGCTGGGAGATGATTGGCAGCAAGAGACCAAGGTGAGACCCCAATTAGTCATTGGATCAATGGCAGTTCCTTGGACCTCCTGCAGGTTGCCAGGCTGCCTGTGCCAGACACTCCAGCTTGTTAAGCTGGTTTAGTTCCCGGGATTCTGGCAGGGGGAGGCATGTGTATCCCTTGTGCCCCAAAGAAATGAAGGCTAGGTCCTCAGCACAAGATGCCAATGGCTTATTAAGGCATTATTGATCTGTAGCCTTCCAGGGCTTGAAGCACCGAGGGATGGTCCAAGTGCAGCTAAGGGTGGCAGATTTCTGTTGCACTGGAGTGAGATCCCCATTTATTTATTCCATTATACATAGCAGTGATTGGAATATGAATCTTGTTTTCCTCCTCTCCTCAGGAAAACGTCCAGCCCAACCCAAAGGCAGCTTTAGTGGCTTAGAAAATATTCCAATTTTGAAGAAAAGGGAGAGAGGCAAAGCTAGGCTCACAGGTATGTGAGCATAATGTTATGATTGTTTTACAAACAACATGCTTGCAGAATTGGAACAATGGTCAAAATCACTGGGAGAATTAGTCTCTAGTGGAATAGAGTGATTTTTTATTTATTTTTATTATTATTATTATTTTGGAAAGCTGATTGAGGTACCGTTAGGGTTAGGGTCATGAAAAAGTAGAAAATTCTGCAGGAGGAGGAGATAAAAAGCATTTCTGATTGAGATACTCTGAGTGATCTTGGAATACAAACTCCTTCCTTCCTTCCTTCCTTCCTTCCTTCCTTCCTTCCTTCCTTCCTTCCTTCCTTCCTTCCTTCCATGATAAAACAGTATGCAACTGGCAAGAGATTCCTTCATTCTGGGAAGGGGTACAGTAGAGTAAACACATCAGTTTAGACTTGAGAACTTAGTTTCAGATCACTGGTTGGTCATAAAATCTACTGATGAAGTCCATGCCACATGCTAGACCAGGCAAAAATAGGGCTGAGGAGTTGTTAGTTCAGCAATTTGGAGGAACTAAATCATTGTTTCAACATGATGTGTGAATCAGGCCATGCTAATGTGGTTCATTTGCTTGAGCAGAACACGTGTAGAGAACACAGCAATCATTTTTATTAACCCAGGTATGGCATGCTGATGTGAAGAGAGATCCCTTTGGAGAAGACCCTGATGCTGGGAAAGATGGAAGGCAAGAGGAGAAGAGGACGGCAGAGGATGAGATGGTTAGAGAGCATCACTGAAGCAATGAGCATGAAACTGAGCAAACTCAGGGAGGCAGTGAAGGACAGGAAGGCCTGGCGCAATATGGTTCATGGGGTCACGAAGAGTCGGACACGACTTAACGACTAAACAACAACAATGGCATGCTGAATCTGGATGATCAGGGACCAGCTGGTGTCTCTGCAATCCTCTTGTAAGAATGCACTGAGGGGGAATATGAGTATTGTTGAGGTCACCTTGCTGTAAGGGCTTGATCAAAATACAGCAAGTACATTTGAAGCGAGAAACGTTTATTTTGCCCACGGAAGGCTTTTGTTCCTTGTACTGTGTTCCATAACTACAATCTTCCCCACTGCAACCCGAAGCAACGCGTGGCTGAACTTACATTCAGGGTCTCTCCGGCCAGAAAAAAACTAGGAAACCGTGTCTGGCCTCAGCACTCTGGACAGCTCCCTTGTGCGAACTTGGCGGGTTCCGTCTCCAGGTTCAGGACCCTGGACAGTTGCCGGGCGCGAACTGCTTTCTGAAACTCCTATTTGCGCGTTTGCCAAGACTCTTGTCGCGGCCGGTTTAGGACTTCTGAATTAAACCTGGGTCAAAGAATCCAACTTTTCTCAGTCTCTCCAGAGTTCTGCCTTTCACCGGTTCACATCTGACACACTGATTCATTAAAGGCCTAACTGCTTTGGGGCTAGGGACCTCTCCCCATGGTTGATTTAAAGTACTCTCCACTCATCCCTGAGTTGTCTGAAAATTCTTTCCAGCATGACACGTGTTGTTCTCATTGCTGACCCCTCTCCTGCCTCTGCTGTTTCCATGCACAGTCACCGCAGTCTCCAGCTTCCCTCCAAGGTAATGGGGGACAAAGCCTATCAGATTTCACAGAACCTGAATCTGACACTGTCAGATTAAAAGGGAAAATGCTACTTTAAAGTGAGTACAGCTAAGGACTCTATTGATGAGGAGTCACACAAGGACTAGGCATGGGTTGAAGGCAACATCATAGAGTCACAGCGGAACAGAGAGTTAACCAGGGCTTGTTTGTGCTGTGACTGGGGACAAGTCAGGAAAGGCATTATGGGCCATAGTCAGACCATGAGGTCTTCTTCTCCCAGATCAGAGAGGGGCTCAGAATGGAGCAGTCACCAACCTTCCATGTCACTGCCCGACTATCCTTCATTCCCATCAGGCGGAACTGGGATAATTTTTACTGATTTTCCCCCCCACAATCCCTGGCCTGATCAGACTCATTTCCAAATTATTCTTGCTTTTGCCTGCTTCTTACTCCATCCCAAATTTGGCCCCATTCTGTTTTTTATTCCAAGAGTAATCCTGCCAATGAATAGAGTTCCAACCTCCTTTATATACAGTCATTTCTTTCCAGGATTCTGTTAGGTTGGAAAGGATAAAAATCATTGGTAACGAACGATTGCTCTTTGACAAACTATTTGTTTACTTATGTATTCCGATAACACAGGAAGACTAGAAAAAATGAAAATGCTTCAACCTATAAAATAATAAATATAATAGTATTATCTTGCAATAACTACCCATCTCATGTTCTTTAGGCTGATTTTCCTCCATGAAGTGCTGAAATGGATGCTAACGTTACTGTGGCCCTGGTCCAGAACAGAGACACACATGGCAGGTACCTTGAAAAGTTGGGCCAGTCTCTGAAAATCAAAATGGAGGTTGCCTGGCCTCAGTTTGCCAGACTCTCTGGTCCAGGTCATCAGATGGTGCTTTAAACATGCAAGTCTTCTTTGCTGAAGGACATCGGAGACTGACATTGTCAGCTGAATGGGCAAAATAGGTTCAGGCTGGTTACTGAATTTCTGAACTCTGACAAAACATTGATTCATTAACTAGACTAGACTGGGTCCACACAACCTGCTAAGCGATATGTAGCACAAGCTAGCACTAAATAAATTTAGCCTATTGTGTAAACGCAGCACCTAGGCCTTTTATAATGTGGGTTAAGTGTCTTGTGTGAACACAGCCTACAAAGGAAGCTGCCTTTGCCCAGCCTGATGGCCATGCTGGCAGGGTCTGCTGGATACATCACTGGAGACTGGGAATTCCTCCAGTAGAGGGGATTCCACTGCCCTTTGTACTGGCCTCATCACCCATCACAGGGGTCCTGGGAAGCTGCTGAGAAGAGGACTCAGAACCTCTTATTGGCTGTTCCTGATGAACTTCTGGAGAAGCTTGTTTTCTTTTAGGAAATAGCCTCCCCTGCACCCCACATGCTCACTCTGAGCTCTACAATGCAATCCTTCTGATTGTGAATTCTCATTCTATCAACCTGCTTTGGTATAATTATCTGGGGCAACTGTATTTCTTCCTCTCCCAAATGCAGACCTTCTAAAATAGACATGTCCAGCTTGACCCCCAACAGGATGGAGGATAAGAGCTTGGGAAAGACCATCCAAAGATATGAAAGATATCTTCATGAGGCCAGGGAGCTGAGCAAAGAGAAGTTGGGCTTTTGGGATGTGGGATTCAGCTGGAAGTGAATCTGTGCTCATTTGTCCCTGGAGTATCTAACTCTAGGCAGACAGAACAGTTGCAACTTGCAGCCACAGCCAGCTGAGTTCTATTTTGAGCAAAAGAATGCCTGAATTCTAAGAAAGTGTGGCCAGTTTTGTTTTCTTAAAAAACTTTGGGGGCATGCTAAGTCTAACTCTCCTACATATTAATTTGTCACAAACTCTTTCCTTTCTTAATGGGCCCTGTCTGGCTTTCACTGTGGTGGAGGATCAAAGCAGGAATTGTGTCCTTCTGCTGCTGCCCGGCTGTCTTCCCATCTGAGCTGCAAGGTGCAATGTCACCAGGGTAACATGAATTCCTCCCAAATGGAGTGTTCTGAGCCACTTTAACAACCACCAAGGCCCTCGTGCTAGGAGCAGCTCAGATTTGCTGGCAGCAGTGCCAATCCGGGACCTGTCTTTGGTGAATACATGGTGATGAAACAGAAGGGTTCATTCCTGATCCATCTGTGGATGTAAAGGATGAAGTGGACTCCAGGATGGAGGAGTTCAGAAGAGCTTCCTCATCGTAGACAGGTCATTCCTCAGTAGGATTAATGAGAGCCCACAGGAAGCTCACGTCAAGGTGCTGAAGACAGCAAAATGGTTATTCCATCAGAACAAATATTGTCTGGCAGAGTTAGGGAGCCAGTATCTTCCATACCAATAATTCAATGCCACTTAATTGAAAGAATCATTTGAAAAATTAAAACCATGCATCCATGGTTTAAAATATGTTATGATAATAACATTTTCCACTCAATTCCACAAAACAGTGACTCAAGAAAATGCTAATCCAGCAGACTATTTTTCTGAAAGGAAAATTAGGATGATGTCTCTCAGTTTAATGGCCCTTGGTCAGAGGTGTCTGTGGAGAGGTTGAAAAAGTCAGGATGGTGGCTGCAACCATGGGATTGAAGCCCCACCCTTTTTTCATGTGCAAGATGGCTGCAGCCTCCATCTTGACTTTTTTGACACCTCCCCTGTAGACCCCCCTGCCTGTGGCAAAATTGCTCCCCCAAGTCTTTTCCCCCTTCCTTGGTGCTGCCTCTTTTCCCTTCTCTTCCTTTCTAATTCCTCCTTGAAGGCACCTTCTCCATGTGACATTGGCAACACCCCCACCCCTACTTCTTGAGCCCTTTTGCAGCAGCCCCTCCCCAAACAGGCAGCTGAACTCTTCCCTTGTGTCTTCCCACCCAACCCTTCTTCTGCCTTTCTCAACTGCTCTTCCTTGCTCAGTGTGCCGACTGTAAGACCTTGGGGGCAGAGCCTGCCCCTCTGCAAAGCTACCTGCATGCGGGTGGTGTTAGATGTTAAGATGACCATCTATGGGGGAGGGCAGCCAGAAGGGTTTCCTGCCTCCCCCAAGTGAAAGGCCAGCACTGCTGCCTTCTAATGACCTGGCGGTTCCTAGGCCATGCAGCCAGGTGCCAGCCATCGCCCCTAAACAGGGTTGTTGAGGTGTAAAATTAGCAATGCAGCAAAAAGGGCTGTGGCGTGCCCCCCCCCCAACAGTCCGCCTCCAGGTATATCTATCAGCACCTGACAGGCTGAGGGAGAGCAAAATGCTGGCTGTTAATTCGTTTGTGTTTATTTCTCGTGTTAATGAGTCTTCTTCTGCATCCCAATAATAAGCTCATTAGCTGCAAATTGTGGCAAGAAAACACTCTCCCCCGTTTATCGCCCAGACTACAAATCTCCGTTAGTCCTAATTAAAACAACTGCTCAGCCTTTAATTAAGTCATCTTTTTTCCTTCCTTTTCATTCAAACAAAATCACAGAGCATAAGGGACAATTGGAAAAGCTCAGCCAGAGCCGGTCTTCTTCCCTAGGCCTGTTTAGGAAGTAAGATGTAAGCCCTGGGATCTAGGATGGCTTACACAACTGAGTAGGCTTATGGCATGCTCCCATATCCCTATTAAGAATTAATTCGTGGACCTCCACATCAGAGGCTGCATATGTTTCCAAGTGCACACTAGGCTAGCATCTTGTGCCTAGCGTCTTATACCTCGGGGGTCTCAAATGCATTTGAACAACCAACCAACCAACCTGGGTGTATGCTGGCCTTGGCTCAAAGACATCAAACTGTGTTTGATGCTTCAGCCAGGACAGAAGTTGAATAAAGGAATGGGGCCAAGTTCACAGAGCTTTTTAATTAGTCTGTAGTTCTTCCTTGAGCCACAAATGACCGGGTTCAAATTATCCTACTTTGGACACCTTATGCGAAGACCCAGCTCTCTGGAGAAGGCTCTGATGCTGGGAAAGGTGGAAGGAAAGAGAAGAAGAGGACGACCAGTAGTCAGGGGGATGGACTCAATGACAGGGGCGATGGGGGCACCATTGGAAGACCTGAGAGTACAGGTTAGGGATAGATTGTCATGGAGAAAATCTATCTAGGTGGTCACTAAGAGTCAACACCGACTTGATGGCACATAAACAATCAATCAAACCCCAGGTTTAAAAACTGCGATTGCTGCATCCAGACAACATGGGTCGTGCCCCCAACACACGCACACCCACACTTTTCTCGAAGGTCCGGTTCACCCAGCATGCCAAGGTTCCTGCTCCATGCGCCATCACAACCCCCCCCCTTGCCATTTCAGCCTAGTTACGCAAGCTCTGCCCTTACGTTGTATCACAAAGCTTTTGAGTTTAGCCCGATTAGGATGCTAAGGCAGAAAGCAGAGTGTGGTTGAAGTTATGAGCTCCTTGCTGTTTATTTCAACAGTGTATGAATATATGCACCCTGTTCCTTTTTGAATAACAAGAATAAGAATATAAGACCGTTTAAAAAATAAATCAGAGCGCAAAATATAAGATTGTTTAGGGGCTTCCTGGGTCAAAACCAGTCCTTTGAAATGGACTCAGAAACAAGCCACGGGCAGTGCTGATGGCATAAAGACATTATTATGCTTGCTAAGGTACCAACCAGCCTGGCTGCTGGATTTTGCATCCACTGAGTTCGAAATTGTTCGGGTGCAGCTGCGCCCAGCCTTCACCCTTCAGCCTTCTAAATGGGAAGTGGAGAAGTCGGTGGGACTGGCCAGACCTTCCTTCTCAAGTGCAGGGGTGCCGCAGCCAAGGCTATTCTGAATAAAGTCTCCCCAAGCAACACTGGATCTCCTAACACACCCAGCCTGGAGCCATGATCCTTCAGAGCAAGGATCCTGAAACCTTTTGGGTCATGGACCCCTGCCCCTTCTCAGAAAAGCCTATTTCCATGCACAGAATAAAATATATAGATATGTATTGGACCACAAAGGAAACCAGTGGTGCTCAAATACGGTATAACAAGCATGTAGTATAGGAATATACATGCATCTTTATTAATCCATTACATCGGTAACAAAAATGCATAAATGTATAAGATAGGCAAATTAAAATTAAGCATTTCTGGAGTCCAGGGCCCATAAATTATTCTGTTCCTTACATTCATTATTGAATGAAAAGCTAAACACCAGTTAGAGGTTAGTGAAAAGTAAGTGGTAATTTTTCCCATCCAAGTTCACAGACCTCCTGAAACATATCTGTGGATCCCCAAGCGGTCCATGGACCCCAGGTTAAGAACCCCTGCTTCAGACAAAGAAGGGGGTTGTCTACTGGCCAGCACAATGGCTGGCAGAGATGTTCCAGGTACCCTCCGCCAAACAGTGTCACCTAGTGGGATCTAGCAGATGCGCCTTCTCTGTCATGGCAGCCGCCCTATGGAGCAGCTTCCCCCGCCTCCCCAGGATGTGGACGGCCCAACTCCAAAAGGCCATTATTTTGGAAGGCCATGAAGACCTGGCTCTTCCCCCAGGACCTTGGGAGCTCTGCTTATTATAAGTGACTGTTTAGAGTTTATTGGGCTTTGGTTTCTTTTTTTGGTTTTAGTAGAAAATTTTGTTTTTATTGTGGTAGCCACCCAGAATTTCATTGGATAGATGGGAGGCCATTCTTAATGCTTGGATGGCTGGATAGATAGATAGATAGATAGATAGATAGATAGATAGATAGATAGATAGATAGATAGATAGATAGATAGATAGATAGATAGATAGATAGATAGATAGATAGATAGATAGATAGATAGATAGAGACAGACAGACAGACAGACAGACAGACAGACAGACAGACAGACAGAGACAGAGACAGAGAGACAGAGAGACAGAGAGACAGAGAGACAGAGAGACAGAGAGAGATGCCTGTTTTGGAGAGAGACAACTTGTTTACCCATGTGGTCCACACCATTAGAGGTATTAAACAACATATAGGACAAAACAAAGGGACCTTCAGAGGGACTTTCAGGAAATTGAATGGCAACCATCTCAAAAACATGTCCCCAAAGTCTCATATCAGCAGAATATCCCAGCACTGATGGTATCAAGTACAGCAAAATTAAAGGAGCTGCATTTCCCCCACCCAGTCATAAGCAATGGTCATTCTTCAAGGTATTTCTGCCCCCAGACCAGGTCTCAGACTTGCAAGGTAGTCCAGACAGGAAGCATGCCCAGGTGAACTAATTCTACTTTATTGCAAGGTTGCATTAACAAAATCTTGCAAATCTGAAAGTACATTTTTCCCCATTGCCCTTACAGCCCAAGAAACTAGGGAAGGTCCTTTCTGAGATGTTCACCAGGTCCACATTCCTTCTGCAGGCTAAGCTGCCTCTTATCCGATCGTTCCCCCGGCTGTGGTTCTTCCCCTGTCTCCCAAGGTCATTCCCACATACCATTACACCAGGCCTGGATCCAGATGGGAATGGGACAAAATAAGGAAGGACTTCATCCAAGGAAACTGGACTTGCAACAGGACCTTAGTTTTGTAAGGTTGGAAACTGGCCAGGGATTGGCCTAGCGAGAGGAACATGTGGTGGCTTATTCAGGAACCATTTTACAACAGCTCATTTCTAAGAGGAACACAGACCTTCAGAGAAGAACCTGAGCTCCCACCTTCCGACCTGCTGAGCCAAGTGGGCACCGGCAAACACATGCTGATGTGCTGGGCTCCACAACGCCTCCCTCAAGGATGTGTCCACATTTACACTGGACCAATTACTGTTTCAATCACCTCACCAGAGTTTATTTTTAATGGAGAGTCCACACCAGGGCAGATGGGAGCAATTTTGTCAGTAAACCGGTCTGCAACTCCCCGCGCTGAGTTTGCCCAGCAGACTTAGCTCTGTCACTGATTTAGGTGAGAGTCCGGGCTCAGTGCACTGAAACATAAGCTAACCTGATGAGGTGGGTTGTATAACTCGCTAGGCAGTGACAGCAATAACGAAAACACAGAACAGAACAGAAACAAACCAAGGTTCTCACAGTGTCTGGTGCAACAAGATCTGGTAGCTCTTGACCTGACCCGACTGAGCGTGTGGTACGGACACGGCCGCCGTGTTCCCGTTCACTAGCCTGAGGCGCGGGATATCCTAATCCCTTCCAAATACCCGCACGGCCGTCACACACAAGAGGGAAGGGGGTTACTTTCTATGGCTGAGAGGGCCACGGGGCCAGAACCCGTGGGTTCCAACCATAAGGAAGGAAGTTCAGGCTCGACTTCCTGGCTGTTGAAGATGTCAGCCAAGGAATAGCTGCCATGGGTTTTTGCTCTTTTGCTAGAGGTCTTCAGGGAGCATCTGGAGGGTCAACTGTCAAAGGTGCACTAGCGGATCTTGCACTTGCAAGGAGCTGGACTAGGTGACCTTTAAGATCCTCCCACCTTTATGAACTCTACTGACCAGTCCTTGTGCTGATGCAATAACCACTTTGTGGCCTTCAGCACCTCGACAGGAGCTTCCTGTGGCTCTCATTAATCCTACTGAGGAATGATCTGTCCATGACAAAGAAGTTCTTCTGAACTCCCCCACCCAGAAGTCAACTTCATCCTCTGCATCAAAAGGCGGCTTACAAATGCGCCCTTTGATTTCGATGCTCATGTATTCATTGGCGCAGATCAGGAAATCTGATCTGCTCCTGGCATGGGGGCCTTTGCAGTTGTTGAAGATGGTTCAAAACACCCCATGTGGGAGGAGTCCATGTTATCCCAGCCATTTTGCACCTTGCACTGTGCACCGTGTAGCACAATTCCTGTTTTAATTCTCTGTCCCAGTGAAAGCCGGAGAAGCCGCCCCCCTTTTCATCACAGCCCTCAACACGGCGCTTGAGGCTCCAGGTTTGGAAAGAGGAGGAGGCGGCTGCAACTTGTGTTTGTATTAATTTTGGGACTTTGCTTTGAGAAGTGTTTTATTCCTCTGCTTTAAAGGTGACATACAAAGACTTATTCATTTATCTACTTATTTATTTATTGCAACATTTCCAGACTGCCTTCTTCTAACAGCTCAAGGCAGTTTATGTCCTAAAACTAAAGCATCAAAGACAGATAACCTTGACAAAAGCCAGAATCTTAAACAAAGAAGGTCAGATATTGGTTGATCAGTTGATATAAAGAGGCGGAATAGAAGATGCAGTCGAGTGGGCTCCTGTTGCCTTCACCCACATCCTTCTCTGGCCTAACTCAGCATGACTGGAGTTGGAGAAAAAGACTGGCTGGTGGCCAGCAGATAGCATCAAACACCTTCTTGGCCAATTGCCAGGCCTGAGGTTCACCAAACAAGGACAGGAGGAAGGCTAGTGGACTTCTTTGCCAGAAGCAGAGAATGTGACCCTCCTTGCCCTGGTTCCACACTCCCCTGCCACCTTCCATCATCATGTCCCCAGGACTTCCCTATCAGGGGGATGATGGGTCACAAGGAGATAAGTTCAGTTGGGTGCAAACACTATAAAAGTTTTAAGTAGCCCAAAAACAGTCGTACCAGAATTCATGGCCAGATCAGTGTTGTCCAGGGAGTGCATGGTCTCTCCGGTTAGCAGGAAGATGGAAATAATACCTCCCACCCAGATACAAAGTCCTCAGAAGGGAAGCTGATGCCCCACCCCGCCCCTGAGATGCAAAGGGCATCGTGAAGGTCCTGCGGTTCATCAGCTTAATCCTTCCTTGCAGTTGGCTTGTATAGGCTGTCAGGATCCTGATTTATTGACCAAAGTCCAACCTCAGTCAATAGGAGCTGCTTGGACTAGTAAATTGTAATATTGACTTGGGGGAGAGGGGGAGGCAAGCTGGGGGCGGGGGGAGAACGGCAGAGAGAAAAAACCTTCATTGAATCCATTTGTAACCCAATGAAGAATCAGATCCAGCTGGAAATGGGTGAGGAATCTGCTGGCAGTTTGGGTGGAGGAAAACCAGGAACCAGGAACAGGAAGAGAAAGCTTGGAGGTGTTTTGGCTTCTCACAGTAGTTGCTGGTTTGAACCTTTATGCTGTCCTCTGTTGCCTCTCCAGACTGTCCCAGCCCAACCTACTCTCACTTTTTACACTAGCTAGAGATGTCGGGAGGTTGGGCTTGAGGAAGGCTACTCTAGGGCTTCTGGAAAGTTCATGGCCAGCTAGCCATAGTTGTGCATTGCGTACTTTTGATCGGTGTGTGTTTCTATTGAAAACTGTTTATGCTTTAATATTTTAATTAGCCCTTTGTTAGCCTGCTGCATTGTTTTGCCACGGTGAATGTCAGTTTTTCTATGGAATGAGGAATGCCTCTTGAATCCCTTCATGGCTAAGTAAGGCAAGTGTGCAATTTCTTTTGGATGTGAGATGTGAAAGGCTGCCGAGGAGGGTTAAGTTTGGGCTGGAGAGAGCTGAGTCCAAAGCCAAGCTCAGAAAGAAAATGATGCATAAGACTGGTTGCAGCCTCTTATACTGCCTGACTTTTCAGGGTTTTGTAAATCCCAACGAGCTACACGATTCCCTCATTTTCCTGATAGATAGAAATGTGTGAAATTGCTTGCTTGTATCAAAAGGGAAAGGGGAAGAAGGAACAGAGGAGAAGGCTAGGACAGTCTAGATCTTGCTGAACTACAATTCCCAAGGGCATCATCCTCCACGACAAGGGGGAAGGAGTGCCGGGAGTGTAATTCAGGAACGTATGAAGGGCCTTTAGGTCTCCAGGATGGATTGGCAGTTTTAGCCTTCTTGAGCAGAACTAAGACCGCAGATGTGAATATTGTGGTGGGGACCAAATCTGATGCGAGCCTTGCAGGATCCAAAATCAACTTTTGGTGGTATCAGGATCATCCAAGAAGTACCTAAATGCCTTCTCAACATCCTCTTCACTTCTATTCTCATAATGTTCACTGCAACAAGAAGTGATCATGCTTCCAAAATAGAATTGACAAAGCCATGAAAAAAGAACTGTCAGTAAACATGAGATTGGTTATAATGGATCTGTGCCATCTTCTGACTGCCAAGAGGGGCACAGAGAGGTAAACTCATTCTTGGCTTGAAATGAGGTTTTGAGTCAACTCATAAACCACGTTGGCCCCCCTGCTGGGAAGGGCAGCTCCATTCTTACAACTTCTCAGAGCATTGAAAAACTGTGATGGCCATGATACAACAATTTGACTTGTGCAAAAAATGTGTAACACAACTTCAGTCCAAAGCTCTTAAGCCAATGCTCTCTTTCTCAAGGCTTGTTACTCCAAATGCACCCAACTACAACTTCCATAATTCCCCGTTCAGTATACCGGCTGAGAATTTGAGGAGTTGTAATCCAATCCATTTGAAGTAGGCTGGCTTGAAAGAAACTGGTGACAATAAACGAGATTTCCAGGGAACCTTTAGAAACACCATGGTTGGAAACAGAAGACTTAGGGTTACCAAATGTTTTTATCTTGAAAATCAATTTATTTTTATGCCCTCCAGGAGAATTATTCAACCCTCTGGGCCCGTCCAAGATCTTTTGCTGCCTGATGAGACAGGCACAGATTCAACCCCCATCCCACCACCACCCTGTACGCCCCCAGGGTTTCAATCTAGCTTATAGCTAGCGCCCTGAGCAGAATGCCAAGATAGCTGTCTTTGGTTCCCCTGCTTGTTGTTCTCTCAAGCTGGTAGCAGCACCAGCTTGGGTCACATCAGAGCAGTGTCTCTCAACCTTGACAACTTTAAGACGTGTGGACTTCAACTCCCAGAATTCCCCAGCCAGCCATGCTGGCTGGGGAATTCTGGGGGTTGAAGTCCACACGTCTTAAAGTTGCCAAGGTTGAGAGAGACTGCATCAGAGTGACATGTGTAGGAATCCTCATGGGATGTTGCTCCTCCAGTTGGCTACCCATCTTCTGTCTCAGGGACCCCACTTCTCTTTTCATGCCCCATGGCCTCCAGAATGGTTTCAGGCTCATCTTCATTGCTGTAGCCAGTCTCTAAATGCTGGAACTTCCTCGTGCTTCCTTCAGAGGACCAGCTGGAGCACACAGGAAATGGCGCTGGAGTTTCCTTACTGCCCCTCTCCCAGTTCACTAGTTTGGCAATGTGCAAAACATCTCCCCGGCTGCTATAGGACAGGCTAAGCTGGCACAGCCCCCCCCTCCCCCCAGTGCAAGAGACCTGTTTAGGGGAAATTCCCACCACCACCACCCCAGCTGTGCCAACTCCAGAATCTCACCCTCAGAATTGGGCTACTTGCAGCTTTACGCGCCAGTTGAGCCAAAAATAAATGGGCTCAGCCAAAGGAAGGAATGGATGAGCAGTTACGGGAGGAAGAGCAACCTAACCCCGAGAAAGAGGTAGGAATGAGAAACTCCAGATCCCACTTGTAGGCTTTCAAGATGCTTGCTGCTATATTCTGCAACAATGAAGTAGCGTTCCTGGAGTCCTCTCAACAGCTGTTTCCCAAACTGGCCTACTTCAAAGGTCTGATAGGCCTTTCTTAGCCAAAGATGACTTCACTGGTCCAGAGATACTAACATCCCCTGGAATCTGTCCATGAAGCAGCAGCAACACTGCTCAGCCTCATGGGAGGAAGAGTCAAGCTACCAAAAAGACAGGAAAATCTGTATCTCTATAGTCTATCATCTAACTAACTATATCTATCATCTATTTATACCAGTGTTGTCCAAACTTGGCCACTTTGAGTGGACTTCAACTCCCAGAATTCCCCAGCCAGCATGGCTGGCTGGGGAATTCTGGGAGTTGAAGTCCACTCATCTTAAAGTGGCCAAGTTTGGACAACACTGATCTATACCTATCATCTATTTGTCTCTATCATCTATATCTACCACCTATCATCTATCTATATGTCTCTCTCTCTCTCTAATCATCTACCATCCCCACCAAGGGGGACGTGGGCGAATCCAGCCACTGCTTTTAGCGTTTCTTTTTTCAGTGACAGCAGCAGGACCTCATTCTTCCAGTCTGAAAAAAACCCACTCCTGACCCACTTCAGGGAGGAGACCGAAGGCCCCTCTTGCTTTATGCTATTTCTGCTCCCAGCCAAGGACTGGGAGGAGACCACTGACCCATTTCCTTTGGATCTGCCAGCAACCATTTCGCCTTGGGCAACTTTCCACTGTATTTTTCATAAGTGTGAAAATAAAAGGGACAAGGACCTAGTCATCAGGCGGAAAATGTCCTTGAGGTACTGCTTGATGGAATAACTTCTCAGTGAAAATTAGACTAGATCATAAACCCCCCAGTAAGGAACCCCCTGCCCTGGGTGACTTCTATTTGCTCGTAATTAGAACTGCAACGGTGGGGTAGACCTTGGGCCATGGGAATATCCCCCTCCAGCAATAAGGTCTGAACATGCTGCCCGATGATGAAGTCCTTTGCTTGGCAGCAGAATCCAGCTGCAATTTGGCAAAACAGCGTGCCTGGCACCCATCAGCCCTGTGGGGTGCACCAGATCAGGGAACCCACTCGACAGGAATGTTAGAACTATGTTTTATTGAGACAGGTGATCGTAACAGATTCTTGCAATCTGACTGCGTCTCTCCAGCCCTCCCTCTTATACCCCGCTGAGTCAGGGAGGCGCTGCGGGCACCCTCTCCCTTCCCAGGGCTCGAGAGATGCTTCCACCCTTCTTGTTTCTGTTAACGGCTTCCAAGTATTCCCTTCAAGGCCACCTCCGTGGCTCTTGGCAGCACCTTTTGGACAGGAAGGCTGCCAGCAGCCACGTTTGCTTTGTCCAAACGCACTCGGATTCAGACCAGCGGGAGGGAAAAAAAGTCTCTTGCAATGATTTCATCTTTTAAAATTACTTTCATTTTTATTTTCATCCTCATTGATACTCGCATTCATTCCCCTGAGTGCCACAATCCAGCTTCCCCTCAGTGCCTGGATTGACTCTGAAGCCTACAAGAAAGATGGAGAGAAATGTCGAGAGAAACAAACAAGCAAGAGAGAAGAACGAAGGGTTGTGGGGAGGGGAGGGGAGGGGAGGGGAGTGGGGGAAGCAGCACATACATCAAGGGGAAAAGAGAATCTAACCCTACCAGCTTAACACAGAAAAGGAAGAAGCTGAGAAAGTTGCAAAGACACAGGGGGTGGAAAGAAGATAATCGCCCACTTCCTTCTCCTTCCTCGTGTGCCACAGGAAAACAAGTGCCCAATGAGTCCATCTTTGGTACAAGAGCTTAAAAATCAGAAGTCTACATAGCATCCAAACCCTACATTCCTATCCATGTTAGGGTTTCCCAAAGGTCCTTTGTCCAGACACAGTCCCAGTAACGTCCATCTCCAGATACGGGGCTGCCAGAGGTCCCTTCGATGCAGCGGCGTTGTCCCTCTGCCACACCAGAGGTCAGACCACCAATATTTGACCATAGCAGGCGGTTGTGCAACTCAGGCCCAGCGAAGGGCGTGTCTTTGGTCAAGCACATGATTGTTTCAAATTGCTGGGGGAGGAAAATTGAGATAGGAAGGGAGAATCTGGCCCAGCTGCCATTGCCTGAATCGGCTGTAGCTGGCACACCCGTTCTGCACTATCCATGGCAGCACAGCCAGCCCATGCTGGGTTGGATCCAAATGTCAGCTCACAGGAGCCCTCCCCCCTTGGCACATCTGAAAGAACATGAGGTAGATGAACTCACTCCCTTCTTTGGTACATTTACATTTTGCACTAGCACAAAATAAATCCCCCATCCCCACCCCATCCCCCAAACCCAGAGATTCCAAAGGAGATACAATTCACTGCCCCCACAAGGGCTGCCTTAGCACCGCAAGAGGTTGTCCCCACCCCACCCACTCCCTAAAAGCAATGTAATGAAAGTGCAACCAAAAGATTGGTGGTTTGCTTGCTTCCATATGGAGACACCATTTTCCATCATGGGCAGGGAGGATCTGGGAGAGAAGAGGTGGTTGGGTTGCAGCAAGGAAGAACATGGAAGTTCTGGAGCCACAGTTGCCTCCACTCTGTGGTACCGAGACAGGAGGAAAGCAGTTTTGATGGGGACAAGTGCAACTCAACCCCCAAACCTCACTTCTGCTCCACACACCCCACTCCCCTCTTGACCGGGCTGCTCCATTCAAGAAGCACCTCTACCTTCACCTCAAACCTTTCACTTTACCCCTTGCCTTGGTTCATCCCATAAACTCCACATTCATTCACATGTCTGCTGTACCTTCCAAGAACTTTTCCACCCATGTTTGTTCGATCTAAGATGCTTTCCCCATAGGTGTCCCATGCAGCTGTCACCAAAATCAATGCACAGTGAGATTTAATCCCACCGCTATCACACTCACACAGATATGCCTCCCCAAGATCTTTGGTTTGGCTATCGAAGGTTGGGTCTTGCAGCAAATCCAAACCACCGACAGGCTGAGCCAAGCATCCTAAGGTGAGTGTGCAGAGAGGAAGAGGTGAGGTTACAAAATCGAGACTAAGATAAGACTCCGTAGTGGTGAAGACTGGGGGAGGGGAGGGGAGGAGGCATGTTAAGAGCATGATGTATGCTGGGGTAGAGAATGGTGAGTTAACAGGAGAGGGCAAGAAAGGGCACGCAGCCCCTTCCCAGTTGAAGACTCCTAACCACCACTGTGTCCTTGGAGGAGCCCAACTGGCGCCCAGCATCCAACTGCAACCAAGGAAATCAATGCAGGAGAAGAAGCCATAACGATGGTTCAGCTAGACCCCCCCATGGCTCACTCTGCCACTTTCTCCTCCAACTTATGTCCTCCTCCAGTGCCACAGTGCCTCTCCATCCTGTCCTCTGCCCTGCCCAGAAGTCCCTTTCCGTGCCCCTCCAGAGCTGGGGGCTGGGGGCCTCACCCCTTGCCACCCTGAACCAAAAATCCAGATGCCCCCCCGGGCCCCAACACAGGATGCAAGAGTGGAGCCTGCTGCCCGCGGGACGGAGAGGACAGGCTGCAGGGTTCTCCTCTCAGGGCGAAGTGCTGGCCGAAGCACGTCCCCGCGATGCCGTGGAGAGTAGCTGGCTCTGGGGCATCCCTGTGCTGCTGTGGCTGTGGGCGCCTCCCGCAGTGCTCAGGAGGCCGGATCGTCTGGCAAACAGCACACCTGTCGGGGCAAGAGAGATGCTGAGGCAGTGCAAGCAGGGGCCTGCACTGCCCAACACATCGCAGAGAACAAGAACCGCTGCTCACACCTTCTCCAATCCAGGGCATGGATCCCTCCCCGAACTTCAGCTCCTCCTGGGCTCAGAGGCTCAGCCTGCAGCTGAGCTCTGGTGCAAATGGCAGTGTCACAGGTCAACATTTGGGAATTTTAAATTGTGCAGTCTGTTCCTGAGGTCCACCACAGTGCCTTGTACAACACGCTTCACCTGGTTACGGAATGCACTCCTTTGCACCCAACGTATGGCCCATAAACTAGCCAAATGGGCCATGTGTGCGACCCAGAATTCCCCAGGCAGCAACTTTGGCAACTTCAAGGGGTGCGGACTTCAACTCCCAGAATTCCCTAGCCAGCATGGCTGGCTGAGGAACTCTGGGAGGTGAAGTCCACACCTCTTCAGGTTGCTGAGATTGGGAAACCCCAGTCTATGCTATCCCCCAAAAATGGGTAATTCCTGGAATCTCAAAATGCCACTCCACGGCACTTGCTTGCCCCACAAGCAATCCCACCCCCAAATCTCTCACTTAGAGCCTCCTTCCGCAAAGCTACCTAAGGGCAATTCCTCAGGTACTACATATCCCAGCACTGCGCAGACGGAGTTTATCAGAAAGTCACCAGGCTGGAGGAGAAGATCTGCGGTTGCTACAACCTCTTGAATTTCCAGCCTGCAACTGCACAAAGTGGGGGCGGGGGAGGCCTCCCTCTTTACCTGTGTAGACAACTCCATTTATTTCTATTGACATGTTGATACTGCTAATGCCGTTGGTGGACAGGTTCAATGCCGTTTCCTGCCTGTCATCTGGAAGGGGAGAACAGACAGTAGAGGGGAGTGAGGAAGGCGAAGCAGACAGAGGGAGAATGAGCCAACTGGCGGCTACGTGCCCTTCTCCAGACCGAGGAGCCCTCAACCGCCAGCGCAGATGGCGAGCAATTGGTGCAAAGCACCTTAGCGATTCCTCCGTGGGCTGCAAAACCCTGGCCATAACTTCTGCAGGAAGCTTCTCCCATGTCTTCACCACCTCTCTGTAATTCAGGGATAACCACCATGACCTGCCCCCCAGCATTGTCACAACACAATAATGAAGGTGAAACATTTCCAGTGGGTTTCAAGAAGGATCTAAAACAGTGTTTCTCAGCCTCGGCCATCTGAAGAGGTGAGGACTTCAACTCCCAGAATTCCCCAGCCAGCCTAGCGGGGAGTTGAAGTCCACACCTCTTCAAGTGGCCGAGGTTGAGAAACACTGGTCTAAAAGCTAACTGTCTTTAGTTTTCTGGTTGCTGCTGTGGTTGGGCTCGTTTTGTAAAGATGCTTGTATGCAAACGAGAAAAGAATTAGTTCCTTGGACCAAGGGGCCCAAAAAGGAATCGCCTCTGTTGACAACGGTCCTGCGGCCTCCTTGCCTTCATCTGGGGCCAGCAGAGGAGCTCACTCAAGGCCTTCTCCTCTCTGTATTCCAGCAACCCAACGTCAACAGAGCAGCAGGCGCAGCCCCCTCCTTCCCCAGCTCTCAGCCTGCCTCAGGCAAGGAGGCACTGCACTGGCTGTGGGAACGAGCCCCACTCTGCCGACGAGGTCAAAGGGCACCTACGCTTTGGCCTTCTGCAGCCCATGCTGCCCTGAGTCTCTTCTGCACCCCAACACAGGGGCCTGGTCCTCCATCAGCTCCTCCTCTGCGAAGAACTGAGGAACAGCAACTGGCCTGGGGGCCGAGTCCCAAGCCTCCTGCGCCCAACTACACTTCGCGGGCGCCCTTGGGCTAATGCAGATGCCAGCTGAGATGTTCTCCACCCGGCGCTGCTCTGGGAAGGAACCCACCTCCACGGCTGTTGACCTTGATGTTGACAGGGAACTGGGAGGCCACGGCCAGGAGGTTCTGCTGGAGGGCGTGCTGGACCAGGCGCTGTTGTTCCTCGGCCACCAGCGCCATCTTCTTCTCAGGTGGCTCGCTGGTTTCCAGCTTCTCCCGCAACTGCTCCAGGGCCGCTGCCTGAGACGCAGCAGCTTGTGCTGCCACCAGGTGATGCCCGGCTAGGCTGACGGGTATGGCGATGCGGCTGGGCACCCCGGGCGAAAGGAGGCTCTCTTCTGCAGCAGAGGAGGAGAGAAGTCCGACAGAGGACCAAGAAGGCGCAGGGACTCCCCAAGAATCTCACGGCTGTCTTTCTGGCATCCTTCTTCGCACATTCCTATGCTCTTGCCACTAGGGGGTGTGCACAAGCATGGGGTCCCTGCAATTTGGAACACTGGATTCCTCCTCCTAGCACCTGGTGAAAGTCACTGCTTACGGTACACCTGTCACTGCTGCTACCTGCACGTGTCCCCAAGCACAAGAAGGCATGGCGGCTGTGATGGGGGCCAGGTGGGTTTCATGGCAGGCTTTTCTACAAAGGACTGGCGAGCACAGTAAGAATCCAGCTGGCTCAGGGTCACCCTGAAAAGTGCCAACACCGCTGTGCCTGCTAGAACAAATTAACCCATCAAGGATAGGCAAAACTGAGCAGGTGCTCAGGTTTCCTGGCCCCTTCCAACCTAGCAACTGAGTTCACACCACACAAAATGGGGACTTGTAGCATGCGGGTTGCATGAGCCAGGCCACCAGTGCAAGCCTTAAGAGGATTTGCCTGGGCAGAGCGTGGTACGTGTGAACACTGCACCTGTGCTCCATCATCCTGGTTGCACAGACTGTGTGAATCCACTCTGGGATTCTATGCATAAATTGACTCGGGGCAGGCATTAGGTTTCAGGGGATCTGCGCCCCTCCTCTGACAGCCTGCCTGTTCTAAGCTCTCTGGAAGTTGTGGCAGAGCCGAAAACAAGCTAGAAATACAGATGTTGCTTGGAAATGAGCCATCCCTTTTCTCCCCAGAGCGAGCCATAAAGAAAGGAAGGACATAATATCTACACATTCAGCCTGTCTGGAATACTTTTTCTCTTCACCCTGTTTACACAGCTGTATGCATTATTTGGCATACTCCAGTTGTGTTAAACCACCACCACAATCAGACACTTCCCTGCTTATTCTGCTGTGCTGAGGAAAGAGGTAGAAAAATATGGGCACTTCCCAGATATGTCGAACCACAGCTCCCAGAACCCACTGCCAGCCAGCAAGCAGGGAGGGGGACTTCATGCTGAAAGGAGCTGGCTAGAGCTTGGGAGTTCTTCTGATTCGCCAAAAGCTGGGAGAAAAATGGCTTTGCAAGGGAAAAAAGCCCACTGCATCCTTTCCCGAGGTTACTTATTTTGGTGCATGTAGGGCAAATCCCTTATCAAGGAAAAGTCTGAAATGCAATAAAACAGATCAAAAAAGCTCCATGGAGCTCCCCCTCTCCCCCCGCGGTATTTTTTGATGCTGGGTTTACTTTAGAAAAAAGTTCTCTGACCCAGGAAGTTTCCACTCCAAATGCTGAGAGAGGGCTGGGACAGGCGGATCACGGGGTAAATGCCCACCGAGGAGGGGGCATTTCCCTGCTTCTCTGCTGTTCCTGTGCAGGTTCCGTCTCTTGCCGCTGCTTTGGCCCTCCTGGGAGCCGCCTCCTTCCCCTCCCGCAACCAGGCTGAGCCCCTCACCTTTTTTGACGGCGTGTGCTTGTCCGATCTGGCTCCCGTTGTGGGTGGCGATGGTAAGAGAGGGCAGAGGGACCTTGGGAGAAGCGAGGGTGCCCGGGGTGCCCGCTGGAGAGTAGCTGAACAGGGTGGCCCCAAACGTCTGCCGCCTCCCCTCCCTCCGGTTGCTGTCGATGGCGGCTTGCAGCTCGCCGGGGGAGCTCAGCCCACGCTTGTCACATTCATAGGGGTAGAGGTACTTCATGTATCTGCGCGGCGGATGGAGAACAAAGGGGGGTTGTTGGAGGTTCCAAGGGGGCCAGCAGGGATCCTTCACGGTTCTGGCTCTGGGGCCTGGGGGGCACTTGCTCTGCACTTCAGAAGCTACCCCTTCTTGGAGAGAGCCCCTTTGAGCCCCCCACCGCTGTTTACTAAGTCTAAGAACAAAAGAAGTCTGCTGGGGCCGGAATGGGCAGGTGCCCAACCGGTGCAGCCTTCTGGGCCACTGGGTGCCTCCAGGAAGCGTAAAGGCACGAGCAGGAGAGCGATGCCCCTCCCCAGTCTCACCCCTGGCCTGAGGTTTAAGGGATGCTGCCAGAAATTCAGCAGGTAGAAAACACCAGCGTCTCTTAGAAGCCATGACGGTCCCAGAATGAGGTCACACACGTCCTGACATCATCATGCAAACACAATGATGTAATTAGCAACTAACGCAGGGACACATCCCCTGCCATCAGACGCAGAGACCAACTGAAGTGCAAATCATATCATTCGTATGATGATGTCATGGTGTGCGTGACATTACTCCCCCCCAGTCACCAAGATATTCCATGAATTGTCATGTAAATTAGTCACACACACATGTGCACACACCCTCGTTTCGTTCAGTGGAGGAGCCCAGGTTCAGCTTCCAGACCTCCACAGATTTCTCCTTTAAAAATCACCTAAATCTCTGGTGGCAGCACGTTCTGCAGCTTAGTTCTGCCCTGTGCAAAGAAACCCTTTCTCTCATCAGCCCTTGAGATCCCCACCTTTATTTTCAGTGGGTGCCAATCCTAACACGGCGCTTTTACACTGTGGGAGGAGGAGGACAAACACCGACGCGTCCCCCGTCCTGGCCGCGACTCACTGTGTGCGGAGCGTGAAGGCTGCGCTGGTGATGGACGTGGGCAGGTTCAAGCCCTTGGTGATCTCCCGCCAAATCTTCTTATTGATGACTTCCACCAGCCCCCCCTTCTCGGTCACCAGCCGATAGAGCGTGTAGAGATCCAGCACCTGCTTGGCCATGATGGGGATCCGGTTCACGGGGGTCCCTGGGAGAAGGAAGGCAGGAAGATGGGCACCAGAAAATGCCAGGCTGATGGCTCGAAGACAAGTCACGGCCCGCTGCTCTCCCCCAAAACGCCTCCTGGCCAGCACGTCCCACCCGGCCTCTCACCCCTGGAACGGCACCTCCCAGCTTGTGACAGGAGCTGGGAGATGTAGGTTTTGCTTGCTCCCCCCCCCCCCATTTTATTCCTTTTAAATCCATTTGCACTCTGTCTTTCTCTAAAACGGGCAAGTCAGTTTACAGTCTGCATAAACCTACACAACGCTTTAAAAATGTTGGAGGAGAACCAGAGAGAAGCAACCCTAAAAATAAAAGGTTAGAAAAGGAAGCAACCCCCTAAATAAATCAATCTATAGCCATTTCCCTAGAATCGAGTCCCGGTGAATTCTGAAGGGTTCACTTCTGTTCCAAACAAGAGTGTTGCAAACGTGCGGAACTGTGACGGAAACGGCCTGCAGGCCAGCTGTCTGTCCCCGCTCGTCGCAATTCTGCTGTGTGAGCAAATCCTCTAAAAACATGCTGCAATGTTGCAAGGCCCCTTATATATCTGTATTGTGTTGCAACATAAGTACAGAACGGTGGGCCTGGTGCATGATGTCACAGTGCCGATTTTGTTCTTTTGGCCCCACTAGAGGCAGCCGTAGAGGCTCCTGGGCAGGAAATTTTTTTTTTAATTTCCCTGTCTGGGGAACCTGCCTTAAACTCAGGCTCCTCTTAGATCAGTGCAAGGCTTTGGAAAGGAATGGCCGGGGGCCCCCAACTGCGTTGCCCATCCCGCTTGGGGCTTTAGGGAGAGGATCCGACTCACAGGAGGCTGAGAAAGGCTATCTCCAGGTTCCCTTCTCCCTCGAGGGGCACAAAATCAGGGAAAGGGGAACTGTTTGCCACCCATGGGGGAGGCAAACCCCCTCCCAGCCTGGCAGCAGGACCCCAGAGGGAGCTCCGTCCTTCCTGCTGGAGAGGGAGCAGGTGCCGAAGTGGGCCGCGAGGCTGTGGGATAAGGACTCTTATCCGGGTGACCCAAGAGGCTGTTAATTAGCCCTGGATATGCTGTGAAGATCTGTCGATGCCGGCAGGTTATTGGAATTGATTTCAGTTTAGAGGCTGATCTCGGACGGTGAGCAAAGGACATGCTGGGAATGGCGGAGACCAAGCGGGGTGCTGTTCGAGGGGCTCCCCTTCTCTGGGTGGCAAAGACACCCTGGCTGAGCGGTTCAGCGGCTCTGCTGGACGTTCCCAGAGTCAGAGGGCCTGCGGGGCAAGTCGAGAGCTGGAGACCAGGCTGGGGGAGACGAGAGCCCCAGCTTGGGGGAACACAGCCTCTCGACCTGGTGTCCCACAGCCTCTACAAAGGAAGAGACCTTCAATCTGCCCCTCTGGACCTTTGGCCCTGTGGTCTGGACCAGCCGTGGGCCACTGAGGCGGACACTCCCGTTCTCCAGTCCCCATCCTTTGGGGCTACAGACGATTTATCACTCAGGCCTGATCAACTAATTACTGGAAGGGAGCCGGGAGGGAGGGAGGGAACGTGGTCTCAAGTCACGACTTCTGGCAAGGAGAGGGGCCCTGCCTCCCCAGGCAAGAAAGCCTCCGCGAGAACCGCCTGTAGCTTGCTTTTCTCCGGCCGAACTCGCCTTCAAGCCGAGCTCAACTTTTGGACACAGCCGCAGAGTTTCCTCGGCCGCAGCGAAGAAGTGGCTTGCCACCCCCTTTTTCTGGGGCGATCTGCAACTTCTCAGGGATTTCCTTGTGGGTGCCCACCCCAATACCAATCTGGGTTAGCTTTTTGAGGCCAGCAGGCACTGCTGTCTTCTGCAACCACAGCCCAACACCGCCCTCCCAGCATTTCTCTTGCGAGCTCCGCATGGCCCTGGAGCCCTCGGCTGGGAAGCAAGGGGGAAGGAGGAGCCTTTCTTTGGGTGAGGACCAGAAGTTGGCCACCTCCGTCCGCCCATTCTCGGAAATACCGGAACAATCCTGCACCCAGGAAGCTGGACTGCATCTCCCAGCGAGGACGCTCTTGCCCCCTCTCTTGGGGTGGGTAGGCCGAGGCACCCCACGGTACCCCCTCCTCTCCCATGTTGAAGGAGCACGCGAGGGGATTGACTCCGTCCTCCGCCTCCAACCTCGCGTCCTCCAGATGGGAGGAAGACTACGGACCTCCCCGCCCTTCTCAAGAGCCACCGGCTCCATTGGCTGCCTCTCCTTAATAGAAATCATCCTGTCCAGAAGGGAAGTGATTATCACAAACCTCTCCGGAGGGAGACGAACGCGATTAACAAGCTTTCTGATGGGCTGACAATTTCATAAGCTGATAATGCCGCCGAAAGGGCTGGCAGTGGCGGGAGCGACAAGAGCAGGCGGGTCATTAATGGGAGGAGGAAGAACCGAACGCGAGAGGCGCCGGGGACGGCTTCGGTCCAAGGCACTTTCCCAGCACGGGCCAGCCCCAACATTTTGGGGGATGGGGGGAAAGGGGGCACGAGTGATGTTCCTGGCAACAGGATTTCACGGCTCCAATCACGTAACTTGCATCATTCACACAAGAATGTCAAGACAGGTGGGAAGTCACCATGGCCGCCAGAAATTTGTGCCCCTGGAGTGACAAGCAGCTGCCCTCCAACTCCTGGAGGTGCAGAGGTTGTTAGCCATCATGGCAGACCCTCCGGAGCAGCCTTTTCAAATATGGCTTCTGCGGGCAAAGCCCGAAATGAAAAGAGCAGGAGGGCCTGGGGATCGCCCCATCAGATGGAAGTCCTGGGGTGGCTTCTTCATTGCACCAACCAGCCAGTTAAAAAATGGCTGGCTGGCTCCATGCGACCCAATGTTCATTTATTTGTGGCTTGGTGAGTTACGAGGGCCCCAGGCCCTGTAGATAAAGCACAGTTTATGCCCAAGGGGCTTGCTTGGCCCGTGTGAACTAGCTGCCAGGTAAGCTTTCGTGTTCCAAGCTGGCAGCACCCACAGATTCAGCACATTTTTGCAGGCTCCGCTGGGTTTGGGGGAAGGGACAAGCCCCCCAAGTGCATCCCGGCTCAGAAGTTAAAAACCCAACAGGCCCCCCTGCTGGGATGCAGAAGCCTGCTGAAGGCACTGCTTGGAAAACCAGAATCAACCTTTGATTGCAGTCACAGAGCAGCACCATGAAGCAGGTTAGCTTCCGTGCTTAATATTTGGAAGGGAGTTAGTATTTGACGGCCTGGTGAGGATTTGGATGGGAGACCCCTAGGAAATCTTAGACTGAAACTCCCAAAACACCTTTGCAAAGCGGCAAACCGCTTTGGCCCGGTTGCCAAGCAAGCCCCCTGTCCACGCGATCAGCAGGAGCTGCCCTCGACTCGGGGCACCATTCCCGTTAACCCCCTTGGGGCAAGTCAGAAGCAACAGTGCCCTGGGGAAAGGCTGTGAAGGGACTCAGAGCGCCCCCGATCTGACGGCAAATGAGAGGAGGAGGAGGAGGCAGCCAGGGGCTGGCTTGGGACGTGCCCGGCGTTCCTCGCACGTACCCCGGAGGAGCCTGGCGGCAGCCAACACCATCAGCACACAAAGAAAAGCTTTTAATTTATACCTTCTTTTCTTCTGGATCGAGATCAGGGAGAAAGCCGAACCGGGGGTGGAGGGGGGGGGCAATCGAAACCCCATCCATTTTCAGAGCTGCCACTCAGCGACGCTTCCTCGGTCCCCTAATTTATGAGTCAGATATTGGCTGTGATACTCCTCATAAGCTTGAAAAATGGCCCGCTTTATTCTTTCCCGGCTGCTCATTCTGGCTGTTTTGTCTGTATTTGATCAAGTGATTTGGTGTGCAAAGCCGGGGTGGGGTGGGGGGGCAGAAATGGCGCTCATTTTTTTGTGTCCTGGAGCAAGGGCAACAGGCTCAGGGTTCAGGGTAAAGAGTGAGCCCCTGCCTTGGTATTGTGCAGAAAGGGGTCTGTGGATGAGTAAGGATTTGGGGAGACAGTCCCACCGGGTCTGTCCAGAGGTGGGCACCGACGGCCTTTGGAAATTGTCTAGGCAGAGAAAGTGGGTGGAGGGTCTTTCTCGATTTTTTCTGGCAAAAAGGAGAAGTTCTCCAACTGTTTTAGGACACAGTCCCTTTGCAGTATCTCCACTGGGGATGAGGCTGATGAAGGTTGTGCAATGAAAGTGAAAATCAGGAGAAGTCTGGCGTGCCTTTTCCGACCAACAGACTTCATGAGCTGCAGCTCACGAAAGCTTATGCCTTTTAATCAAATTTGTTGGTTGGAGAAGGTGCACCAAACTCCTCCTGATCTTGGGTTACCCAAGACGAACTCTACCTCCTCCTACGTCTACAATGGAAAACAGGGCGCTGATGCCACCCCAATGTAACTGAGCATAAGCCCCCGGCCTTCTCTCATGCAAATTTCACCCAAGGAATTCCAAAAGCCCCTGTTCTCTTGTTGCTGGGAGGAAAAAAAGCCAGGCACGTTTCTCCGTCCGTTGATTCTCGGAAATACCGGAACAATCCTGCACCCCAGGAAGCTGGACCGGATCTCCATCTCCCACCTCAAGTCCTCCGGACGGGAGGAAGACTATAAGCCTCCCTGCCTCCCTTAGTCATGCAAGAGAGGGATGATGGGAGTTGTGGTCCCACCCAGAGATTCTGAGTGGCAGACTTGCTGCGTGAGCCTCCTGTGCGCGATTCACTTAGTGGCCGTTTTATCGGTCCTCCAAGCAGCAATTAAAAAAAAATTACAAAAAGTCTGGGAATGGCATTACTGCAGGCAGCAGGGAGGAGGGGCACCTGCCCCCATTTTTTTTTGGCCTCCTTTTCAACCTCCACATGGCAGAAGGAATTTAATTAGCCACAGAGGTGGCATGCCTAGAAAAGGTTTATTTTTGCAGAGCCCCTCTAGGCTGCTGCCTCTATCCCCTAGACCCCCCCTCTAAGGCTGACTCGGGGACGTGAGCTTAGCCCCAGAGAAGACGCAGTCTGTTCCGGCGTAGGGGTCTGCAGGGGGGCAAAGCAAGGCCACGCACCTCGTGACCTCATTGCGCGCATGATGCGATGATGTAACCTGCACAAATGACGTAATCATATTATGCATATGGCGGGGCCAACACGATGGCTGCATTGATGCTATCAGTAGATGAAATTACCTGGGCTGTGAATCTCATGAATTTTTATTACGATTTCTGTATACGCTCTCGTACTGTCTTTTAGCGTTTTAAACTGTTGTGCTGCTTGGCTGTTTTTACGTTGTTGTAACTGACTGTAAGCTGTCCGGAGTCATACATGCGAGGTGGGCGGCTATATAAACTACAACAAAAAGCAAATAAATGTGATGACATTGTAATGCGCATGTCCTCATTTTGACGACGTCGTGGCTTCCGAGAGACGCTGCTAACCACTCAGGTAAATGGGCTGAATTCATTTGCTGAACCGGGGCATCCATACCAAGTATTAACCCCTACAGTCACGCCAACAGGGCCCACATTAAGCAGGAGTAACCAGGTGCGTTCGCATAACAGGCTGCTGAACTTACCCTGGCCTCCTCCAAGTTGCGAATAAACCAACCAGCTACATTCGCACAACACGTTAACCCACCCACCCCCCGCCAAAATAACTTAAACCAAGTCGGCGCTAACCAAGCTTGGCAGGCGACGTGAGTTAAATGACCTGAATTTAAATGGTCAAAGAGGCTGAGAACGCACCTGCAGCCAGACCTAGTGTAAGGCCATTCCTAGTTTGAAAAAATGAAAGAGGCACCGAGTGCGATTCAAGAGCTGACGGTACCTATTTGCCAGCCTATTCTCCCTGCCCCCAAAAGCTCAGCACCTGCGCTGGGTTAGGCGTCCCCACCATGCTGACTTAGGATGATGGAAACACTGGTAAAATACATCTGGAGGACAGCTGGGTGGGGGAGACTAATGCAGAGATTAGCACAATTTGCATAACACCCTACAACCGTGTTTCTCAACCTCGGCAACTTTAAGACGTGTGGACTTCAACTCCCAGAATTCTGGCTGGCTGGGGAATTCTGGGAGTTGAAGTACACGCATCTTAAAGTTGCCGAGGTTGAGAAACACTGCTCTAGACTAAGCTAAAATGGAGCTGGGTTGTTTGTGGTTCAGGCTGCTGTATGAATCAGCGATTGTCTTAGCAAGCCACACGAACCAGGCTGCCACATCAACCCAGAATATACGTAGCACATCCTGCAGAGAGCAAGGGGGCTGGACTAGGTGACCTCCAAGGCCATTTGAATATGCTGTGCCCAAACACCAATTCTATGGCACTTGGACGCAGCATAGTTGAACACGGGAATTGTTAGCTGCTGTTCAATTTTCCAAATTAAAACAGAAAATCTGTTCAGCGTCAGCTGCAGGTGACTTCATGGACACCTTCATGTTAGGGGTGTGTGTGTGTGTGTTCTGGGGGGGGCAAAATATAGATGTGATTTGCCATGGCCTCCTCCAGGAAGATTTTTTTTCCCACTGCCAATCTTGGGATGTTCTGGTGGTCTCCCCTCCAAGTGATCATTAGATCCGATTCCGCTTAGCTTTGGGAGGCTAACATCTCAGCAAGAGCGACTCTTCCTTAAGGCTAATTCTCACGGAAAAGCCACCCTCCCGGCTCTGCCATTCAAAAACCCTGGCAAACGGTCCCTCCTGGCTTGACTGAATGGATTTTTCTGCAGTAAGAAAGATGACGCCCCCCTGCCCCGAAAAAACCAAGCCCAGAGGGAGCATCCTCTTGTTCACTGCCCGGAAGCCGGTGCAATCACAAGGCACGGTGCTTTTGTCTGGAAGCAGCAGAAAATCAGCATGGTTGGACAGGGTAGAGGAGGGCCTTCAGGGAAGCACCTTCGCCCTTCATCTGCAGGAATGGACCTGCCAGCGTTGGATGGGGGGGGGGTGGAGGGTGGAGCCTCCTCCAGTTTAAAATGGTCCCTGTTGGACCCACTGGTGCTCCCCCTTGGCACTACACTTGTGTTCGGAGGACCGGGGGAGCGGACCAAGGGAGCAGCTGTCCCTGGAGGGGCGCCCTGGGCCGTCTGCTCCAGGCCAGCCCTGCCAGGCCTGGGGGCTGCCATCCAGACGGCTTGGGCTTGGTCTCCTGTCCCGACTCTCCCGTAAGAGGAAAGCTCAGCGGTCAGCTTTGGGGAGGCCGACGGGGCTCATTCCCGCCCCAGCCGGTCCCCAGAAGGATCGCAAAACATATAGGCGTTGCTGGCCCGAGGCAGCCCAGCCGGATCACAAAGCTGCTGCTCTGGGAACCTTTTCACGCACAAGCACAAACTAAGCTGTCCATCAACGGAGGCCAATGAAGGGCCGGGCCGCGGGCGGCGCAGGGAGCAGCACCTTTATTTCCCTATCGAAAGTGCGCAAATTCCTCTGTCGCATGCAGGGTGTCCCTTTCCTGCCGAGCAGAACTTCCACAGCCAGCCAAGGTCCCTCTGCAGAGAAGCCCCGCCGGGCGTCTGGAAGGTCAAAGCGAGAAGAAACCGCTGGCCGGACAGGATGGACCTGCCTGGTCAACCCTGGAGAGGCTGGGCCACCTGTCTGCCAGGGGTCAGCCAAGCCACCCATGGCTGGGCGGGGGGGGGGGGCTGCCTGAGCAAAGGGGAGGGGGAGGGAAGCCACCCTGTCAGCCAGCAGGATGGCTCCAGACCCCCAACCCAGACCGCTTCCAACGCCAGGGGGACAAGGAGCAGCTGCCATGCTTCCTGGGCCCCTTCTCCAGCTCTGCCAGCTCTGCTCAGGACCCTCCTCCCCCCATGCAATCACGCTCCCCCCCAAGAAGTGGTTGGCACTGTGAGGCGAGGAGGATCCGGAAGAACAAGTTTCTCCGGAAACACCCAGCTTGGACAAATATTGTAAAAAACAACCTGTTTTTCCCAGCGAGTAACACATCATCACTAAGCAATGTGCGGGGAGGGGGTCCTTGTGGCAGGGCAGACAAATTTATGGCTGTGCGCCGAGAGTCGGAATGTGGATTCTGAAGCCGAGGCCTGCCTCGGAAGAGCCCAGAGGTTGTTTCCCGAATGCTGCTCCGAAGCCAGTTTCTAGCTCTCGTGGGTCACCGAAGACAGGCTGTGCGGAATGGCATCCAGAGAGACCGGAGAGAGTAGCCAGCCTCGGATAACCTTTCGCTGGTGGAATTTCTACAGTCAGGCGTCTGACATCCACCCTGCTTTTAATCTTGCTGGGGGACCAGCGCATTTTCAAGCCTGCCATCAACATCTGGCCTGCTTCTCTCCGTCTTCCCAGCTGCGGGGTGGGAATCAATACTGGCCTACTTTGCAGGGTTCTTGGGATGTCACGCCTGCAACACTCTTTGCTGAACTAGGAAGGACTGGGTATGAAACTCGTTTTGACAGAGGTGCCCCTTTGGAGATGGACGGCACAGCCTTCCTCAAGTGCTTCCTCTGAAGGGGCTGAACTGCAATGCCATCCCCCCTGCCAGCGTGGTGGGCACGCACAAAATCAGGGAAGGCTGGACTGCACCCGGTGGGGGCTGCCCCCAGATCCTTGTACTGCTTGTGTGGGGCTCAAATTGTGCAGAAGATCAGACCTCGTCCCCAGGACCAGCAGGCTGTGGCCAACAGGAAGGCTAAGCCCCCAGCCCAGCGGGATTTCTCTCCTTTGGGCAGAGGGGGCGGGCACCCTGGCCCTTCTCTCCCAGAGGCAATTATGGGCATCGACGGCCCCTCCCAGGGGAAGCAGCACCCCCCCACCCCCTGGGGGATTCGATCCTCTGCAGGAGCCTCACAAAGGGCTTTCCAATATAGATGTATGGCCACAAGAAAAGCTCTTAATTAGCGCCCTTATCGCAGGCAGGAGAAAGCCGGTTAATTAGTTCAGGGAGAATAATGAGGGCCAGGCACACAGTGAGGTGCCATGCATCTTGGGGGAGGGGGGCCTCTGTCATCTGCACGCAGTCCAGATCCTTCCTTCCTTCCTCCTCGGGAGACACAGCGGGGGCATTGCTTGGTGCCCAGCGCATCGCTGGTGGATTTGATGCCTTCC
This sequence comes from Python bivittatus, assembly GCF_059951505.1. Lineage (NCBI taxonomy): Eukaryota > Metazoa > Chordata > Lepidosauria > Squamata > Pythonidae > Python > Python bivittatus. The sequence continues at coordinate 23,582,157 of NW_028277097.1, read as the reverse complement.
AGGATGTTTGGCGGCTGGCTGGGAATTCTCACTGGAGGGTGCCAAAGGGGTCAGCCTGACCCTACGTAAGAGGGGTAAGGAGGCCACCCCGCAGTTAAGTTGGCAAGGGACCCTCAGGTCTTCTGCTTCCTCGCTTCAGAGCTCCCCCCCCTTGCAGCATGCGGCTTGGCTCGCTGGACTCCAGGACAAGCCATGCGCTGTGCAAATTGCACCAGCAGTGCCCTGGAAGGCAGGGGGCGGGGGGTGCTCCTGACCTGCAGAGGAGCTGAGGGGCCAAAGGCCATGGGGGGGGGGTTGAAAGAGCCATGCCCCAGCAATGAAGGGGTGGAGCTATGCAGACACCAGGGGGCTCAGCTCTTAATGGCCCCCCTTGCTTTGCAGGGAGAAACACCCCAGCCTTTCCCGTGCTGAAACACCTGATCTGAGTTGCACCCTGACTTACGGAGGGCCGGACCCGCGAATGATGCGGGGAGACCGTCTTGGATCCTGTGATGGAGCCAGGATCTTAAGCAGCGGATTCACACGACTTGCATTTACTCAGCTTCCTAACCTTAGCTAAGGGTAATCTTGGTTCCCTTTCTTTTGGGGGCCACTTAGTGCACCGTGAAAACAGGTTTATCAGGAGAAGAAAGGTTGTGCGAATAAGGCCTGAATTCTCTCTTAATATATTCCAGGGCAAACCCCCCTGAAGGAGGCACAGGGACCAGCCTGGATCTCGGTTACCTTTCATCACCATAAAAACCTTAAAATCTCTTCCATGCACTCCTCTGTCCTCGCAAACAGTTCAGTTCCTTTTTTAGTTCAATTCATAAGCAAACCATGAATGCACAGCTGAGCTTTCCTCTCCCTTCAGACATTCAGAACTTGGAGGTACTCTGCTATTGAGCATGGAGGTTCTACCCTTCCCGTCCTAGCGAACAATCACGGACCAACCTGTGCTTGCAATGTCAGCATGATGGCTTCAGCTTCAAGGGCTGGGCTGTTACAACCAGGGTTGCTCCCAGGGATGCCTCAACCATGTGTTCAATGCTCTGCCCCATTTTTACTCACAGCATGAGTGCAACATACATGGCCAGGGCTTCGACTGCACCGTTATGGGCACCAACTTGACTTTTTTGACCACACCCTGCCGCAGCCCTGGGCGGACGCTGCCATTGTAGTCGGCCCCTCAATTCCGGAGCCGGTTCGTGGCAGCCTTGATGGACAGCCGTCCTGCATTGGAAATCGGTGCCCGTTTTTGTTATCGGGCCCAACTGGGATAAATAGGAAGCTCCAGCAATTGAGGGGATTCGATAAATGCTTTAACCTTTGACCTCGCCTCCCCAACCCCATCGAGCCGCCGAGCGATTTCCAAAGGCTCCCCACAGCCTCCGACGCCGGCCAGAGGTGGCCATCAATTAGAGCCCTTTGCCAACCGCGGGATTAATGAACCTGTGCTCGATAGCACGTAAAACCCCAGGCAGAGGTTAATGTTGCCCTAATTAACTGGGAGGCGGGCACGCAGGGATCGCCTCAGCAGCCAAGAGCTGGAAGGAAGGGCTGTGAGGAGGCTGGCACCCCCTGGCACGCCAGCTGGAAAGAGGCAGGGGTGCCCAAGTCCTGCATCTTCACCCTTCCGGCGCGGAGGGAACGGGGGCTTAAAATTTCTGCCTGGCTCAGCAAGAGGAGAGTCCCAGATCCCCTTCTGTAGAAAGAACCACCCATGTTATTATGCTTGTGCGCACTGGCGATCTTACATTTTCCATGGACGCATTGGTGCGCATTATCTCCCTGGCTGTCAAGTTTCCTTCTACAGCAAGACTGGAAAATTCAGCTTCTGTTCTCCCTTGGGGGGAGGGCCCAGGATAACCCCCACCCCCTGCACCAAGCCTCCCCCCTTGGGTAACCTGCCCCTTTCCCCTCCCGAGGCCCTGGCTGTGATGGGGACAGAAGCTAGAAGAAGGGAGCCACCCTCCCTTAAGGGGCCAAGAGCGCCACAAAACCCTGGTTGGGAACTCCCAGCTGCTGGGGGAAGACCCGAGCCGTCCCCTTCCTCGCTTCGAGGTCGCCCCTTGCTCTCCCCCCTTGCCCCAATGCGCGTCTCCCCTCCCGCCAGTGGGGGACGCGGCCCACTCACCTCTCTTCTGCATGAAGCCGAACAGATCGTCCAGGAATTCCTTGCGCTTGGGGTCTCCATCCAATTCATAGAGCTGCGGGGGGGAAGAAAAGGTGGGCGTCAGTGGGGGGGGCAGCCGAAAGGAGCCCACCAAGAGCAGCAGGAAGGCCAAGGAGGGTTGGGTGGATGAGGAAAGGGACAGGGCACCCTTGCCCCTGCCAACCAGCTTGGGTTTCTCCCAAGGCAGCCTCCTGCAGAAGTGTCCCCCTCCTTCTGGGGCAACGGGGGCCTTTGGAACTTCGAGGGGGTGTGCACGGCACACTCCCAAAATGGTTGCCATGGCCACTTGCAACGCGCCCGTTCGCTCGGAGGCCTGCGGTGAGGCTGTTCCGCCGCCCTTCCTAGAGGCTTTCTATCCCTCCGCACCCCTCCCTTGGTCGCCAGCCAAGAACGGGAGGCACCACCCGTGGGTCCCAGCGCACGAGCTGGGTGGGGCGGGGGGTCCGGCAGGCGTCAGGAGAAGCGTTGGGGGCGCCCACAAACGCCACACGGGGGACCCGGCTTTAACCGTAAGCCACATCCAGAGCTAGGTTCACACAACATGCGACTCGAGGTTGAACTGGGGATGAATAATTTGCGAACACTGCCTCGACGTATCGTGTGAACAAGGGTTACTGTATCTACTCGTGAATAAGCTGAGGATTTTAAGTGCCAAAATACACCCCCCAAAACCGGGTTTGGCTTATCCACAGATAATGAGTATACATGGCAATGCCTTTTAAAAGAACCCATATATACTCGCATATAAGCCCACCCGCAGATACGCTGACCCCCAAATTTTTAACCAAAAGACCATGAAAAATGGATAATCCGCGGGTCGCTCGCAGATAAGCCAACGGTGAAAATTGTAACGTATAAAAATTTCGAGGGTCGGCTTATCCGTGGGTGGCTTATACACAAGCATATACGGTAATCAAATTAAAACATTATGTATTTCTCGGGACACACCCCTACTGAGGCTTCTTCACCCCAGTTAAGCGTGTTGTGCGAATCCAGTCTCAGTCCCAGGACAACCCAGAAAAAGGGGCAGGGGCAGAATCGACCCCATTCTGAGTGGTTTTTCCTTCCTCTTCTGGCGGGACATTTTTTCAATTCTCCTGTCTACCCTACAGCACTGGGATCTCCTAGTGGTCTCCTTACCACACCCAATCCAGGCAACCGCGAAGAAGGGCTTTCTCACCTACCTTAATTCCCCCCAGCCGTGCCGAACTCCCGCCCCAGCGGCTTCCAAGACCCCCACCCCGCAGCTTCCTGCATCCTCGGGGCCAGCTTGCTCCATCCGCGGTCCTGCTGGCAAAGCGCTCGCAAACAAGGGTGTCGGCAAGCCCGCCCCGCCAAGAGAGCTTCGCTCACAAAACTGTCCTCCTGTGAATTTAGACGTCATGCTTAGTTTTACGTTTGCCTGCTTTGCTCTGCTCTGCTCTGCTCTCATGTCATCGTCATTCCTAATTTCTTGCTGAGCTTAATCCATCAAAAGCTGTTATTTGCTGCTTTCCATCCGCGTCGGAAGGGACGGAGAGAACTGGACAGAGACCCGCAAAGTCCTTTTCCAGTCAAGAGGCCTGGACGTTTAACCGGGGCCCCCTCTGGGGCACACGGTCGCCCCTCCAGCAACGGGGGGGGGGGTGCTCTGGCCGCTGCAGAAGATCGGAAACCTGCTTCTTCCCGGGCTTCCCTGCTGCCCTGCCCTGCCCTGCCCTCCCACCAAGAGGACCCCCCGCGTGCTTCCCCTCGGCCGCTTCTGGCCAGCCGGGGGGGGGGCGCAAGAGGGTCTAATTCCAGCGTCCCGCTCTCTAAGCCTCCCAGGTGCAAAGGGCAGTTCCGCACCCGCGTGGCCATCTCCTGCCTGGGCCGTGATGGATGGACTCAGCTCGATCCGTCCCCAGGAGAGCCATAGCTGACCCCAACCCTCCCCGCCCCCCGCCCCCGCCAGCAGCAACCTTTAACCTTTGTGCGGGTGGAAGGGATAAATATTTGATGACAGCCCCTGATCTCCGCAGAGCCTCGGCTGACACCTGTAGGGATTACATGCAAATCCCCCCGCCCCGCCCCCTCCCCTTCATCGGGGCAATTAGCAGGAAGGGGGCAGCTCCCGGCTGACCTCCGACCTCTACCATCCAGGGAGGAAAATTGATGGGAAAGGAGGGGGCTCCGGGCCCCTCCAAAACCCTGGAGCTTCATGGGAAGACTCAGAACTCAGAGCGTAAGCAAAGACCTACAGTATTCGGATTTGCAAACTGATGCTGAAGACTTCGGAAGTCAAACGGCAGGAGAGCCGTGTTTGTCTAGGCGGGCAAGAAAGCAGGGCTCCGGTAGCCCCTTTTCCGACTAACAAATCTTATTGAAAGGCAGAACCTTTGGGGAGCTGCAGCGATGCTTTTTATGCATCTTTTTTAGATGCCAGTGGGAAAGGACGCTACCAGAGACCCCTGGTTTTTCGCTCCCCTCCCCCAATCTCTACTAAAAGCTGACCAAGGTTAACACAATCCAAGCTGCGCTGTGGTTAAGTCCCTCCGCCATTCCTACCCAACTCCCTGCATACCCTCAGCACGGAGCAAGCCTTCGCTGGCAGCAGGAACCAGGCCGCCATCTGTCCGAGGGAAGGAAAAGGGGAAATCCCGCTGCTTGGCTGGGCGGGCCGGCCTGCGCACTGCCCTCTCCTTTCCGGCTCAGCCTGGCACAAGCCCTGTCAGCGATTTGCATTCCCAAGCGCCAGAGGAGCTGCCGGGGCTGGGCTCCTACCTCATTAATCAGGATTTGCGGTCACAGCTATTCCACAGCCTGGCACTGCAGCGCACGAGAACGGGCCCCTTGCCAGCTGAAAAGGTGCCAGCTCACCAAGAGGCTGTCTTTGTCCTTAACCCTCGAGCAGGCTGGAGGGCAGCCAGCCCACCTGTCCTCCCCGTCACTCCCGAGCCTTTGCCCGAAGCACAGCCAGCCTTGGGAATCTCCCAGAAGAGCATCTACCGCCACAAAGGGGGACATTTCCAAACTCCGAAGACCTCCAGGCAGGGGATGGATCGCAGAGGAAGGGTGGAGGGTGGAGACCCGGGTCTGAATCCAGGCCAGCCAGCCCAGAAAAAGGGAAAAACTGGGGCCAACCCCATGGAAACCTCTCCATTTCACCAACCAACCAGCCCTCTTTAGGGCAAGCCTCGCAAATACCCTCCAGCCTGACGCCTATCAAAACAGGCATTTGCCACACGCCCGACGCAGCCATTCCTGGTGCCCCGTTGCTGGGCAGCCTTGTGAGGACGTGGTCCTGAGAGGCGCTTTTGACCCAGGGTACAATTTGCCAGTGGTGGTGGGCACCGTTTTCTAGTCTGCCGCCAAAGTTTCAAAAGCCCTCCCCACCCCCCGCCTGCGAAACAGGCACATCTGTTGGACGCATCTGCTCTGGACGACGGGCTCGCGAGGGTCTAAAAGCATCTTAACGAGCATCACGGAAGGCAAACACGGGGAGGGAGGAATTGCTAAGCACTTTCTTGCATCCGGGATACAGCTGAGCCCGTTTATTTAATTACCCACTATCTGAGATAAATAGCATTGATTTAAATTTTATTTGAACGGGTGGCTGATTTACCTCCAACTGCCCCCTCTTGCTCCTAAGGCAATTCAGAACCCGGGAGGTCGGGTGCCGGTGGAAGGGCCTCAACAGGGACACCGGGAGGCACCCAGCTGTCCGGTGGAAGCCAGAATGACGGCAGTCGCGCCACGACGCCACTCCGTGCGTTGGGCCAATTCTGCCCTAATGCGACACCTGCCACTCCCACCCTGCGGACACCCAAGGGGTGGGGGCCGGGACCTCTGGCTTCATCCCAACCAGGAAGACGAGGTAAGGTCAGCGATCTGCCCCTCCCCGCCATGCCCTGAGCGGAAGCCCCTTTTCTTCTCCGCTCAGCCTGGCTCCGGCTTGCAACGAGGCGCTTCCTGTCAATTTTACTTCTGTGGCGGCTCCTTCGATTTGTGTGCTTTGCAATGCCCCCAGACAGGGGCATCTGCGGGGGGGGGGGGCAAAAAAGTCAAGGCGTGAGCTGCAACTGCACAAAGCCCAGCTGCTTTTTTACGTGGATCACACACGCACAACGCGTGTAAAAAACAGTTGGGCCTTGGTCGTAACATCTCAGCCCCCATCTTGACCTTTCTGACCCCCACCTAGGGATGCTCTGCCCCCAGACAGGACGCCCTTCCTGCAACTGTCCCACCTCACCCGTGGAGCTTCGCAAAGGGTCTGAGGTGGTTTTTCTATCACTTCTGCTGCCTTTTGCCTTACTAAGGGGGGGGGGGGAACGGGCAAAAGGAACATTAGCAAGATTTCTAACTTGCACCTGCACAACCCCCCCCCCACCGTCCTCCCCTCCCTCCCCTGCTTAAATCCAACACCAGTCCAGCCCTGCTGGCCGGGGAATTCTGAGTGTGTCGTCCACCCTTCTTAAAAGTTGCCAGGTTGAGAAACCCTGGACGAGCCCCTCCGCGCACCTGAGGAAGGGAGCCGCGGCGCCGGCACCTCCGAGCAGCGCTTGTTCACAGCGAAGGGGCTACCAGGCTGCTCCCGAGCAGGCCGCAAGCGCCCCAGAGACCCCCTGGCCTTGGCTTCCTCCAGCCGCCCAACTGGCAGCTTTCCCAACCCGCAGCTGGCTCCGAGCCTGGCCTGCAGCCGCTGACGTGCCCGATCCTTTGGTTGGGACGATCGAAAAGGAGGGAATCTCTGCAAGCGGATCCGTGCTGTGCCACGGGCCTGCTCCAGCGCCCGAGTAATTGCCCAGCGAGGGGAACTGCTGCAAAGGCAGAGAGAAGCCGACCGTCTTCCAGCTATTTGTTCTGAAGGACGGAGGGACTGGCGAGGGGGCTCTCCTCTGCAAGCGGCCAGGCAGCCAATGGGTCCTTTCCCAGGTGCCTTCCGAGAGCGAAGAGGGAAGGGAGGAAGGCTGGGGGGGTGGGGGAGGAAGGAAGTAAAGGCAGCGACTTGGGTGGCCTCCCGATCACTTGCCTGGGTGCCTTCGGGGGGGGGGGGGGTTGCTGGTCATGGCTGAGCGGAAGAAAGGGAGAATAATTGGGGCAGATGCTGCTTCTCTGGCCGGTGAAGAGAAAAACTCCACCTACAGAAGACCTTTTGCAAATCTGCCAAAAAGGGAGGCTGTGAGTCTGTCTTCTGGGCAGCGGGGCTCCCTTCATCCAGCCCGAAGCTCCTCTGCCAACCGCCAACCTCCCTCCAAGCTCGCTGGCACTCTGGAGCCCCCTGCTACAGCGGGCGGAGCAGACTCTGCAGAGGACCCGACTGGGGAAATGTTCCGCGTGAACTTGCTTTCGTTGATTTAAAGTGTATTTATATCGAGAGAAAGCAGGGTCTCTTTTCCCCAGCCCACTGCTCTGCTGCAGGACTTTGCATTAATATCCGATACGCTGATAGACAATTTGAGACCGGTCACTCCTCCCGCCCGGCAGAGACCCCCCCATGCACTCCCCCGCTCTTTCCTTTGTAAGGTTGCCAGCCAAGAATCTGAGAGGACAAACCATCAGGGAACCGAGAAAACAGAAACAAATCGGCACATTTCTAAACCCCCAATATTTCCCTCTAAGAAAAGGAAGAATATGTGACCGTTCACTGTTTTATACACCAAAGCTGCCCAAACTCTCTCTCTCTTTTAATGGTCAGGCAGAACAAGCGTGTTCCTTTTCACCCCATCCGTTCCTAACATGCCAGAATCCAAACAAGGGGGGGAAACTGGGGGGGGGGGGAAGGCTCCCTTCCTTCTCAGTGGCAGAAGTCAAAACTCACGTGTGCCTACGAAAGGGCGCTCCAGAAAGTTCACGGGTCAAAAGCTTGCATTGATTGGGCTGCCTAGTCATGATCTGAGGTCCCAGCCCCTCCGAAGGGACCACTTTTCTTGCACAGCTACCTCATTGGTCTTTGATGAGCAAGGACATTAAATGCGCTTTGCTAGGCTCCACCTGGGATATTTAACAGCCTCCTGAAAAATCACAGGCAAATGCACTTACACGTGTGGAAACTGGCCTTGCTTCCAGATAAGAAAGCCCTTTTAAAGTGTGTCTGAGAGCCTGTGCTGAGCAGAAATTCTGCAAACTTTTTTTTCCCAAGTTGGAGCAAAAGAGCCGCCTTCAGCTTCTATCAGGGTAGCACCATGGTTAAAATGTTGGACTTGGACCTTGGGGAAAAAAAACAGGTTCAAGTCCACATTCTACCATGGTGAGTCCCAGAAGGGAGGAAGGAAGGGCCCAACCCCCTATTCAGTGCAGGGATCAAAAATAAAGCACCCCTGTGCCCATAGATGCTTTCCAGCCTCATCTTGAATACATCCAGGGATGGGGACCCCTCCACATCCCATGGTCCTTGACTTCCAGTTGAACTGCTCTTACTGTAGAAGCTTTGCTCTAACATCCAGTCCCAACCTGACTTCAGAATCACAGACTCCTACACATAGAAGGGTCCCCTGAGAGCACCTACTCCAGCCCTCGCGCAAAGCCACAGATTTCTGGGTTGATGTAATCAAAGAACTGGATCTTCTGTCTTTGCTGGTCAGCAGATTACAAGCACCGGACATCCCCTCCTGATTCCAGGCACTGCAACGTTCTGGGACTACCTGGGTCTGGTGGCAGAACGTTGCTGGAGTGGAAAGGAGGAAGGACATGTCACTGTTATCCCTGGCAAAGAGCGCGAGGGGAGCTGGCAGATCCACAAGTGCTTTGGATGAGGATCTTGAACTTTAAAGGGTTGCAGTAATGGGGAAAACCCACTGAAGCCGGTGATGGAATCCTCGTGGGAAGCAAGCCCATCAGGCTCTAAAGAGGCAGGGTCCAACCTGGGGCCAGGATGGACTCTTTACCCCTATGCCCAACCAGAGCATGCCAGAAGTGACTGGATGAAGCTGGATCCTGAAAGCAGGGAGGGCAAAGGAACACATGGAAGCCGGAGTTTGAGCAAATCCTTATTAAATGGCTCAGATACAGATTAACTTCCCAGTTACATCTATCAAGGTTTTGCACGGCATTTATCAGCTGAGTAGAGCAGACAAGGAATTTGGGTCCAGAAGGACACGTCAGTGGGGAGCTGGTGGAATCTGCCGCCGATGCCAAACCCCGGGACATCCCCGCTCTCTGTTCAGCGACCACCTCTGGGCCCACCTGGGACAATGGTGGGGCTCCCACAGGGCAAGACTGCCGCAGGAGTCGAGTGACAGGGCAGTAGGGGGGACTCCAGGGAGTCAGTCAAGCTCCTGATTACAAGTGCGCGTGTCCCTCCTACCCCAGAGTAACGGGGAAGGGCTGGACACATGTAGCTTCAGGTCATCTCCCTTTGCTTTGTGCCTGTCAGGCGCACCAGACTTCAACTCCCAGATTTACCATTTCAACTGAAGTTTAGCCCATCTTGGGAGCAGCAGGCTGGGGCCCTCCAGCTTGATGGACAGAAGTCTGCCGAGAGTGGGGGACACTGGCCTCACCAAAGATCCCGCATTTGAGACTAAATACTGCACATAAGAACCAGGCAGGGCTTTGATGGCATTGTCGTGGGCACCATCCGGACTTTTTTGACCACATCCCGTGGACGCCTTTGTCTCTCCAGGCATGGGATCCTTTTTCTTTCACACTGAAGAGTCACAGAGAGGCTCTGCAGGGGTAACGTCTATCCTCTCTTCTAAAAACAAAGACGTTTCTTGGGGCGGGGGGAGCCACAACAAATCAAGAAGCCAGTTCCACCTCCCCTTGGAGATTTATGAAGACCCTCTGCCACCTCGACAGCCTGGTCATACATTGCACTTAGCTGTGGTCTGTTTAATCTTGCCAACTATCTCCATTTGCACCATTTGGCTAGAAATCTTTCCTTGCGAATTGCAAAGACTGGATTCACCCAAAACAGTAAAGCATAAGCAAACACGTGACTTTGTCTGAACTTAGTGTGAACGTACACAACCTGTAGGACCAGGAGCACAGTATTCACTTACCTTACAAGGCTGTGGTAAGAACCTGAGTAAGGGAGGTCAAAATGCAACTTGCAGGCCCTTAGTATCTACTTCCACGCCACGAACCAACCATTGTCAGTTCCAACCAACTTCTGATGTGCAACGGTTTAAAGCCTCCTTCCCTGACTGGACATCCTTCGGAACAGTGTGCTTTCCCAGGTTAGCTGGGAATGACGGGTTCAGCACCTTTGGAGGGTACCAGGTCAGGGAAAAGGGTTTTACGAGGTCTTTAATGTCACATTTCAGAAGAGCCTCTGCTCATCCTGCCTGGATTTGCCTCACCCCGGGAGAGCCAGGGTTGTCCTGGGAGGTCAGAGGGGCCCCTGCACCCAGGCCCGCACATCCATGGGTCACAAGCCAGCGGACGTGGGTCTGACCTAAGAGCAACCCTGCCGATGACATTACAAGGGTGGCTTGTCTCGGAGATAAAGGGTGGGAATGATTAAGGTACAGAGAGGTGGGGGGCACCAGCAGAAACCTCTGGCAGGCAGAAGAGAGTTCAGCTTGGCAATTCCTGCGTTTGGGAGGCTGCCCAAAGCTGCAGTGGGCCTCGGCAGAGGGGGCTTCCAGACTCCATCTCCCTCACCCCCGAGGCAAATGGCAAGACCATCATTTATGAGACCGTCCCAAGAGCAAATGAGAGCAAATCCACACTGCACCTGAAAAGACCCCACCACACACAAAATCTATCCTGGGGGGGCTGAAACTCCACGCTGCTTTTGCAGAGGGTAACCTGCACCTTTCACCTAGTCATCCGGTGCTGAGCAGAGGCACTGAAGAGGCGGCTTCCACAAGGCAAGATGGATTTTGCCCTGCGTGGCCCTGATCCTTCGGGAAGACCAGCCAGCGAAATTTTCTCCTGGATTTCGCAGGCTACCATGGCCTCCCCTTGGGCCCCCACCTCCCGTCCCAGCCCTGTCCTCGCCTGGTGGTGAGCTTTCCTCCGACCACGGCCCGCGCAGCAGGGCAGAGAGACTGCCTGGCCCACGCACGAACGCCACAGCCTCTCCAGGCCGAGGGCGACTCGCCGCTAAGCGCGGCTCCGCTGACTGTGACAAACTGCAGGACGGGAGATCGATCTCCAGCCATAAAAGTCAGGAGGCATGAAGGAAAAATTAGTGCTAATCGAAGGCGCTATAGACATCAATTCCTCCCAAGGAACCGGGGCGAGAATTTAAGGCCCACTGAAAAGAAACAAAACTCAGCAATCCAGAATGGATGGCCGAGGGCAGACAAAGGCGCCCGAGCAAGAAGCAGAAGGGGAGCCGGGAGAGGATTGTCACAGACACAATTACGGTCCCTGCTGTGAAAAGGCCGTGAAAAGTCAAGGCTCAGCGTAGCCCAGAAGGGAGCCTGAAGAGGCAGGGCGGCTGAAATATGCCAGCCTGAGCGGCTGGTCGAGAGTGGTTTAGGCCAAGCGCTCCTGGGAAGGCTGGGGGGGGGGCGGTTAATGACCCATCCGAATAATTAAGCCCCCACCCTATTCTCCCTTCAACAAAGGCCAGGACCTCCCGAGCCAAGGGGACCGGCAAGGAGGGAGGCGGAACTTCGGCCTTCATGCCAACAAGGGCACCATGATGCCAAAAGCTTCCGGATCGCATCCTCTGCTCCTGGCCTGGCATGTGGGTCATCCCCCTTTGCAGCTAGGGTGGGGGGATTCTGGCCAGCCCCCAACAGACACCAATCCTGGATGTCTGCACTGCCAGACTGGGAAGGGAAGGGAAGGGAAGGGAAGGGAAGGGAAGGGAAGGGAAGGGAAGGGAAGGGAAGGGAAGGGAAGGGAAGGGAAGGGAAGGGAAGGGAAGGGAAGGGAAGGGAAGGTCCGTCATGGGTGGCTCGCTTCCTTTCTCTTAGATTTCACCAGAGTTGGGGCTGGAGGAAAGGTGCTCAAAGGAGACCGAGACGTTGAGGAGGAGGGCTTTCAGCAGAAGTGCAGTAAAGTTTCCTGCCTTTCCTGGGCAGCGCGGGGGGCGCAGATGCGTTGTAGACCAGCTCTCCCACCGGCAACTGGCCAGAGTTGCCAGGAGTTGGGCAGCGTGTAAATTTAATTAATTTAATTAATTAACCTCCCAGTTGCATCGGACCACAATTCTAGGGTCTGCCACCAGCACAATCCATGGCAGCGGACTGAAAAAGGCGGCTGAGCAGGAACTGAGGCTCAAGGAAGTGGGTGCCTCTGAATAAAGCATGTTTGTCCGAAAAGCGGCTACCAGCCCCTTCTTGCTTTTCGGCTACTCCCGTTTAGCACAGCTCTCCTGCGATGCTTACAGGTTTGCCCATCCTCTCTCTAGCTGCCCGTGCGAAAACAGCCACAAGGAATAGAAACAGGTTTCCGAGCACCTCTCCCACGCGCGTGCCTATGGCTCTTCGCACATACGTCCCTCTGTGTGTACATGTCTGTGTGCGCGCCCACTGGCACCCAAAGTCCCACACGTGGAGGCGCATCCAACTTTCCACGTTTCCTTGTGGCACTGAAGAACAGGGTTTTGCTTCCAAAGCTTTATTTCCAGTCTACCTTCTCTGGAACGACGACGCTCAGAAAAGAAAGACGTTGATACAGGAAGCGAGTAACAGGCGGGCGTTCAGACACCCTTCCAAAGCATTCAGCCAAGAGCAAAGCCGCAAAGGTGATGCAACGCCAGCTGGGCGCTGCTGAGCATGGGAGGGGTGGCCGGCGCCCCGCGGGCTGAGCACAGCAGCTGGCCTCCCTCGTCTCGGCCACGGCCCGGGGCTGCCCCGCCCAGCGATGGCGCAGCGAGGGAGGAATGTTCTGCCAGGCCAGGCCCAGCGCAATCCCCGACCTGCCTGCCCGCCCGGTCTTTGCAGCCTGGCGCTCCAAGAAGCAAAAACAGGTGTGACCTCAAAACTTTGGTATCTATTTTTCCACCATTTATTAACCTCTCACCTTTTATCTGGGGGGCGCCCAAAGATGCATAAACATGTTTCATCGAACCGGGGCCAAAGGTCGCCTTTCAAGCGGAGACAATTGCGAAGTCAGTGGCAGAGGAAGAGCCGAGCCCTCCGTGATCGGCGAGTGCCCCGGCCTTTGATAATACTCCCCCGGCCGCCAACGGGGGGGCCAGGGGCGGCCAAAAGAGTGGCTTCTCTCTCTCTCTCTTGGCCTGTTGCTACAAGCAGGCGGGCTGGGTGGCTGAACCACCTCAGCCCCACCGATCGGTCGCCAAGGGCACGGCCGGTTTTCCTGCAGGGTCCCTGCTGCCTCATGGAGACGAACCCCGCCGCGTTCCCCTTTGCTAGCAAAGCAGGGTGCTGAGCGTGTCTCCTCTGCCGCACGGAGCCCAGGGACGGACCCGCCTCCTCCTTGCTTTCCGTCTTCGAGGAAGCTGGACGCCCTGCCTTCCTCCGAAAGAGCCGCTCCTGACGCCCCGGTGCGTGGGTGACCGGTCCATCGCTCCCAGCCAGCGCTGCTGGCAACGACAGGAACTCTCAAGAAGGAACACCAAACGTGCTGAGCGCTAAAGAAGGCCATCCGGGGTCTGACCGAGGGGATCGCCCCCATCCGTCATCTTGCCTTCCCAGCCCCCTCCTCAGCTCTTTCTCAACGCGTCTGCCAAATGTTCTTTTCAACCCAATGGTCACCGCCGACCCTCGTGGCAAGGAGTTCCAAAAGCCGACTGCACCATGCCAGAGCGCTTTACGGGCGTCATGAAATTTGGGCTTATGATTCTTCTCAGCGAGCTTCATCAAGTGCAGTAGCCCCAACCTACCCATGGAATTTCATGAGGAGTCCCAGGAAATACACCCTCCCAACATTTCCCACTGTGCTTTCCTGTCCTATGCAAGACACTGGAACGGCTACACGATGCCTCTGAAGGGGCACTGCTAGGATCTCTTCAACCTCTCACCCTCGGAAAGAATTCGAACCAGGTGCTTTGCAAATTCTCCACAGTTCTGCCCAAAATGTTTGCAACCGAGGTGGCCTGAAAGCTACTATAAATAAGTTAGTCAGTAAATAAATACCATAAGGATAACAAGCTTCGCAAGAGGCCAATTGCATGTGAACAGAATTCAAAATAGCATGTTTTTAAGACTGAAATGTACTATACATTCCTTAAGAAGAGCAACAGGATATGACCCACCTCTTAACTCTGTTTATTACGACAATGGTCACTTTTTCTTCCAGGTATAAGAATTTCATGAAGAAAGGACATGCGGGGGGAACTACAGGTAGTCCTCGACTTACGACCATCCATTCAATGACCATTCAAGGTTACAAGAGTGCTGAAAAAATGGACTTATGACTGGTCCCCAAAGTTATGGCTGTTGCAGTGTCCCTGTGGTCACACAATCAAAATTCGGGTGCTTGGCAGCCCACCCACACTCACAACCACTGAGGTGCTTCAACTCCCCCCACCCACCTATCTCCCCCCCACCTCTGCCCTGCACCCTGCCTTGCAGGGCAGCAAGCAGCCCCAGAACTGCGCAGCTCTGGGCTCTTGCTACAGTGTGGCTCAGGGGCTTCTTGGCATGCTGCGGCTCTGGGGCTGCAAGAAGCTCCTGAGCTACAGTGCAATGCCAAGGCGCAGCTGCCCCTGGAAGCCTCAGCTGCCCCAGCCCGCCCCAGCAAGTGCCAGCGAGCTGCAATGCCTGGGAAGTGCCAGCAAGCATTTGTTCACCCAGCTGCCTTCTCTCCCGGTTCCCTGCACCAATCTCGGCTCGCTGCCTTTGCAGTCTTTTTTCGTACCCAGCTTCTCCAGTGAACCTGTCCTACACGTGGCTCCCCTGCCCAGCCCAGCCCAGCCCAGCCCAGCCCAGCCCAGCCCAGCCCAGCCCAGCCCAGCAGCATGGCACAAATAAGAATGCCAGCCAATGGGGAGGGCAGGAAGCACTTTTGCCCAATGGGAAGGCACTGGGGATTGGCTCAGGGAGCCACGTGTAGGACGCTTCACTGGAGAAGCTGGGTCCAAAAACGGACAGTAAAGGCAGCAAGGCATTTCTGCTTTGGCCGCAGTGGCTGGGCACAAAAGGCGAAAGGTCGGTGCGGGGAACTGAGAGAAAAGGCCGCTGCGTCGCGGTGTGCCAGGAAGCCTCAGAGCTGCAGCGTGGCAAGCAGCCCCAGAGCTGTGTGATTCAAGGGCTGCTTGCCGCCCCGTGAGGCAGGATGCAGGGCGGGCAGAAGGGCAGAGACTAGGGGGAGATAGGCGGGTGGGGGAAGTTGGAGCCAGTCCCTTACCTTACTAGGTCAAAGGCTGGGAGGGACCAAGCCTGAAATGGCTTTGATTGGGGTGGGTCCTCGGCTAACAACCAGTGGAATTCGCGGTCACTAAGCAGTGTGGTCATGTGATACCTCGCTTTACGACCGCACTGCTTAGTGATGGACATTCCAGTCCCAATTGTGGTTGTAAGTTGAGGACCCCAATCTTACCATATCTTTTTTGTTTGGAACTGATTAGGGAATGATTTCAGTTTTTCTTAGGTTAAAAGAATCCTTTTTCGGGACCCCAAATGGAAAGTAACATCCGGTGGTTGGAAGAACATTCCTTTTTCAGCAGCCCTGGGCTCGGAGAAAACCCAGCGCTTTCTCAATCTGGAGGCCGAGCATTTTGTCCCTCTGCCGACAACACGAAGAGAATATGCAGAGGAGGGGTCGATGGAGACCCGCAATCAAGACCACTGTCCCAGCTTGGCCCCTTTGCTATCTTGACCAAGGATGATGGGAATTGTCATTTAATAGAGCTAGTGGGGGGGGAGACATATGGGGCAATGCTCTATGGGCAAGCTAATTCACATCACTGCCCAGTTCTCAACTGCTGCCCACCTCACATCTGCAGTCTGATCTTCCAAGACTCTAGATTTGTTACGTTCCCACTCAAATTTAGCAAAACACATCATTAGCCAAACTGCCAGCCCACGAAACAGGAGGCTGTGTGAACTGTAAAGCTAAGTCCACACAAAGCGCTCAGAGTTGCTGAGATTGAGAAAGGCTGGTCTAGGTAGTCTAGAAATGCCGAGGCACGATTTTTTCTTCATCGGCGTTGCGCAAGGCGTAAGATCCTGTTTCACATGTAATATACTAAGCCACCATAGCTGGCTGGATTCATGCGGCATGTTAAACCCAAACCAAACACCATCACAGTTTATCTAGGCTGCCGGAGGGCTTCAACCACAGGCCGGATAACCCTCTCTCTGAAAGGCTTCAGCAGACCCTGCACCGTGCAGGGGTTGGTCCGCATGACCTCTGAGGCCCCCTCCAACTGTACGATATTACGATGGAGGCAGGAGAGGGCAGGTCATGGCTAGCCCTGCAACCCCCCCCCAAGCAAGAACACCTCTGCTTTAAACCTCTGTCCCCCGATTTCTCTGCAGCCAACTTCCCAGCCAAGGCCACGAGAACTGCCGCCTTTCAACTTTTCTGAACAGGTCAGGAATTTGCAAGCTGCCAGCTGCAAGAAGGCCTGGTGGGAAGAGGTGCCAGAGCTGATCCACGGAGGTGGGCAGTCAGGCAGGAGCTGGCCGGCTTCGAATTTGTCCAGCCGGGCAGCAGGGCGGACATTTTCGACGTGAAAGATTCACGGCATGAAGACCAAGGTCTGGGTCCTGGGAGATTAGACTGGGACTCTATTTACACTGAGCGGAGACCGATAAGGCGGGAGGTAACCAGATCTATAAAATAATGAGAAAATGCAGGCTCCGGGCCAAGTAACTCCCACCCCCACCCACCCCCGTCCCACAAGCGTGGAAGGCACTGAAAGAAAATATTGGGACTTTCTCCCCTAGGCAAACAGCACCGGCCTGTGGAACTCTCTGCCATAAGCATGATTCATTTTTAAAAAGCTTAACGAAAGCCTAAACTGCACGGCCATAGGCAAGAACCGGGGCAGGCAGCAGCTGGACTGATGAGATCCGGGCTCAAGTCCCACTCTGCCAAACTGCCCCCTGGACCACCTTCGCTCAGTGATTCCGTCCCGTCCGCAGAGGGCGGCCATGAGAACAGAGGGCAGAGAGGGAGAGCCAGGGAGATGAGTGTCTCGGTGTGCCTTGGGGATGGGAGGGCTCAGGGTGCGATTCATTAAATGCAGAAGAACAGACAGAGGATCCCCTCCTTGGTTAGATTTTGCAAGCAGAGATCTGATGCAAGGCCAAAGGCACAACAATTAAAAAGCCCGACTTGGGTTCCAGAGCAGCACCGCTGCTGTCGGGGGAGCACAGGGGCCGGGAAGCTGGTTCAAATTCCCCCGACGGGGCACACTGGGAGAGGAGGGCTGCAGCACTGCCAGCTGACTCGCAAGCAGTTCCAGATCCGTTTGGTAGAGGAGCATGTGGTACATCTCCGTCAAAGCATAAACGGCACCTCCTATGAAATAATGCGGTTATCACTTTTTCCCTTTCATACGGTTAGCTACTATACTAGGGGATTCCTGAAGGGGGCTCAACTAGATGCTCTCCGGGGACCCTTCCACGCTTTAACTTGACTGTTTTGCAGAAGACGTGGTTTCTAGAATTCATGCACAATACGCAGGCCAAGCAGGTCAATTTGCACTGCATCCAAGACAAAGTTAAAAGGCAGCTGGGAACTTTGATTGTTGCCGTCTTAGAAAACGGAGACAGACTAAGCCTGGTGCTTCCTTAACCCAGGTTTAGGGTTTAGCAGGTTACGGGAACCCAGATGGCTAATCAGAGAACTGTCCCATTGAAATGAATAGGATTCGAGTGGTTAGTTAACTACCTGGCTATGTTCGCACAGCAGTTAACAAGGTCAGCACAAGCCCTAAGGATGCATGGCACAACACGGTTTGGTTGGCCTGAACGTTCATTTCAACTACTGTACCTTTTAATTCACAGTATGGAGCAGCTCTGTGCACACGGAGCAGGCGTCCAGCTACTTCGGAAGACAATCCTGCCCCCCTTGCCCTGGGACGCCCATGCCACTGCCGCACTTTCTGCCCTTGTGCTCAGAGACCAGGTGAGCTGCAGGCCCCAGGGCTGGGGAAGGGGCGGGAGCCCCAAACGGAGAGCCACGCCTGCTGAGTCCCGTGGAGGAACCACCGCTGGGGGCGAGTGAGGATTTTTAATCCTGCGCCTTACAATTTTTCAGAACTTTTCTTCCTCCCTGAAAAATGGCTTCCGTATTTCTCAGGGCGGGCAAACACTTTTGCCACCGTCTCTGGGTGGCATGTTGGAGGTGGCAGAGAACGTTAGCCTGGTCTTTTGTTACACCTCTTCCCCCAGATTGAGGTTTTCAGCAGGTCCACCCAGACTGTCTGCAGGGGGGGCGCTGACATCCCGCCCATCATGTCAAGGTACAAATGGCCCCAAATACGTCATTTGCCTCGGACCCAAACGCAGACGACACTAAACACACGATTGGTGTTATTTGTGCAATGACACCGTGAGGTGGACGAGGTCATCATGGCTTGTGACAGATGCCTGCGCCATCCATCCTTCCGGTCTAAGAAAACCCAGGGGGAGGTCCCCCACCATGTCTAAGTGTGCGGGTCTAAACAAGCAACCGCAGCAGCTATTTTGCACGTGTGCCCGCAACAGGTTGTCCACGGTCCAAACACACCCACCAGCTGCAGAAGTGGGAAGCCCCCAGTCTCAAGGAATTACTTCCAGCTAAACCCAAGCATGTCCGTCAGGGAGCTGTAATAGGGGAAATCGCTCTCTGGCTGCCTCTGTGCAAGAAGCTTGTGCACGATTAATGGCCCCCGCTAGAAGCATCCTCCGCTGTTTGGCTTCACCCCCAGAGAATTCTGCAAACTGAAGGACTTTGATTCCGACGGCGGCCCGGGTTTTCCCCGAAGCCTCGATCCAGAATTTCAGATCCAGGCCCAGCAATGAAATGTGGCAGGGAGAGGCGCACTTTGCTCCAGCAGAATTTATGGGCCTTTCCCCCCTCTCTTTTACGCAGACACCAATTGTGCAATCCCCCCACTGCCTTTCCTTGATAGCCACCTCTCAGCAAAAGGAGCCCCCTTTTAATCATGTTTATATTGATATAATTAGTAACTCATTTAACACCGTCAATAGAGCAATATCCTCTATAAATGGAGGAATTAAACTGTCAAGCCCCAGAATCAATCGAGCCACCAAGAGGGGCCCCAGCTGCTTTCCCTCCACAAGGCAGGGGAGGAAAAGAGGGGTGGGGATGTCCTTGAGTGGGCAGCAGGTCGCTCAGCCCTGTCTCGGCATGGCCACGTGGGCATCACAGTCCACCACAGCAACCTTCCCTTGGGATGGGACCCAGCCCCATGAATGAGACAAGGCAAGAGCAGCTCTGAGCCCCCAAAGGCTCGTGGTTTACAGAGCTGGGGGGCCTGCCAAGTGACAGTAGCGGGGTAGGTATGTTAATATTCACAGTAGAAATTAAAGCTGTGCAATGGTTTGGATTGGATTCCAAAGCATTAGGGGGGTAAACGTACCTAGTCCCGGTCTGCAACTCTTTAAGGCAGCCATGTTAGCCGGGGAAAAGATGCAGCAGCTTTAAAGATTTATAGTCGAGTGATACTTTCCAGCTCCCCAAAGCACCTTTTTGGAACTGGAGCCCTGGTGGAGAGGGCACCACTGTCAGGCCCATCACTGGAAGCAACCCTCTTCCAGCAGAAGTCAGAAACATTCATTCCCAACCCTCCTTTTTGCTCAGATCAAGTACTATAACCAAGATGGCTAAGCCAGCAATGATGTGCTGCTGAAGGTCACGAGGAGAGAATCAGTTACCCCCAGAACTCAATAAAGAGTCCATCAGCCCACCTTTAACTAAGTGTACCATGGCTGGCTTCATGCAACATGCAGAAATGGATTACTGAATTAACCCATGTTGTTATTTATTTATGCATTATGCAAAGACCCAGCTCCCTTGAGAAGGGTCTAATTCAGGGAAAGGCAGAAGGAAAGAGACGAAGAAGAAACCAGTTGTAAAGCAGATGGACTCAGTTACAGTGGCAATGGGGGCACTGTTGGAGGACCTGAAGGGCCAGGCTGGGAACAGACCCCCCCTCCAGAGAAAATCTATGTGGTCACTAAGAGTTGACACCTACTGGATGGCATATAATCATAACCATTATTTATTTACAACCTAATCCAACAAAGCATATTTAGAAAATCAATAATAAAAACCAAATAGCATTACAAATCTTCTCCCGGGGCCACATAATATATCAACCCATTAACAAAGCACAGGCTAGGTCTGGCCAGTGTGCTATGCCTCACACTCCCAATGAAAAGCCTAACCAAGCTGAGCACATCACGCAAACGTAGCTGCTACCTTAGGTTAGACTCACAGAGCCTTCCAACCCAACCCCCCCCCCCCCCCGTCAAATGGCCAACGTGATTCCAGAATTAGTTTTTCCCTGTTTTCAAATGCAAGAAGCTGCCGGTGCCCAAAGGGGGAAGAGGACAGTGACGGCCATTCTAGGAAGGCCTATTGACTCATCTGGAGGATGGGAGCAAGCTGCTCCAAAGAAAAAGTTTGATAAAAACCATCGGGCATCATATTACTCTGCTTGGGCCAGAAGAAGCTCTCTAGAGTCTAGCATGCTCACATCCAAGAGAAGCCATAATGATGCCACACGTCACTGCACAAATGATGTGTTCCCAACATTTGCATGATGTCATGATACATACAACATCACCTACTCCATTGCAGATACTCATGTTGTCTTCCCTGACTGCACTGTACACGTGCCGCCTCTGCCTATACATACCACCGTGTTCTGTCCTAGAGGCGGAATTACTTAGGTCTGTGGACACCAAGGGCAAAGGTCACTCTCTTGACTGTGTTTATTAAAGGCCTGGAATTAAGACTCGTTAGGGGCTTTCTCCCTTCCAATTAGTTCTTAGAGAAACCTAATATTGACTTTAGTTCACTGAATAGATTGAAAAGGCAGCTGGGCTAGGCTTCTTCTGATCACCTTCCCTTCCTAGAAGGGCCCCTCTCCCTGGGCACCTCTAAACTGTTATGGGTCCTGCTCAGAATGAAGCCACTTGTTCACAACTCTTATCAAATTCAGGAGCTTCCATCCTTATATTTAAAATGTAGCTGTTGCATCAAAGATGCACTTCCAGGCCAGAACGGGAGTTGGAGGAGAAGCAAAACCTTTTTCAGACTAAGAGCCACAGGGAGACTTTAAATAGCATGTTTAATATAGTAAGGTCAGGAATGAAAGCTTCTTGGATTAATCAAATGCAACTGACGTGATCACTCCCCATGTATTTAATAATCCCCCCCCCCGTTTGTCAAGTTAAAGATAGCAGCTCAGCTCAACTTTGGAGGAGGCTCAGGGTCCATACCTAAGGCTTTCAGCACTCCCAACCTTACCGGACCCACGCTGTGAGTTTCGAAGGGAAAGCCAAGCCAATGTTTGCTTCCATTCCACAACGTTGCCTCGCTATCTTGGATTACTCTGAGCCAAACGCTACCTGACCTTACTTGCTTGAGGTCCTGCTCCCCCTCCCCTCCTCTTTCAAGGATTAACGGTTTCCCCTCTTTCTGCATTCTTGGGGATGAGGCTCTGCTACTAATGTCACACTCCAAGGGGTTGACTGAGAAGCAACCGTTGCGTTTGGACAAACAGTAAGCTTGACTGTATAGGTTGTGGAGAAACCAGCCTGTTGGATTAATTTAGGATTCGGTGCGTTGTGCAGACCCAGAAAACAGGTTAATTCAGTAACAGGGTTAAGTATCTTATGTGAAGGCAGGTTGCCCCCCTTCGAAGACCATCTAGACCAGCGTTTCTCAATCTCAGCAATTTTAAGCTGTGTGGACTTCAACTCCCAGAATTCCCCAGCCAGCATGGCTGGCTGGGGAATTCTGGGAGTTGAAGTCCACACAGCTTAAAGTTGCTGAGATTGAGAAACACTGGTCTGCACTGAGTCGTTCCCACAACAAGCATCTCCCCACTTCCAGCCGCTTTCATTCCCTGGCTGTGAGCCAGGTTTTGCAGACAAGCCCCCCTCCCCATTAAAAAGCCTAGCCCTGGTTAATTCACAGCCAGGGAAGCAGGTCGCAATGCATGACCTAGCCCCACGCGGGGGCCTTGCTCTCAGAGCCGAGTGCCAAAATCCAAATCTCCCCAATTAACGTTTAATGGCCACGGGGCCAGACGGAGCCGTTAGTAAGTTAATGTTTATGAAAAGGCTTGATTTTTATTAACGCTCATGGGACAGAGGTGTGGTGGGGAGGGGGGAGGGAGCTCCCTGGAGCAGCCCAGCTCCAATGCATAATACCCTGCCCCAGCAGTGGTTATAGGGCAGCCGCAGGGGTGGGGAGAAAGACATTCTCCAGGATTGCAATGAAGCAGAAGCTGGTCCAAAGAGTTTGGCTCCCCCCCGCCATGCCCATTCCGTTGAATGAAGAAGCTGGGTGTAGGTCTAGGATCAGGGAATGCAGCCCCTGAGGAGGGGGATTTGAACGCTTTGAGAGGTTTAATTCACTGGGAATTAAAGGATCCCCTTGCCCCACCCAGCCCTGCAACAGCCAGCTATCACTGCGCTCGAAAGTCTTGCAAACAACTGAATGAATTCTCCCCGGGGCCAAGCCACACACACGGCGTGATGTGGTGCAGGTTTCTTCGGTTACAAAGGGTGTTTCCAAACAAGCAGCTCCCAGCATTAAAAATCACAGTTCTTCCAGGACTGTGATACCACCCAGCTGCAGTGGATTGTGTAAACCAGTGTTTCGCAAGCCTGGCCACTTTACGTTGTGTGGACTTCAACTCCCAGAGTTCCCCAGCTAGCAACTGATGGCTGGGGAATTCTGGGAGTTGAAGTCTACACAGCTTAAAGTGGCCAAGGTTGAGAAACACTGGTGTAAACCCTCCCTCCCTCCCTCCCATTTGTAAGCCACCCATCTTCCCCAGAGCTTTCTTCCTTGATTCTGACCCTACTGCACGCTATTCACGCTGATGAGCACAGCAGAGCTGCAGACCCCGCACACAGGGAAAATATCTGGCTATCCATGTTCTTTTTTAATTAGCATTTAAATATTACTTAGCTGAAATATCAATGTAAGAATGTTTGGTGGCTATGATGCTGTCATGCAACTTTCCCCATTTTCGTCATGTTGGTCTCTGGCCCCACAAGTCTGGTATGTTATAGCCTGTGGATTATGGCCTTTGGAGTCCAATACATAAGGAGGACAACAGTCATAATGCCACTCTTTTATTTTTAAGAGCGTTTACATTAAAAACTTTCCAGTCATTGCCACTAACACTTAAAAAAAAAAGTCACAGGAGCAGAAGAAAGATCACCCGCCCTTTTGGAGATGATTCTCCTCTGGCACAATTTGGGGGAAAGCCATACAGTTTTGCAGTCTTAGAAAAGTTGGAAAGATCCCAGGCAGAATACCGGACGATGCTGACGGATGACCCCGCCTAGTCTGCAGCCCAGGGTTCACGTCTCGGAATAAATGCACTTCCCCCTCTTAATCCAACGGGGCTGGCTGGAATTTCAAGGTCTGCCAAATCATCACGAAGCCTCTTGCGCAGCTCGGGGTGGGCTGTCCTCGGATTCAAACCCCCAAGCCGAGTGGACCTCGGTCTGCCCCTCCTTAAAGCAGCTGCATCTTTGCCCAGGACGGCAGGAATCCAGGGCAGCCTCAGAAAAAGCTGCAGCTGGTTTCAGGAGTTGCAGACCGAGGGTGCGAGTCAAAGAAAGGAAAGCATTCCATTTATGCGGGGGGGCATTCAGACCCGGCCCCCGGATCAGTAAGTCAGCTTCCAAGCTCTTAAGGATGGTTCACAGGAAGGTGAACCTCACCCTGTTCATGCTGGCTTCTGAAGGCCTTCTTTTCTGGAAAACCTTGCCGTGTTACCTCTCCCCGGGACATGTGCCCCCCGTCTCCAGTAACCCCCCACCCTCACCCCATGCTCCCCTTCGCAGCTTCTTTTTCTTGCCCCAGGTCACAAGCAGCAGCGCGCCCCACCATTTCCTCGGCCAGCAACCACCTCACTGAGCCCTCATAGGTGGCCTTGGCACACCACAGGTGCAACTGACACATCCCAAACACACCGTTTTCTGGGACCGCAGAGACATAAGCAACATCCAGGAGGCTGAGAGACGTCACCTTCCTGGGTCTGATTTGCTCTGGAAGATGCGCATTGCATACGCTGCCCCACTCCCCTTCAGGAGGGAGCTTCACCCCTATTCCTGGAGGCCCAAACAGCCATTTCCCTTTCGCTTATTCTGCACACTCTATTCACACAACCAGAGAGGAGGTGCCAAAAAGGCAAGGCTTGCTCTAGGCAAAAATGGGGCTAGGAAGTTTGGGGTGACCCAGGAACTGAGCCTCTGTCCTAACTTGCAGTATAAACGAGGACAAAACATTACACTCATTTGCTGGGCGCAGTGTGCTAAGTTAGCAGAACAACTGGGCTTTGCTGACTCAAACTTAGGGTTTAGCATGTTGTGTGAACCAAACCAAGGCGAGGAGGAGAACTTTCTCCCGTCGCCTTTCGTCCCAGGATTCTCCTCTTTGGTCGCATGCGGAAAGGTCTCGTCTTCTGCAATATGATGGGCACCGATCCAGGCTAGACAGAGCTCCTCCTTTCTCCGTTCTCTCCGGTGGCCTTTGTGTTACAGTGAATCCCCCCACCTCAGCCCTACCAGAATCCCCCGTTGCATTTTCCCAAACCAACCCAGATTCCTTCCCCTCCATACCTACCTCCCCAAACCTTCATCTCAACAGAATCCTTAATCCATGCTTAATATTTAACATCATTTTATAGACCAGCCTACTTAATAGGGGTTGATAATGCAGCCAATCAGGTCATTAAACCCCGAGGGAGGGGGGAGGGAGCAGGGGGCTCCATCTGCAAACATTAACTCGACTTTGGGAAAGACTAGGGGCAGAGCTGACCTTGGAATTATTTATTGCCCCTTGTCCCTTCCCCTCCCTTTGCCAGGAATGGGGGGGGCAGGGAGGCCCGTCTGAACGCAAGCTGGAGGACCTTTCGGCTCCCTCCCACCCTTCCCGCTGCGCTCCATCTCCAGCCGGAGAAACAGGAAGTCTTTGTGGCGCTTCTGTTAGGGGCAGCCCCAGCCCGGGACCTTTCCCTCACCTGGTGCCCAGCAGAGGTGCGGAGAGCCCGAGCTCCCCGTTCCCAGCCGGCCTCCAAGGAGCTCTGGGTCGCCTGGACAACCATCTCCTGTTGGGTCCTCAGGCGGTCCAGGGACCGGGCTAGGTTGTCGGAGGCGGTCTCAGGGGAGGGGAGCCATTTTGGAGGAGTGGGCAAGGCTCCAAACCCAGGGGCTCCCTTGCAAGGGATCGTTCAGGGCAGGAGCAAAGGCAACTGCAGGGCCACCCCAGCAGATGGGGTCTGCTTAGGGGTCCGTCTCTGCCCCACCCCAATCAAGGAGATTTCTATTGCACACCCTTCACTCTGGCATCCAGTCCCAGCCGCTATCTGTAGAGTTACCCCTTGCTCAGCCAGCTCCTGTCCCCTCGATCATCTCTCCTGGAATCGCAGGCTGGTTGCCATGATCTTCCCAAGAGGACTGGGCAAAGGGCCCGATGTCCCAGGTTGGGGGGACTTTCAGCTGCTCTCCTCCTCCTCCTGGAGTCAATTCCCAGTGGCTGCAAATCAGGGTTTGTGGCCATCCTCAGGCTGGGGGCAGCAGGGCGGGGGCTTCTGCCTTGCAGAGGGGGCAGGCAGCAAATAGCCGAATCCAGGAGGAGCATTTTGATCCAATCTGTACTTGAAAGCAGGGTCCAGCTGCTCTCTTCCTTTTGGGGTGCTGCAGACTTCTGCAGGGAAACTGGGAAGTGATCAAATAGGCATGTCAAGCCTACCAGAGGCTTCCTATTTTCACACACACACACACACTCCCCCCTCCCCAAACTTGAAAAATCATGCCACCTAACAGCTGTCCTTACATGCTTAACCTGCATAATACTGACCACTGGATCACAAACTAACCAAGTGGGCTGGATTGCCCATCATGTTAACCCACAAGAAACCCAACCAAAGTTAACCCTAACAAGCCCAGCATCTTTTATAGAGGGAACACAGCCAATGGCAGGTTTTTCTTGCCACTGTTTGGAAGGACAGCCTGGAGAAGAGCACTAGAAACAGGAGAAGAGAAGCTGGGGCCAAGCGTGACCCACGACTGCCACCCCCACTTTCAAGGAAGGTCTTACGGCATCTTAACAAGGAGTCGCTGGCCGAGGAAGAAAGTGAGCCATCCCAGTCCAGGACAGGAGCTCTCCTGATCTGCTCAAGAGCCTAGAAGACTTTCAGTGGTGCCCGATACATCGTGCTTTCACGTCAGCCTTGGCTTCTGGCATCTGCTGGGGAAATCCCTGCAGTCTTCTTGGCAGTATTTTCAGAAGTGCTTTGCCCTGGCCCTCTTCTTCCCAGAGTTAAAAGGGAGGGATCAGCCAGTGGCCTCCATGCCTATGGTTGGCCTCCACGTCTAAGGCTTCCCCACTTCTAGTCCAGCGCCTTAACCACTAGACCAAACTGGCTCTCTTCAGTGGTGCTAAGAGATCTAAAAGGTTCAAATACTTGGGATAACTAATGCCAGCCCTATTCTAAGTAAGAAGAGGTGACCTTATTTCTCAGATAATCCGGAGGGAGGAACCTCTGAAACATGTCTGAGAGAAAGTGACTCTGTGTGGGAAAACACTTAAGCCAAGCTCAGAAACATTTCTAAACATTTACTCCTGGGGGAAAAAGTGGTGCTCTGCAGAAGTTCAGAAACAGATTGCACCTGGTGTAAGAAGAAAACATAGTCTGGTTGGGCCTCGGGGGCACCCCACCAGAAGAGCACCAGTTGAGAGCCCTGCAGCACAAAAACTTGGAGCTTGGCACCTGAACGTGGGACGTCAGGGGGACGGGGGGAGAGAAACACAGTTCTGCAACCCCAATGCAGGAGTCTCATTTGGCCCCCTTCTCCAACTTCCCATCTAAAGAGAATCCCCAGCCAAGGGGCCTGGAGCCTCAGCATCCCAACCCCAACCCTTCGGGCTCCATGATCAGTTCAGGCCCAGAGTTGAACAAATCTGATGAAGAGACTTCATCAACTTAACCTCCCTCCCCGTTCTGCCCCCCTTCCTCCCCAACACTGTGGGCCAGCTAAACTAGTGTGACTTTTCCTACACCTTCCTGCATCTTTAAAGCAACAGAGAAAACTCCAGGAAGAATGAGCTGCTTATGGCTGCAACTGTCCCCAAGCCTCCGTGTGGGAGGCAGAAAGTAGGATGGCACGTTATGGCCGTACAGTATCTGCCTTTCGCTCCTGCCTCTGACTAAGCACATTTTGCAGGCTTCTGCAAAGTTACAAAAATCCACTGAACTGCTTGACCGGGGGAGGAATTGTTCTAAGCAGAGAGCATGACACGATGTGGCTTGGACTCTAATATTAGATGGATACAGAGCAGGCTGAACAATCAACTCAGCAAGTGCACAGCAACAGCTCTGCATCAAACCGGAAAGAAGGGCTGAGTAGGGTACCACATGACCCCCTTCTAGCATCTGTGCCGTTCCGCACACTTCTTATTCAGATGCAGCGTTAGGAAATATGATTACAAATGCGCAGAGGCCAGAGAGATGGGGGAACAGCAAGCATGGATAAGCTGGAATCCTGGGCAAAAACCCTGCAAGATGAATTTCAACAGGCAGAAATGCAAAATCCTGCGTTTGCGTAGGACAAATCAAAGCACAAGTATCGCATAGGATGGGGGAGGGGAACGATATAAAGCAGCAGGACTTGGGAGAAAGATCTGAGGTTTGGTGGATCAGAAGCCGAGCATGAGACCATGGTGAGTCCCAAACGGGTAAACGGAATCTTTGGCTGCGTCCTCAGAAGTAACCAAAATGACGTCAAGATCAAGGGAAATCAATTTCCTCTCCCTTTTGTGCCTATCAGGCCAGATCTAGAATACTGGGTCCTCTTCTGAGCACTGCATTTTAGGAAGAACACTGGCAAGCTGGAGCGAGCAACCAACGTTCAAGGGACTGGAAAGAAAAACTTCATGAGGAAAGGTTGCTGGTGGTGGGTATGACAGCTCTCTCCAAGTATCAGCAGGTCTGTTGTGCAGGACAGTTGTTCAAGAGCACGGGAGAAGCAGCAGTGGGCTTCATGACAAGGAGGTACACTTTGGTTGGACATCAGGAACATTTCCTAGAGGTAAGAACTGTTCATGGCCTTGTGAGGCAGTAGACGCTCCTTCACTGGAGGTTTTCAACAGGGGCTGGATGGCCGTCTGCTGGGGTGACGGTTTTTTGCATTTGGGAGTTGTTCTAGATCAGCGTTTCTCAATCTCAGCAACTTTAAGCTGTGTGCACTTCAACTCCCAGAATTCCACCAGGTTTCTGGTGGCGACAGAGGGGGTGCTGGGAGAGTCCGCTCCCAGTTAAAAGGAAGGCAAATGTGCCATTTCGGAGTCCTTATTTGAGCAGGATCAAGCAGATGCCTAGTTGGTGAGATCTTTATTCTGGTCTCAACGCCCACCCCCTCCCCAGGAGTGGAACCCCCCAAAAACAGGTGCCGAGGGGAGCCGATGCACCCTGGAAGAGCGCAGTCCAGGAATCTGTCCTTGGTACCAGGATGAGAAGCACAGCCCTCCCACTCCCTTTCCCTTTAACAGCCTCCATTTCAGCAAAGAATGGCAGTTTTGTTGCGGTAAGTGGGCACAACAAAAGGGACAAGCTCCTCTGTGCAGAATCTGGCGGTGCCATCCTTCCCTGTGACGGATAATGAGAGCACACATTGTCTTGGCACATCTCTTCAGCCTCGCTGTCCAAAACACAGAAGTTGTTCTAAATAACTTTCACTTCCCCTTTTTAAAGGGTTTCCAAAAAGGAAATGATCCTCTGCCTTTTCTGATTTCAACAACATGCCGACTTACTCTTTTTATAAAATGATTTATGCTCTTTCGTATTTGGGGGTGGGGGGGGGGTGGGGGTCTGCCAGGCTAACTCCAAGTGCCTCACTTTGGTGCCAAACTTCCTTCTTTGGCATTCTTTTAAAATAAATTACACCTTGTACATTACATTTCAAGGAATTATTGGCCGATCTGATTCATTAGTATCATTATCTGGAGTCTTGGAAAAGGTGCAAGATCAAGCGAGAGCAGGGAGCCAGAGATCAAAGCGACCCACGTTGGAGGATCATTTGCAAAACTGGAAGCTTAGGGACAAAAGGCAGCCAAGGGAGCGCAGCGCACCCGGCCGGCGGGAGCAATGGCTGCCGTGCTCCTCCTCCCTTCCCTCTCCGGCCACAGGATGGTGGACCCCACAGCCCTTTCCCCTTCTAATGTTCAGGCCTAAGCGTGTGCAGAGGAATTGTTCTGAGGAAGGACCTGAGGAATAATTGCACGGCAGGAATTTATCTGGAGATAAATTCAGAGCAGAGAGGGCCGCCAGGGAAAATCAGAAGTAAGGTGAAGGGGGTGTCAGAATGCGAGAGCAGAGAAAGACGGGTGGCTCGGAAGAGGCCGGGAAAGGACTTCTGCCAGGAGGAAGCCAACGCAGGCCTTTGAGGACCAGCTGAGCGAGGACCGAGTCAAGATGAACAATTTCCCAGTAACCTGGAGCAGACTTATCCTTCCGCCATTGCTCACAAGTCCCTTCGGTCAGCCTTCTCTTCCTGCTGCTCGGCTGGCCACTGAATCGGAATAACACCCCTCGTGACACCCCCTTCTCCCAGCGCTGACCAGGATCTCCCTAACTCTAGTTCTGATGAAACACAGAAGCCTTTGAACCCTTCAATGCACCCTTCCTCATCACCCAGTGAGGGTGACGGGGCCCTCCGATTTGCAATCCCGCTCCCTTCAGTATCTAATTAGAGGAGTCTGCACGTTTTATTGTTCCGGGTTCTTAGGAAAATCATGCCAAAGGAGTACTTTAAGCAGTTCTCCTGCTTTGATTCAGCTCCACAACCACGTTCTCTTTGCAAGAGATTTTTTTAAAAAATAAAAATCTTGCTCTTTGACTCTTTCGTTGCAGATCCATGCGAGTATTTGTTTCTCATATCACGGTGACATTTAACCCGGCTGAGAAAACGTGGAAGACAGACCGGATCTGGAGAACAGCCTCGCCTGCCTTTCGGTATTTGCTCTCAGGAGGCTGTACGCGAGGGGCCCCGTGAGGACAGAACGGCAGGACAGAGTGGCGCTGCTGCGTGCCCCCCCCGCCCCACTGGCCTATGTGCTCTGTAAACACTCTTCCTCCCCATTCGGAAGCCATTTAACCCCTTCCCGGCTGAAAGGGTGCGTGCCTGCGGAGCTCTCTGAGGGAGCTCTCCCAGATCAGCCCCTCCGGCGCAGTCACGCTTGTTCAGTCGCCCTGGCCGTCGAGCATGTTTCTGGTCATGCAACAGCATGCTGGATAGCTTGCCAGCCGTCCCCCACTGCATCGGGGTGCACAATTTGCTTTGAGTTTCCAAAGACATGAGGATGTTGAAGGGGGCCATTGGGGAAGTACGCGTGCCAAATGTCTGTGTCAGCTTGCCATTAAAAGCACCAAAATAGATCCAGTTTAAATTGAAAGAAAATAGCAGCAATCCAAAAACGTAGTTAAAAATCAAATTGGCCAACCCTGCCAAACAGTAACAGCAGCCATGTCACTTTGGAGTAAATTCAGCAGATCGCTGCATGCCTGGCAGGCGGACCTAGAAGGGACCTCTTCAAATACCTCAAAGGATGCCACAGCAAACCTGGTCCTCGGTTTTCTCATTCCTGAGTGCAGGGCAGGAAGCCAAATTCCAACAGAAAGGTAGAAAAACATCCTAATGGTGAG
The DNA here is from genome assembly GCF_059951505.1 of Python bivittatus. Classification (NCBI taxonomy): domain Eukaryota; kingdom Metazoa; phylum Chordata; class Lepidosauria; order Squamata; family Pythonidae; genus Python; species Python bivittatus. Next base: position 23,551,324 of record NW_028277097.1, on the reverse strand, counting down.
AGCAGCTCAACAGTGGAACCCTTGGCCCAGAGGGGTATTGGCCTCCCTTCACAGGATGGGTTTGGGCATCCTCCTTCAAATTGGCACCCTCCAGATATGTTGGAAATGCTTTATATGGGAATTATAGTGAAGCACATCCAGAACACTTCTGGTTGGCAAAAGGCTGCTGCAAGCCTCGAAGTGGCTAAACTTGCTGATGAGTCTGGGTTGCCATTTCAAATGCAAGCTCTTATTTCATTGTTGTCTTTTTCATTTCCAGCAGAAAGGAAACAAAGACCGAATCAGAGAAAGGGAGAGAGAAAGGGGGGGGGGGAAATCTCTCTCTTTCCGAGAGCCAAGTGTCCCTCTTGGGCACCTGGCTCAGTGCCCGAGCCTTGGATGCACAGACCTGGCACAGGAGATCCAGGGACTGTACTTTCCAGGAACAAAAGGGATCCTCCTGCAAGGTCATGAGGACATTTGGCAACTGCTGGGCTTGGTGCCTAAAGGAGCACCTTTCCCCTGGCAGGGAAGCAGGCTGCTAATGTAAAATCAATATGGGAGCCATGCCAGAGAGAGAGCAGACATCACACCGAAGACGCGTTTCTCCCAGGCCTCTTGCATCACCTCTTTACTTTCTACTTTCGGATGTTTATTTTTCACAAACCCTGTCCTGAATCACTGCCCAGAATAAAACCTTTCACTGTGTTGTTCAAAACTCCGGGTATGTAGTCCTTAGGACATCCTCACCCTGGTGCCCTCCGATGTGTCCGAGTACAACTCTCATCATCGCCTCAGAATAACCTTTTCCCAACACAGGCCAGAGACATTCATTACGTATTGATTTAAAACACTTCCACGCTGCATCCCTTAGAAAGGTTAAATTCTGTTTTCAAGTAAAACACTCACACACTGCTGGTTCTCCCCCAGGTTGGCCGCCGCCGCTGTCTTCCTACTGGCGATGCACCGCAGTCCCTTCCTCTCCCCCCTCTCCTCTGTCTCAAAGGCCGCGTTTACACAATGCACTTAACCCAATACTGAACTGAGCCATTTCTGGTTCACAGAATACTAACCGAACATGTTGGTTTTGCCCAACCTCGTAAGCTGCGAGAAGCATAATCAAATTAGCGTGTTGTATGAATGGATCTGTCAGGTCTTTATCTGACCTACATAAGCAGTATCTCTGAACCAGGCAAAACCTACTGCCATTGTTATATAAACCAATATAATCAACAAACAAACAAAGAATTGTTGCCTTTTATTCCGGGGACAGCTGCAGTGCAGCCGAACCACATCCAACTGGCAAAGCAATGGAGCCCCAGAGCCTCGTAAAAGGGGGCTCGAAGCAACCGTGCTGCAATTCACTCTTCCCGCACAACAAATGCAGCTGCCTTTCCTCAAATCATTCCTGAAAGGCTGGGTTGAGAAGGAGGAAGTGGCCCAAAGTCCCCCCAGAGGGAGCTTCCGTGGCTGGGGGGGGGGGATTAGAAACTGGGTCTTCCTGTTCCTAGTCCAGCACCTACACCAAACTGGCCTTCTCCAAAATGTTTCTGCTGGATTTAAAACCAGCAAACTTCTGTTGACAAGGCAAGTGTGATAACCACTGTGGTATTATAGCATTCCTCGCTGCATTTGGTTCAGGAAGGTGCAGCGGGGTCCTCCAAACAGCTGCCTTCCAATGCACAAGCTCAGCTCATAATAGTGCCAGGGACACTATTAGTAAGAAGGGCAAAACTGTTGGCAGCAGTATTAACAATCAAGAAAGAAAGGAGTAACAGAAACCAAGAGCGTCATAAGTCTGTCCCTCTGCTTTGGCATCAAAGGTGGCCAACATTTCACTAAACTTCTTAGATAGCCTCCTGACCCTGAATCTTCACCCCACTGGGTGGAAGCGGGGAGAGGCTGCCAACAAGGTTTCCTGTCCTCCCTTAACAAGCCCCCAGAGATCATTCCTGGTGCCACATCCAGAGGTGCTGTGGAGAGAAAGAAGGAAAAGAAAACACCTCCATCTCTCCCAGAATTCAGGCAGATCCCAACCCTCCCCTCCTGACCACACACTTCCAGGGTTTTCTTCCCGTGTAATCACAACAACTACAATGTCCCCCGCCCCTTGCTGCCTCCCAGCCACTTCACAAGTCACCTTAGGAGCATGTTCGATGGGGTGCAGCTGGTATGCCCCTTTTTCACCACTTTAAGCACACCAGACAGCTGGGGACAAGGATGGTGAACCAGATAGGCAGCCCCGGTTACAGCCCGCCCCCCGCCCCCCGCAGCTGGGAAGGCTAGGGAACATCCAGCTGCTCGGCCCAGCCCTGGTCTGGCGCAAAGCAAGGGAGCTGGACCGGGGCAGGGGCTCAGGACCGAAACCACTTCATGGTGGTGGGGCTGACCTTCCAGTCTCGACGTACAGGAGCACCGGTTCTTTGCACTCGGTTGCATCGTGCATTCCATCCCACTTCATTGTCCCTCACGTCCAAATGGCCGTCTCATGTTCTGAAGCCTTCTCCTATCTGGTGGCATCTACTCCACCTTGAATGACATCTGGGCTCCCCTAAAATGCTTCTGTTACAAAGATGGAAGGACGTTTCTTTCCAGCAGCTGCAGTCAAACCCAGTTTAAATGATGGTGCTGCCAGGGTTTTTAAATGTTTATATTGTTATACTATTGATAGCAGTTTATCACACTTCGTGATTTTTATGGCTGGGTGTGTACCAAGCTTTGGTATTACCCCTCCCAAACACCCTTCCACCAGCCCCTCTGGCATGTGGGGGCTCAAGGGAGAAGAAGGGTGATCCCCAGCACAGACTCAGCATTTTTCCTCTCCCCCAAATTTTCAGCCACCTTTGAGCAACCATTGGTCCTACATTTGATGACTGAATGAGATTCCACGAACTCCGAGGGGCCCAGTGGGAAAAAGAAAGACAAAAAAGGAAACCAGGTATGCCCAAGCGGCATTCACACAACACACTGAACCTGTTATCTACATTAACCCGTTTTCTGGGTTCAAACAGGCCCATAAAGTAACCAAACAGACTAACAGAAGTGCCACGCCACAGCACGCATGCACACACCCCCAGAGGAAACCTCTGAGCAAAATAAGAAACAAACCAAGCCTCGTGGTTAAGGTGCTAGACTAGGAAGAAGGAACTGGCAGGTCACTTCCAAAAACGCTGCCAGGAAAACTGCGGGGACCTGTCCACACCAGGAGTCAAGAAGGGCTGCATGGAAGCATCCGCTCAGCTTCAGGCTGACCCGGCTCGGTGGTTTCGGGGATTAGTTGTAACTGCAGACTATCAGGAAAGTAGAAGCTATACTATAAAATTAAACAAGGGTTGTATGAAAGGTTTTTTGTATATATCCTTTGCAAAAGAAGTCAGAAGTCACTTTGTCAAATATCCATATGTGTTTGTACTTTTTCTGTTTTTTTCTTTCTTTCTATTTTCTATTCTACATTTCTACCACTTTTCACAATTCTTCTGTTTCTCATACTTTCACTGTAATCTTTTTTTCTTTCATCTTTTAATTTGCATGTCATGCAAAGTAAGAAACTGACCTAGCTCAGCGTGTTACATGAACATGTGTATGGCTGTAACAGCGTTATCCAGAAACAGAAGAAACTGCTTCCATCGTTGGGGGAAGGAGAAGAACAGTCAACGGAGAGGTCAGAAACGCAACGCAGAAGGTCCACTTTTCTCCCTGGTAGCGGCCATTCATGAAATAGCTGCCCGCTGGGGAATTCTGGGAGCTGAAGTCCATGCAGGCTGGCTGGGGAATTCTGGGAGCTGAACTGCCAAGGTTGGGAAACACTGCTCTAAGCAGCCTTCCTCGAACAGCCACCCTCTTCTGAATAACTTCTTCCCATAGTTGCCAGAGGCACAACAGCAACACGGTGAGCTGGCTTCGCACAACACACCAAAAGCTGGACTGGAGTACAGTCAAGGCGCTGGGCTGGCAGCGTCCTCAGCCGGGGAAGCCTGCTGGGTGGCTCTGGGGAGAAATCAGAGGAGTGTGCCGTGGGCACCGCTGCGAACTCTTGGAGGAAGGCTGGAATAGAGATCCTACAAATAAAATGAAAATAACGAACCCAGTTGAGGAATTGCAACTAAGCGTGCAATGCCCACTCTCTGACTTAACACGACGGCCTGGTTCGCCAACACCAAGGGAACGGCTGGGTTCTGGCAACGCGATGACCGGACCCGACCCTGGCCCCCCAAGCTCAGGCCCCACATTTCCCCAGGTCAACGAGAACTCGTGCAGTGGAATTTATACAACCTGCAATGATTGGGCTACTTTTAAGCTTCATTCTGTTTGGGTGGCTTGGTATGTTTGGCTTATGAACGGGGCTGCGATGCAGGCGAGGAACGTGAGATCATTTATTATACCAACGCAGCCCGAGTGCACGCCAACGTGCACGGCTCCTGTTTCCGTCCTGTAAGCCCCCTGGGAGAGACCCCACCATAAAAGGCAGCCCAAAAATCGATTAATGACAGAACCACCAAAACAAAGGCGCTCGGTGACATCTGCTTAATTTCAGCCCCACTGAAATGCCCTCACCCCACCCTCAAAAACACACCCCTGGCCACTTTTTCCCCGTGCAAGACCCCTCCTCAGCTTTCACCTCCCAATCCATCCTAGCCAGACCCCAGTCAAAAGCCATCCCCACCCAAGGAATCAAAGTCCTGATGCCCGTCGGAAGAGGGTTAAGCTTAGTTGGTCAGGGAAGGCCAGAATGCCGCCACCTTGCAGGTTTTATGTCTGTTAATACCTGCAAAGAATAAGGTGGTTCTCGTCTGGCGGGTTATCAGCCCTGAATCTCTGCTTGCCAGCGATTCCTTGCGTCAGGAGCAAGCCACAAGCACAATGACTCAGCGCTCGGGCACGTCCTTCGATTCAGGCAATTTGAGCACTGGGCTTTGCACATAAAAGAGCAGGGTGGAAGCGCACTCAAGATGGGCCACACACACCTATCGCAGGGGACATCCTGCTGAGTTCACACAACACGCCGAGCCACACATCACTGCTTACAAATCCCAATGGATCAGAACCCACAAGTGGGGGAAGTCCAAACCCAAGAAACCTTACATTGGCTCAGCAAGATGTGCAAATGCAGCATTTGAATCCCTCCCCTGCTCCTGCCTCAAGGAAACAGGACCCACCTCCAGCCCCTTGGAGAGTCAGAACCTGGTCCCGTCCTCCAGAGACAGGACGACCCAGGCTCAGCGTTCAGGTGTTAAGGCCTGATTCTGCAGCAGAGGCTCCCCCAGACTGCTTGATGCCAGCTTGGGGGAAAAGCAGAAGCTAGGCCAGACGTCACGGCAGGTGCGGGGCTCCATAATGTCCTTCCACAAAGATCTTGGGATTCTGCTCTTCATATACACCGACGTTTCTCAACCTTGGGAACCTTAAGATGTACCAACAGAAGAGAAGGACTCCACGCTTTAAGATGTGTGGACTTCAACTCCCAGAATTCCCCAGCCGGTCAAGGCATCTTTAAAATGAGCATGCTGGCTGAGAAATTCTGGGAGTTGAAGCCCACACATCTTGAAGTTCCCAAGGTTGAGAAACACTGATATGCCCAGCTGGCGTGGTGTGCGTTAAGCACAGCAAAATCTCCGATTCTCCAATCAAGCTGTATATACATAGCATCATACAGAAGTCAGTTTTCTGAGAATCCACACCTTTGCTCTCACCACCACGAGTTCCTTGCCTTTGTTGCCACAACAGATTCAGGGGCATCTGTGGGGGTCCCAAAAGTCGAGATGATGGCTACAATGGTGGCCTACATTCTTGACTTTTTTTACCTCTATCCTGCAGACGCCCTTTGGATGGCTTGGAAATTTACTTCCTAGTGAACCGAAAAGAGCAAGAATGGGGAGAAACTGTGTAAGATTTACATGGTTGGAGGTCGGAACCGTGAGGTTTTGCATATTTCTTTCCATGACATTGGAAATGCAGGACAGATGTGTCCGAATAATGAAAGTCCACCCCACTTGCTTAATCTGCATAATGCGAGCAGCTCGCTGCAGTTAGCTTGGGGATGCTCCAGGGCCAGTCCAAGCATTGGGCATGTGGAAACGTCTGTCTTAGATCACAGATGCTAGTTGTCAGGAAAGCATAGGGATTAAGTGTGCAGATTTGCATTTTATCTCCGGCGACGGAGAAGCGCATAAGGGATTTCCTTCCTGTTGCACCAAGACAGCTTGATCAAATTTGTGCATTACATCTCTCCATTTGGGTGAGCACCTGAAAGCCATTTGCTGTTCCGCCGCAGGCATCAAAACGTGTCTCCTCACTGGCTGGTGCCTAGAGAAGCTGGAGAAAAACACTGAGATGTAGGGGCAATACTTCCGATGAATCCCCCGCCCCTTCTTTCAGGACAGGGCAAAGGGCAAAGAAACGTTCATGCTGGTTGGAGCTGCTGGACACGACTCGCACCCTGGCCCTACCCAGCTCCAATCCCGATTCCAGCTGTTCTTCCACCCTGCCTAAGACTGCCCATTCAGAGGATCCGCAACAGGCAAGCGGGAGGGAGGAGGGGGCGAGCTGATCGATGTGCAGAGGTCACAGGGTTAAAAGTCGGGGGGGGGAGAGCGGACCACTTCCCTCTTTATTAAACATTTACCAAGGGAGGGAGGGAAGGGTTGGGGGTGGCCAGCCAGCAGCCCAGGAGAGGAAGACCCCAGGTGGTCCCTGCATTGACATTGCCAAGAGAAATCGCCCACCCGCTGGCCCGGAGCGATGCCTGGGGGTGCTCCTGCCTGTGGCCAGAAGGCAAGAAGAAAAGGGTTGCTCGGTTGTACTTCAAGCCAAGAGACCGATCTGGCTCCCCTCCCCACCCATCGCTGGCTCCACCGCTTCACTGCCAGCCCCCGAGCCTGGAGGAACCTTGTGGTGCCCCATCTTTTTGATCTCTCCCCATCCTGGTAGCATTCTAAAACCAGCCTATCCCTGTCCTCCAACCGAGGAACTGCTGAAGTCCTGAGCGTACCAAAATCAAGAGTCCAAGGAGCAAACTACATGCTGGGTGTGCCCCCATAAGTGCTTCACCCATTTGCTTGAATTTTCTGGGTTCACACAACACGCTAACCTAATAGCCTGAGTCCCCACAACGTGTAAAAACACTTAAGGCTAACCAAGCTTAGCACACCGTACAACAGCATCTGCCACATCTACCGAGCCTGCTGAAATATGTTGTCCGAAGACAGCCATGATGATAACTGTGGCCATGACCCTCCCCCCCCCCCGCCCAGTTGCGTCAAGTGCTTACTTTTTATCCTCTCTCCCCCACGGCCCCAAATATTAAAGCTCTCACAATTTAAGCGCATGGAGCACAGCGGCTCGGTGGAAACGTTGAGTCGGCCTTTGCACAAAGCAGCCGTATTGGCCATCCCGCACTTTAGACGGCTTAAGCGTTGACCCCCACGAAGCCGGCCGAGTGCTGCTCGCTCAGCACCACCCAAGAAACAGGACTGGCCCCACCGTTAGGCACAGTCAGCTGTGATCAGCGTTGAGAGGACATGCAATGCAAACAGTGCACATTCTCCTTTAATGTACTGCCAGATGTGGGGGGAACATGTGCAGAGTCTCCCACCTCGTGTGCTAACGAAATTTGGTCTGGCGTTGGAACCAAACACCACAATTTGCCTCAGAGGGGAGGGCGCCCTCTCTTCTTCGGTCCGGGCACCACTGGTCTTAGACTGGCCCTGCAGGAGGCATGAAAACAACGCAAGGACAGGGCAGGGCCGTCCAGGCACCCAGCTCACACCAGTGCTTTTGCAATGTGAAATGTGCGCTGCGCAGCTTGGCACCGGGGCATTGCCTGGACCGCCAAAATCCAGCAGCAGGACCAAAAAGGGGATCAAGACCAGCGAATGCTGGGCACCGTTCTTCCCACCTAGCAAAGCAACGAAGAGAAGCTACACCCATGGCAGCCCCCCCCCGCCACTGCCCCAAGGGAAGGGGAGATGTCTCTCCGTGGGCTCATTTGGAAACAGAACACAGTGAGCCCAAAAGCGTTGGTCCCATCCAGCCTCAACCGGATGACTGCTGCTGGCCAATCTGGGGAGGATTTCTTCCAAGTTTATATTCACACAACACCCTTAACCATGTCTGGGAAAGCCCTACCAGCTGCACGCTAATGGCCCAGTTTGTTCTGTGAGCCCTTAGGACACAAATGAATATGTGGGGCAAAGAGAACATGGGTGAACTCCAGAACCTGGTTAGGTAACGGGTGTGAATGTAGCCATAACTAGAACCCAAGACTCCAAAACGGCCTGAGATGATCTCCCAGGTGTTCCTTTTGGCGCTGTTCCATGTGTTGCCCATCCCCACTGACACAGGTCAGTCCCAGACGCACCCAAAACCAGAAAATAAAACATCCAAGATCTTAAGTAGGGATGGCTTGCAACCAGGGAGGTTACCAAACAGGCAGACTGCCACACACACACACACACACACACACACACACACACACAAACTCACAGAGGTCACTAAAGGCAGGGGGGTGGCGGAAGGACCGGTAGCTGTTCTGGCCCTGCCCCCAGCAGCCTCCTCCCTTTCCTGCGCCCTCCACCTCCTTATCTTCCCCAAACAGGTCAAACGCCCAGCATCTCCCCCTTAAATAAACAAGTCCAAGATCCACAGCTCCATTTCCTAATTCCCAAGGACACGTGTCCTGCCAGGAATTTTGATGGAAGGCCCTCGGAATGACAGCCTCTTCCCCGCAGAGTCCCGGAAGGCTTCTCGCACGCCTTGAAGCAGCCAGCCCTCCTGACGTGGGTGGGCTCGGCTCCGATCCGATCCGAGGAGCCCAGAAGCCGCCACAAGCAGAGCGGGCGAACAGGAGGCCTCTCCGGCTGCTACAGGCTGATTTGCCACCGCCTTCCCCACTTGGCGCCCTCCCCACATGTAGAGATGACCGCCAGCCAGCTGAGCTCTTTCCCCACCGGGCGCTCCCTCCGTTGGAGCCGAAGCTATTCCAAAGAGCTGCTCTGGGACACCTCCTCGGGTGCGCAACCAGGACAGTCCCTGAGATGCCCGGCGGTCCAGACACACATGGCTCAGAAAGATGCCACCTGCAGAGACCAGGAGGCATGTAGCACGCGCACACACACACACTGCTCCATGACAGCAGAAGGAGAGGAGGGCTGGATTTTTAATTTATCTACAAGGTTTATAAGTCACTCCAATCAGCCAATGCTGGCAGCATGTAGTTCCCAGAAAAGTAACACGTTGGGATTAAAAGCCAAGAAGGACGTAATCAAATGTCCACACCAACCCTTCGTTATAATTGCATGCAAAACCGGGAATTCCCATTCAGGATGATAAGAACCAATTCATCATCTAGAGCAGTGTTTTTCAACCTTAACAACTTTAAGATGTGTGGACTTCAACTCCCAGAATCCCCCAACCAGCATGGCTGGCAGGGGAATTCTGGGAGTTAAAGTCCACGCATCTTAAACTTGCCAATGTTGAGAAACGTGGATCTAGAGGATAGTCTTTTCTGTAATATCTACCCCTCTGCAGTTTTGCAATTTCTCCAAGTCTTGATATCAAAGCATGTCACACCAAAGAGACAACTCAAAAAAAAAAAAAAAAAGCCTTTCTTTGTATGTAAAGCAACTTCCTGTGAGAATAAGGACCGGTCAGAAGATCAAGAATCCACCCTGCAGATATCATGGCAGGTCATGCGCTGCTCTCGTTTCCCGATAAATCTAACCAAATGTGTGAAAAATACAGGTAGTCCTCAACTTATGACCATTCGTTTAACAACTGTTCTAAGTTATAACGGTGCTGGAAAAAGTGACTTATGACCAGTCCTTGCACTTACGACTGTCACAGTGTCCACGCAGTCACATGATCAAAATTCGGGCGCTTGACAACCAGCATGTATTTCTAACGGTCACAGCATCCCAGGGTCATGTGATCACCATTTGCGACCTTCCTGGGGGCTTCTGACAAATGAAGTCAACGGGGGAAGCTAGATTCGCTTAACAACTGTGTAATTCGCTTAGCGACCACGGCAAACAGGTTGTAAAATTGGGTGTGACTCACTTAGCGACCACATCACTTAGTGACAGAAGTTCCAGTCCCAATTGTGGTCGTAACAAGGGGGACCCTGTTGCACAGTCCCAATTTTGATGGGGAAGTAAATGCCATGTAGAAAACTGATTTACACTATCAGTGGCCCAAGTTGCTCCTGTGGACATCTATCTACAGGAGGGGGGAGGGGGAGTGATGTCGCCCCTGTCCTGAGGCCACTGTGCAAACGGTATCATGACACACGTCACTGCGGTTTCTACTGGGCGTCCCACACACATCTTGTAGGCCTTTTTTTCTTCAAATGCACGGAGTGGATGAAAAGGGAAAAGGCACTTGCACAAGAGTTTAGCTACAAGAAAATATAAAATTTAGCAAAGAATGAGCAGTAACAGAGCTGAATACACGTGCATTAGGCACGTAAATGTTTCCTGGGAAAAAATCGATTTTTTGGGTGGGGGGGATAAAATACATGCCCCATTCCACCCAAAATTCATGCAGCCCCCCTCTGCCCCTGCTTAAGCGGGCTCTTAAACCCTGGCTTTATTGCCAGGCCCGGGATTAGAACGCGCGGTAGAGCCCTCATGGGATGTTTCGATTGTTCAATTTCTTCTGGATGACACGGTCCGGGTTTTTATTCCTTTCTATTGTTCCAGCCCGAAAGCCACCCAGAGTCGTATTATTGGGGTGGCCTATACATTAAATAAGTAAATGCATCTTAATTTTTTAACAGGTACAGAGTGACTTCCTCCCTTTATAAAGATGCAGTATGTAAAATCTGGCTCGCCTGTCATAGTAGGTTTCGTGTGCAGGACCCTGACATTTGGACAATACATTTTCTTTAGATAATATCCATTTATTCACTAAATTTCCTGGAAAACCTCTCCAATGACTGTGACGAATAGCGCGCCAAGCTTCTGAACTCTAAGGAATGTAGTTCTTCTTCATGTCTGCCTGTTCAGCAGAAGCTGGCGAGCAAAACCAAACCTGAAAGCAGGAGCAGCCCAGTCTGGATTTTGTCCTCCCCTTTTCTGAGCAGGTCGAGAAAGCGTTTCCAGAGAAAAACTAACAGGAAAGAGGCGGAACAGACATTTTGCCGAAAGAAACACCGCTGGACCAGTCTCGGATCAAGACCATATCCCTGTTGGCAGTTTCTACTTTAGAAATTTATGAGGATGATAGACATAAATTTCTGAAAACAGAAGGTCCACTTGGCTGAAACCAGCATCTCCTTTTTTTCCCTATGCTTGCTTTTTTATTTCATAAGACATTCCCTACAATTTCTTACCCATCGTAACCATTTTAGATTTAAAAAAAAAAAAGGAAATATTCTGTCATTGTTTTTAGTCATTTTTCCAATTTGGGGGAAAAAATGGAAAGGTCTTAGGGAAAAACACATTTTCTTCTTTTTTCCCTTCCTATCTTTAAAACATATACACACATAATATATTTGTCTGCTTCATTTCTGTGGTCACTTGGGACAGCTGTCCACCAAAACGTTCCCACTTCCCACTGTTCTGCTCCATCGCCAATCCAGAACGGAAGGAAGGAGCCCTCCTGGGTTTGTAAACACAGGTCTAGGATCTGAGGCCAGGCAAGCACCGAGAGGGACTAGGCTCAAGCCGCGAATCAGCCACGAATGCAATGGGCGGCTTTGGCCCCGTCTCCCTTGGCCTGACTGACCTCACAAGGTGGCTGAACGGGAACTGGGGAAGCCACACAGAACCACCAATGCTGGCTTGACACCCTTGGAGAAGAGGCAGGACATAAACGTGATAGTCAAATAATAACAAAGTCCAGTAGAATCAAGTGGGGTTGGATAACTATTACAGTCTTTGCCGAGAAAATAAAATTAACCTTCACATTCTATTTTGAATTCAGAAGAGGATAGGGGAGACATTTTAGAGGAATATGATTCCGCCCCCCTTTCCATCTACCCCCCGGCCTATGACGACTTGGATGCTGTCTTTTTTTTTCCCCCAGGTTTCTTATCCCACCTTTATTATTTTTACAAATAACTCAAGGCGGCGAACATACCTAATACTCCTGCCTCCTCCTCCTCTTTTCCCCACCACAACAACCCTGTGGGGTGGGCTGGGCTGAGAGAGAGGGACTGGCCCAAAGTCGCCCAGCCGGCTTTCATGCCTCAGGAGAGACGGGAACTCACCGCCTCTGCTTTCCAGCCTGGGGCCTTTGCCACGAGACCAAACTGAACACAACACAGAAGTTACACTCGTGCAAAACACGCAACCAGGTCCCTGAAGACTGGAGGGCTACGTTCCCCCAACATGCCCCGTGGTATGTAGGTGTGTGGTTGCCCTACTGAACTAAGCATGGGGTTAAAGTGCAGTGCACTGCAGAGGTGCAGAAAAAGTACTCATCTGGTAAGTCCAGCACACGAGGGGGACAGACCCCAGACCAGCACCTTGGCCAACCACCCAGGTCCACGTAAAATGGGGTGCAGGACTAAGAGGAGAAATTGAAGCAGGGGAGGGAAGCCTCAGAGCCCAGCTGAGGGAAAACAAGGCAGTTCGCCAGTAGTACACATGCCCAAGAAGGGGGGGGTGAACATATTTTCCAAAGTAAGTTCAAAGCAAGCAAACCTAAAGGGCATTGTTTGGAAGAGAAATGCCCCCCTCCCCATCAAAATGTTGAACACAAACTGGTAGCTTTTAAGGCCAAACTAAACAGGGCGAGAGAGACAGTCCAGGTTCCTTATGGGAGGGGGGCACATGCAAAGGAGGGGCTGGGAAGAGGAAGTGCCAGCTGGTGCGCCAAAATCACCTTCCGCCTGCGCCGCCCTCCACCAAAAAGTGCTGCCTCCAGGCCGCGTCCACCAGAAGAAAGGGCAGCCTGGACAGAAGCAGGAGAGGGAGGAGGAGGAACGAAGAACGCGGGAGAGGGTGCCACCCTGCAGGTTTCCTCCCCGCCAATTCATAAGAGCTGAATTGTAACTTACTAAAGTTATGCTTTGGGTCAAATTTTTGAGACTGCTCACATAATCATGTTTGGAAGAAGAATGGGCAAGAGTTGACCAGGAATGGGGTGGAGACCGTTTTGGTCACCCTAACCCTATAAGGAAGAGCTATTTAGCAAGAGCCCAAGAGTAAAGGGGGGGGCAGAGCGAGCATCCGCAGCCTTGCTGAACAATTTGAAGGATCAGTCAAAAGATGAGAAGTTGCAAAAAGGTCATGAAAGCGCACATTTAAACCACAAAGAAGGGAGCCTAAAGGTTACCCGATCCTTCCCGCCCTCATCCCCACCCCGAACCAGCAGATGGGACGGAATCCAGCTGGCCTCAGGCCAGGGGGCTGCCCCCTCTTTTGCTGCCTTGCGTCCCCCCCAAGCAGGGAGAGTGCCACTGGGGACAACTGCGAGGTACAGACCAATGAGTAGTGTTGCAGAAGGGCATTAATCCAGGAGAAAGTGCTCTCTTCTGGTGCACCGTGGGGGTGATTCAGAAGGTTCACCGGGTGGCACGCTCTCTCACACTAGCCTACCTTGTAAGGTTGTTGTGGCAGGGATAAAACTCGGGGAGAAATTACCCTGAACGTTCCTGGACTAAATAAAATGTATGCATATATGTGTCTGAAAGGACAAGCCTTAATTCAAGCCAACAACCCCATCACCAATGCAAGATTGAGCAAAGGGGAAAAACTTGTCTGCCTCCATTATCACCTTTTCCGGGGCAAAACTCCTCTTCCTTTCTCATAAACGAGGGAACTGGGTCAAATCCCAAATTCCCAAGATACAGGTGAGTTACCTGGAATCACTGGAGTCTTAAAACACCTCAAATCATTCCTCTTTGCCTCTTACATTATAACACTGGCATCTGAACATGAGAAACATTTCCCTAGCCCTAAATCTCTGAATAATTGAGGCAATCTGCGCATCAGAGAACGGGAAAGGTAACTTTCCGAGGGGCAAGGAGTGCCAAGGGGCACCCAACGCTGATTTTCTGCAAGGGGGGGCAGCCCAGGTCCTCTCGAGCAGCGGCCACCCGAAGACTCGCGCGTCCCCTCGGGGGCTACGCCAGGCGTCGGCCCTGGGGTTTCAGGAGCGGCCTCCCTTTCCGCCCCACGGGGCGCTCGCCCGGGACTGGGAGACTCAAGGACGGGCAGAGAGTCCCTGCGGGAGCTTGGCACGCGCGGAAGGCGGGGCCGCGGGAGAGCAGCCGCGGCGCCGGGACCAGCTCCGCGAGGGCGCGAGCGAGGAGCCCCGGCCGGCCAGAAGCCCAGCCCGGCCCGCCCGAGGGGGACGGGGGCCCCGCGGGGCGCGGCGCTTACCTGCTTGAACTGCTCCTCGTAGGTCCACTCGTGGGGCGGCGGCGCGGGCGGCTGGCCGGGCGGGGGCGGCGAGGCCAGGCCGGCCGCGGCGACCAGGCGCTGCGCGTGGCGGGGCTCGGACCCGGCGGCGCCCGCCCCCCCCCGCTCCGGCCCGTCTCCCGCGGCCCCGGCCTCGTCCTCCTCCTCCGCCGCCTCGTCCTCCTCCTCCGCCTCCCCGTCCGCCTCCTCTTCCTCGGCGCCGTCCTCCTCCTCGCAGTCGTCCTCCCCGGGCGCGCCGCCCTCCGCTTTCCCGCGGCGCAAGGCGGAGCGGCGGGCGGGCTCCGGCCGGCGGGCGGGCGGCGGGGCGCGGGCCGAGGGCGGCCCCCCGCAGTGCCCGCTGCCCGGGAAGGGGCGCGGCGGGGCCGGGGCCGCCGTCGCGGGGCCGCCGCGCGCGGGCGGCTGGTGGGGCGCGGGGAGGCGCGTCTCCCCCGCGGCGCGCGAGGGGGCGGCGGGTGAGAGGGGGGCGCCGCCTGCGCCGGCGGGCCCGGGCTGAGCTGCCTGCGTCCGGCGCAGCTTCTCCTCCAGGCGCGCCGCCTGCGCCCGCTGCAGGTTCTCCATCACCGCCTCCAGCCGGAGAGCCCCGGCGCCGCGTCCGGGCGAGCAGGACGCCGCCGCCGCCGCCGCCGCCGCGGCCGACGAGAAGGCGCTGGCAGCCTGGCGAGGAGAGAGGGAACGGCGGTCAGCGGCCGGCACCGGCGGGGCGCGGGGAGGGGAGGGGAGCCGAGCCGCCGCCAGCGCCCCGCCGGGCCCCCTCCGCCCTCCGGAAAAGCCCCCAGGGCTTGGGGGCCGCCGCCGCTCCCCCCGGCCTGGCAGCGGGCTTCCGGACAGCCCCGGCGCCGGCCCCGCTCGGCCAAAGAAGCCGAACTTCCGAAGTTGCCGGGGGCGCCTCTTGCCCGGCCCGGCCCACGCCCGCCGCCCCCCCTCCCGGCGACCCCCTGCGCTCGCGGGCCCGGCTTACCAGGGCGGACTTGGCGGCCAGGCTGGTGTCCTCGCCCATGCTGCTGGCTGGCTCCCCCGCGCCGGCCACGCCCGCGCGCACCGCCGGCCGGGGCTCCCGGGCGGGGGAGCTGGAGCGCGGCGCCCCGGCTCCGGCGCTTCTCGGCGGGCGGCCGCGAGGGTCGCTCCGAGCACGCCTGGCCTTTTCGGCTCCGAGCCTTGTGGACGACCTCGGCGGCCGGGGGCTGCTTTTGCCGGGCCCGCCCTCGCCCCCCGCCCCCCGCCTCCTCTCTGCAACAAGTGGCAGCGGGCGGGCGAGGCTGACCCTTCCTCCTCCTCCTCCTCCTCCTCCCCCCGCAACGGGAGCGATCAATCGAGGGGGAATGCGATCCGGAGCGCCGCCCGAGCTCCGGCAGCCCGGGTGGGCGGGCGTGCTTCCTGCCGGGCACGATGGGTAGCGTAGTCCAGCGGGAGGCGACTCGAGGGCAAAGTCTTCCCCGCACCTCGGCGGCTGCCAGGGGACTCGCTCAGGCCAGGCTTCGCCGCCGCCCCCCGCCCAAACCTCCGAACTGCCTGTCTCGCTCAGCTCGGCGAGAAGAGCCTCGCGGAGTCCGAGGGGAGCCTCTCCCTCCGGCCGGGGGGGGCAGTTTCAAAAGTTAGCAAGAATAAAACTTTTCCAGCGCTCGCGAGGATTGCTCCAGCCGCCTCTTCGCCTTTGCAGCCCCAGGAGAAGCTCCCCTCGTTTTGGGGGCCCGGCTGGAGAGTCGGCTGCGGGAGGGCTCTGCAGAGGCGCCGGGGGTCGCGAGGTGACCCTGGGCGAGGCTCTCACGTTATCCCACCTCGCGGGGGCACGGTTAGAATCCCCCCGCCGCGCTCCTTACATTAGGAAGGGGCGCTGCAAAGGAGGCGAGACAATGAGCAGGATTCGGCGAAGCGGAAGAAAGAGCTTCGCCGCAGGTCCCCGAAAAGGCTCCGGGGGAATTGACGAGTCCAAATTTCTCAATCAGAAGAGAGCTTACCTTTTTATTAACCTGGGTATTACAGACTGAAAAGGCTTCCGACATTCTAACCAAAGGAGTCCTTAAAACCCTCCAGGCAAACATACATTCAATACGATAAAAATAACAAATACAAGATCTGGTATTTTCATTCGGAATAACGAAAATACTGGAACAGTTAGAAGGTGAAGGCTTTGGTGGCCATTTCATGTTTTCCGAAGGACTTTGTGGAATAAAATATTGAAAAACCACAAAATTATCATCTTCATTCGAAGGACAGAAAGTAAATGCCAGAGCAAAATCTGAGCAATTCAGCTCCCCAAAGTTCAGCTGCGTGAGTGTATCTCCGCCTGGGGAGTCTGGTGAAGGGCGATAAAGTGCCCTTGCATTTCCTACAACCACACCAAAAAGTGGTTGCTGGGCCACCCGAAAAAGATCTTGCCCCAGACCTCCAAGAGGGAAAGGGATGGCCTCAGCACCTGCCCACCAGATTGGGGGAGAAAATTCAATGGGGAAGAGGCACCCCAAAAGGTCAGGCAGGAAAGTCAACACCCTGCATCAATCTTGCTTCTATCCTGGCAGCGTTATGGTACTTCCAATACTTAACAATCGCAGTGAGGCTTGCTTTGTTTGTTTTATACAGCTGCCCATCTCTCATATGTAACTCTGGGCAGCTTACAATAAAATAGATAAAAACAAAGAAAATAATGTAAAATAAAAATACAGGGCAGGTAAAGCTCATAAAATAACTATCAGCAAAGCCAAGAGATGGCTCTATTGCATTTTCGGGGTTCCAGTCCCAGGCACAAAACCAGGTTTTTAGGGCCTTGCAAAAGGCCAGCAGGAAAGGGGTAACCCTATCTCAAGGGGAAGGATGCTCCGCAGGCCGGGCACCGTGGCAGAACAGGCTCTCCTCCTGGGCCCCGCCAGCTGATACTCCTTAGCTGATGGCGCCCAGAGGTAGAGGTTTCTAACCTTTTTTTTTTTTTTTTTTGCAAAGAGAACAATATGGGTGCTCCTCTCACTGGCACAGCAATTGCAACTCAGGTTTAAGCACAATGATATAGCATAAGACTCAGCAGATTGAGACCAGTTGGTTTACCCATAAGTAAAGAGGCCTTCACACCACAATGAACTAATTGTTCCAGGTCACACAACAGTGTAAGGTTCAGCCTTTCGTCATCACATTTTGCTCTAAAACTGACCTCCTGCCACCAAGGAATCTCCAACCACAATGGATGAAATTGGCACCCTTTGTTCTGAGGCAGAGAAGACACACAGATTATTGTGTGTGCCCCAAAATAATTTTATGATCGCTTAGAAATGGTCTCTCCAAAATATAAGCCCTCGATGTTGCCCATTTTGCTGAGATGGCTCCACCCACTATGCATAACTGCCGTTGCAAAAAATGTTAAGCAGAGTTTCCCATCACCCAAATGTGGTCCTCTGCCCTGCAATGATCACACTTGGCCTCTGATGAGAATGCAACTGGTTTCATGCCAAAGTGCCAAGACCATCATCTAAAGGCCTGCCTTAACCCACCTTCATCCATAGCTCTCTGGGATATCCTGGTCCTCAGACCGGAAGCCAAAGAGAAGGTGGCATGGTTTAAATCTGGGCCTTCCCACAAGAAAGCAGACCAGAAGTGTGTCTCTCCTTCAGCCTGCACCAACTCTCCCTACCCGACCCGAATCTCCACTCAGGTTGGCCAATGTGCGTGTGAGGTATGATGGGCACTGCAGTGCGACGTTGCTGGACAAGGAGTGGCAGAGATCAACCCTCAATGGGCCTTATCTCCTATATTTGGGCTGAAACATTTCTCAGATTCGGGAGGATGGTGTGGCATCCTGCTGGAAAGCATGGCAGAGATTTGGGCAGGGCCATCATGCCATAATGCTCAGAGCAAGGTTGCCCACTTGGGGGCAGAGCAATTCCAGCTGCTGACTGTGAACATACCCCAGCAAATGCTCACGGAGAAAACCAGTGGGTTGGGATCCCAACCAAGCCACCTCACCTCAGGAAGGATACAGTGGAGCTAGAGAAGTTTCAGAGGAGGGCACTAAGGGGATTCAAGGACTTAAGCAGCTTCCCAAAGAGGAAAGGTTGCAATATTGGGAGCTTTTTATTCTAGAAAGGAGGAGAATGAGAGGGGATATGATGGAGGTGTGCAAAAATATGCATGGTATGGATCACCCAATGAAACTGAAACCTGGAAGAATTGAGAGACAAAAGATTTTTATTTTTTTTTAACACAACACATAATCAAACTTTGGAATTCACTACCACAGGATGTGGTGCTGACTACCAGCTTGGCTAGCTTCCAAAAATGGTTGGACTGATTCATGAAAGTCCTGAAAAAATAAGCACATTTTGATACCTTGATCACCTTTACGTAAGCCCTAATGTAAGCCCAGGTTCACTCTTTCTCCAGTGGTGCTCCTTGGAAAACCAGGAAGCCTCCGGGACTGAAGCATGGTGAGACACCGCAAATAAACAATCCAATCTAAAACCTTAGTAACCAGCCCATTCCAGGTGAAACTAGGGCCTCAGTCAAACTGCTCAGCAGAGCCTCGGGAAGAAACCCAAGTTCCCTGTGAAACCCAACAGGTTTAATTAGTTGCCTGGGGCAGACCAGATCATTGGCTCTACTTCCCTGAAAGGGGCTGGCAGGTGGAGAAGGGGCAGCACCAGCAAGCCAAAAAGCAATCAGAGAGTGATCTGATCATACAAAGGACTGATGTTAAATTCCTCTTCCTTCAAATCATGCCACAGCTATCCTAAAACATAAACCAGACCCAGAATATGACCACCTCTGAAAGTTGGGCCCTCAATGATTTGGGGGACCTCCATGGTTGCCATGGAGACCATGAACTGAACTGCATCAAAGAGGTCTCCCAGAATTAATGGCCTGCAACATACCCATCTTCTCTCTAGAGCCCAACTTCAACCACAGGGTCTTGCACCTGGCTAGCTGCGGAGCAGTACCTCTGAAAGCCATTAGAGCTTCCCAGACGACAACCGCCACTCCACCCCAACCTGTCCTGAGATCCCAGCTGGTGCCACACTTGAAACCCAGGTGGACATATCTCCGAGAGGGATCTCCCCCCACTGGACCCTCCCAAGTCCCGGCTACATGTGCCAGTTGAACTACCTCATCCACAATCAAATCACGGGTGAGGACAGCCTTGTTACATTTAGCAGCAACAGCTGGAGACCAGGATGACTGAGAATCTGATGACCAACTACCAGAGCTACATACAGGGAGCTAACAGGCAGAACTCAATTCTGACTCAGAACAGAACTCAGACATCAATTCTGTCTGCCCCACGAGTGGCCTGCCCCCAGATTCCCACCATATCTCCTCTTTCTGCCCATCACAACACTGATGTTACTACCTGCTCTCACTCCCCAGATATAATACAACTCCCCCAAACTGTGCCCTCAACCTCCCATAGGCCCCATCTAACACATGCACAGCTCCTAAACAGCCATGCATTTGTACCCCCAGCTCAGCCTCCTCAGTGACCCCAGAACTATTCCTGCTCTCAAGCAGCACCTGGGCCCATATAGCTCCTGGGAGGATGAGGCTCCACATGCAATCATCCCACCCCACACTTTCCACTCCACTCCCCCTGCTAGCCCTGGATCACTGTAGTCAGACATTCCCGATTCACTGCCCAATTCCAGTTCCCGGTTCCCTACATAGCCAGATCTAACTGGCTAACCTTGTCTGAACTCAGGTAGGAAGCTGAGCAGGTAGAACCTAGTGGGAAGGTTACTAGGAAATCCCAGGGTGTCAGCTAGAACAGGGAGCTGAAAGCAATCCCAGAAGCAGGCAATGGCAGAACACCAGCACACGGCTGCCAAGAAAACCACACGGATGTCCACGAACTCACCAGGAGTTGAGCTGAGCAGGGCTGGGCTGGGCTGGGCTCCAAGGAGAGTTGAGCTTTAGCGATAATTACGCCTATCTACAGTCCTCTTGCCAGGCAGAATGTGCGGTTCAGCTAGGCTGCCTCTCAGGGATATCCGCAGCATATGATCGAAAGAGTCATGATGGTGGCCCTGACAGTGCGATCAAACTTCCACAAAGAGAGAGGAGTTTCGATCACGTCATCAGAGCCATCATTTTGACTTGTTTTACCATAATCCGCAGACGCCCCTGCTCCCTCCAGTTCTTTTGGGACTGCAGTTTCTGGAACTCCTGGCCAGAACAGCACCAGGTTGGGAAGTTGCTCAGCTGTGATCCTTTCTGTAGCTTTCAGCGGACAGTCAATGATTGGCAGTGCTAGAAGACCTCTTTGGACCTCAGCACTGGCTCAATCCAGCCCTTCAGCCATTGTCCTGGCACACGAGCCCTGAAGTGTCCCAGCACGACTTACAAAGGCATTACGCTTGTTCCAGCACGTGTGTATGAAGATCTAAGTGTCTGTGTATAAATAAGACAAACGTGGTAGGAAAACACAGGCCAGTGACATAATGGCTGCTTAATCTGTTCAGAGAATTTACATATTTTCTGGGTTCATACAAGGAGGAAGACGTAAAGAATTCTAAGAGGTAATGCAGCAAATTGCAGGGTGTGGCACAGAATATGGAAAAGGATACTGTTCTCAAAGGAGCAAGGCCTGGGGATAAGTGTGCTCATCAAGCCCTCATCACATTTTGTATCACGTTTTTATCGGTATGGTTGTTTTAGTCTGGGCTACCATGTTTGTTTCATATGTTTCTGAACTATTTTTGATTGTGTATTTGATATCGTAAGTTGCCCAGAGTCTTTTGGAGTGAGTGGCTATAATAAATTTGATAAAATAAACATTAACACATAAAATAAAACTTGGGAAGCTTCCTCAGAGATCCATTTTCAAGGCCTCCGGATAGGCTGCAATTGTGCCAGTGAGTAAATCCTACTTAAATCAGTAGGATTCAATTATGGATTTAAAAAGTAGTCAGACAGTTCATATCAAGCAAGGTGGGCAGGTAAACGGAATACTCAAACATCTGCAAAAGACTGACTGACTTTTCGTGCTGAAAGCTAACATCCCTCCTTGTCCTCCAACAGTTACTCCACTGCTTTGACAGCGGACTTAATTTCTACTGGAGGGTGGACATCACTGATATTTTGCACTGGGCAGTATCTGACAGTTAACATGCAACAGTATTTGGCAGGCAAGGGACGCTCAGAGCTTCCAAGATACTGCCTAAACGTCTGTCTTTCGTCTGCCCTTCCTCCCTTCCCGCTTGCTGATTTTTTTCAGTAGATCTGGAATAGGTTAAGCTGGGAAATGAGAGCTCGCCTCTAATGCACAGACCAGCGGCTAATAAATGCCATTAACATCCCAGCATCCTCCAATGTGTTTATGTTGGAGATAAGCAACAGGAGGAGGCGTGGAGGCCACAGAGCAGGTGGTCTCTGCTTGACAACAGCAACAGCGAGAGCCACTTTCGTCAACCCAAGCCCCCCCCCCGATGTGGCTGGGGCAGATGGGAACTGCAGTCCTAATGCAGGAGAGTGCCAGCTTGGGCAAGGTTGAAAAGTGGCTAGAGTTCACCATGAACCCAGTGGGAAAGTTCCTGAAATGCCAGACTCTGCATTTTAACAGCCCAGAGGGAACATCAGATTGGAGTGGAAAAACAAAGCAACCAAACTCTGGAAACAAGACCAGGACAGCCTACAGTTCAGTTCTCTGGTTTCAGGAAAAGCTGCCTTCGCCTTAGCCGAAAATCCTGGGCTCGCGGCACTTGCAAGCCTTCACCCCAGCCTCCTTCGCACATTCTTTTGCAACCTGCTTCATCATTTTGTGCTTATGGAGCTGCTGCTATATCCTTATACCCACCCTAACCCTCCCAGAGCTCCCACTGAAAGGCAGCCAACACTTAGCAGGAAATCAGCCAGCTGCGCCCCCTTAACTTGCCCCACATGAACTCCTAGGATTGCCGGCCTCATCACTGAGGCAGGTTAAAGACCAGCGGGGAAGGCAGAGCAATTCTCAGCTGCCTCTTGGTTTGCAACACCCCCAAACCATCTGAATGCACTCTTGGTCCCCTTGGCTGGTCTCGCTTTGTCGAAGCAGCCGTTTACCCTGAAAAGGGGAAGCTGCCACGCGATCAGCAGCTGTGCCCTTTTCCAAAAGGCACCCAATGATGCTGTGGTTAGGCGCACAAAGGGTAGGAGATTTGCTCAGCAGTTTCTGGGAATCCAACCACTTTCTTAGCAGGGGTGTCTGCAGAGGTGGTGTCAAAAAAAAGTCAAGATGGCTGCTGCAGCTGCCTAAATGAAGCCCACCCCCGTTTTACAGGTGTGTAAAAAAAGAGGCGAAGCTTTGATTCCTTTGATTCTCCTGAGCCAGAATACGGCTGATTGGTTGGGGCGCTGTATCTTATATTAACGTATCATTTCCAATTTGTTAACTTGGGTTTAGGGTGAGCATGTTGTGTGACCTAGCTCACTTGTATTCATTCTTTAGACTGATCTCACTTTTGAATAAGACCCCAAAGATGGTTAAAAATACTTCCGCTAGCAATAACGTCATAAAGGTAGCTGTTCCCAGATGTTGTATTATGTGGATGGCACATTTCTGTGGCTCCTGAAAGGCTAAACTGGTGGACGGGGGGCATTTCTGGCCCCCGGCCCCTTAGGAAAACAAACAGGGCAGGTGTTCAGCCAGCTCTTCAACATAATGGCTCAACTTTCTGAGCCGTTAGGACGTGCCTGGGAGATGATACAAGATTAGAGAGGAAAGCGAAGCGCAAGAACCGTGACTTCTTGAGTTCCACGGGCTTAACTGTGTGTTGCGCTGATTGTAGGGAACCTTCCACCATTTAGCTTGAGGGATGAGCTCTCTTAGCTGCTCAGGCTTCCCTCTCCCTCCTTTCTGTACATCCCGCATCATTTTATGTGCCCTCCTCTCATGTCCCTTTGCCGCTCCCTTTTTTCGCCGAAGCTCAAAGCCCCAGATGTTGCATCCTTCCTGGGAAGCCATGGCTTCAGCCCCGGTCGTTTAGCTCGCCCTCCTCTAAGCCTCCCCACACCCTGCAGGATCCTTCTGGAGGCGCAGCAGGGCAGACTCTTAAATGGCCACCTGTCCTGTCCTGGCTGCAATTATTACCCAGGTCGGAGGCAATAATATTTACATCTAGATTGCGCTTCGCTTTCCTCTCTAATCTTGTATCATCTCCCAGGCACGTCCTAACGGCTCAGAAAGTTGAGCCATTATGTTGAAGAGCTGGCTGAACACCTGCCCTGTTTGTTTTCCTAAGGGGCCGGGGGCCAGAAATGCCCCCCGTCCACCGGTTTAGCCTTTCAGGAGCCACAGAAATGCGCCATCCATATAAGGCCTGACTTGGACAGCTTCATTGCCAATTAAAACTATCTCTGGTTTTCTAATCAGATCAGGATCTGATCAGCTGCTGGGGGAGGTGCTATTCCTCACCCACCAGTCCAGCTTGTGGGGAGCCAACACACATTTGTCCCTGTGGGAAGAAAATATTGGCCGTTGTGATGTTACAGGTACCCCTCGGGTTACAGTAGCAATGGGGATCGGGATCGCATCGCTAAGTGAAGCGGTCATAAAACACAATGTCACACGACTGCATCAGCAACAGCAATCCCAGCATTCCCCATTGCTGTCGTAACCCCAAGACACGCGGGCCGTTAAGCAGGAAGAGGTGGAAGTCCCAGGCAAGGAGCGCAGTGGTGTTGCAGGGTGGTGGGGGAGGCCGGGGGGAGGCCTTGGGACAACCAGAGGAGGTGGTGCGCAGGTGCGGGGGGTGCTGTGGGGGGGGAAGCGGGAGCGAGTTACTGGAGCCTCCCCATTGGCTCTGGTTGTGGGAAGGTCACAAATGGTGATCACATGACCACAGCTCACTGTGATATCATTGTGAACTGGCCACCCAAGTGCCCAAATCGCAAACACATGACTGCCGGGGGGGGGGGGCTGCGATGGCCAGAACTTTGAGGACCAGTGATATGTCCATTTTTTCAGCACCACTATAACTCTGAACGGTGGCTGAACTAATGGACGCAAGCTGAAGACTACCAGTACTGTTTTTTAATTAGTTCTGCTTGTGTGTATTATACAAAAGCTGTATCTAAAAGTACTGTATCCCCTTTATCATATGTTCTAGGCAGGGATGTTTGCAGTGGGCCATGGCAAAAAATTAAGATGATCGCCCCTTTTGCCACGCATCCCATGTAGAAAAAGGGTATGATCATGCAGTCAAAGCCCACATCATGAGGTTTGTTTTACCTTCTCTTCAGACACCCCTGTAAGTTAAGAATCAAAATTGTGATTCTCTGGCTCTTCTCTGGCTGTCTCTGCATTAGCAGCTGAGGTGTGCAATGGCAAGGAAGAGGACCTTCCTGGTGGTGGCACCCATCATCAAGTAACATCCCAGTAAAGACTTCCTCATTGTAACTGACCTGTTAAAATGTAGACATCTTCCTGGTTCTATTTAATAGCAAAATATTAAAGCTTTTCTTGAAGACTTTTCACAATCTCATTGTGTGATGTTCCTGTAATGTTGATTATGTGTTATCAGGTTGGTGTCAACTCTCAGCAATCACATGAATAGATTTTCTCCAAGAGGATCTGTCACCAACCTGGCCCTTCAGGTCTTCCAACGGTGCACCCATGGCTGCTCTGAGTCCATCCACCTTGCCACTGATGATCCTCTTCCTCTCTTTCCTTCCACCTTCCTCAGCATTGCTCCAGAGAGCTAGATCTTTGCAAAGAATAATAATTTGAGCCTGGTCATTTGTGCCTCGAGTGAGAATTTTGGGTTGATTTGTTTAATGATCTATCTGTTTGCTTTCTTGGATATCCATCTTATTCTCAGAAGTCTTCTCTCACACTGTTGTTCAAAAGTGTCAATACTTTTTCTATCTGACTTCTTCAAAGTCCAACTTTCGCTTCCATAGAGCATCACAGGGATTACCATGGCTTGCACAATTCTGATCTTTGTAGGTATTGACACGTCACGGCATCTGAATATCTTTTCCAAGGACTTCACTGCTGCCCTACCAAGTGCTAGTCTGCAGCATATTTCTTGACCACTGATTTCTGTATTGTTGATAGCCAATCCTAAAAAGATGAAGCTATCCACCACTTCAGTACCTTTGTTGTCAATTCTTAGGCTGGTTGTTGTACCTGTTATCATTAGTTTGGTGTTTATATTGAATCCTGAAAATGTGTTCCTTGACTTTCATTAATAGAGTTCGCAAATCATTTGCATTTTCAGCTATCAGAGTAGTATCATTAGCATAGCATAGATTATTGAAGTTTCTTCCTCTAATTTTAATCCTTGCTCATCTTCCATCCAGTTTCCCTCAATATATATTCTGCTTACAGGTTTTGCAGAAATTAGTTGAAAGTATATAGCCTTGTCTCACTCCTTTGCTATCCTGGGGCCAGTCTGTTTTACCATGTTGTGTCCATAGTGTGGCTTCCCGTGCTGTGTATAGGTTTTGCATGAGGACAATGAGATATTCTGGGATTCCCATTTTTCTGAAGAACATTCCACAGCTTGACATGATCCTCATAAAGGTTCTTCTATAATCAATGAAGCATATACTATTTTTTTTACTAGCATGTGAAACAAAGGTTATTGTATGATAATTTGCACACTTTTAGCATACCATTTTGAGGTTAGAACCTCTTTCTGAGCTTGGAGATCTTTTGGAAAACTTTCCTTGTTTTTCCATGTCTGTTTCCCTCTTTCATATCTTTACAGATGTTGTAATACTGCTTCTTGTTTCTTCTAATAGCCTTCTGAAAGTCTTTGTTAAGTTCCTTTCTGAGATGGCTTTGACTTCTCTTTTCAACACTTTCCAGTTTGTTCTAACAGCTGACATAATGGTTGTCCATGAAGTCTAGTTGATATTGTTCAGTTATTGATTATATTGTATTCAAGTACTGTTGATACTACAAGTAGTCCTCGCTTACCAACTGCCTTGTTCAGTGACCATTCAAAGTTACAGTAATGATGAAAAAATAACTTTACGACCAATGCCTGCATTTACCACCTTTGCAGCGTCCCTCAATCACATGATCGCCATTACAGTCAGTACACATTGTCCTGTGCCTGACATGTTTTTCTTCTCCCTACTTGCAGAGTGGAAACTGGAGAGGAAGATTACAAGAGGGTAAGCACACACACAATGGTGAATACACATCAAAAGCAATGTGCTGGCACTGGCAGCCGCAAGCACACTACATAAACAGCCTGGTGTATTCCCCATTGTGTGCCTGCTTACTCTCTTGTCACCCTTCCTCTCCAATCTCTCCACTCTGCAAGGAGTGGGACAGGTCAGGCACAGGAGAGATTGCCTACAGAAATCATTTGGGTTTTTTTTCTCCCCCCTCCCCCAAATCCCAGAGCAGAGTGATTGTGTTAATTATCCCAGTGCCCAGTGAGCTTTCCAAAGGGCAGGAGTGGTTAGGAGGCAAACAAAAGCAGAAGGTGTGAAACTGATTAGTCTTGTCAGTTACAGGCAGCAGTTGCCTGCCAGCTATCCCATCACTGGGGTGAGCATTCTAAAAGCAGGGGAGTGGGGAAAAGGAAAGCACAGTGACGGATTTCGCACTTAGCAACTGCTTCACTTAGTGACAGAGTTGCCGGTCCCAATTGTGGTCTCTAAATGAGGACTACCTGTATATCTTTCCTGACTATGAAAGCAACACCATTCCTTGTTTTTCATGCCCTAAATAGTAAACAATATGATCTTCTGACTGAAGGTATTCAATTCCAGTCCACCTCAATTCACTGATGCCTAAGATGTTAATATGTAGTCAATTCATTTCATCTTTCACTGTGTTGAGCTTTACCATGTTCAAGCTTCTTGCGTTCTATCTTTGCTGCTTTGAATTTTCTTTTACTGCATGGCAACAAGACGTCCCAAAGGCTTTAAGTTTGCCATGTCAGAAACACATTAGTACTCTGAAAGATCCTATCTCAGTAGCATGTTGAGTGCCATCTAACCTGAAGGGTTATCATCCAGCATTATGTTGTAAATCACTTTATATTGTCTATCCTTCTGTTTTCTTGGTAAAATAAAGGAGTGGTTTATCACTGCCTTCTCCTACATAGTATGAAATGATGCCTTGTTATTGTCACTAAAGTGATCATCCACCTCCAGCACCTTCCTATATTGCTGCTGCCCAATCAAGGTGCCCACTTGATTTAGCTGGGCAGCTGGGATGACCTTCATGCCTTGGGTGACCCTGCTGGGAATATATACTCTTGGCACACATTCCCACCGTTCTTCACTCATCTCTCCCAGGAACACCCTCTCCCCCCTACCCCCGCCACAATGAGGCAGCACAGAAGGAGTTGGGTGTGTATGTACTGTAATATATCTATTATGTAAATAATTGTTTTAATTTGTTTGTAATGTGGATTACTTTAAAATTGTTTGCATAATCTGCTTTGAAATCTTTCTGTCAATTCTGAAAATGAACGAATAAAGGCAATATAAGCTACTTTGCAAAATGCTACAAGAAGATGGTGGAACAAACCTCAGAGACATACTCCCAACATACAACTGGAAAAATAAAGTACAGAAAGAGAAAATATGTCTAAAATCCCACAGTGGCTCCATGGTAGGAACACCTCTTGAGCAAGAGATCTGGGGTCTACTTGGCATACTCTGCCTTCCCTCTCCTTTTTTTTTTTTTTTCAGATCCTTGTTCTTTTTTTTCACAGATGAAATTATTATCAAGGCAGTTTGCAATGTAAGTAAAATAATATACTCTCAATAAAAAGAAAATGAAAGAGAACTATCAACTTCACAAAGAGCAGAGGCATAAAAAAAGACTATTGGTGTGGGAGGAACCAGCAGAACAAAACAATCTTATCAGC
The DNA here is from genome assembly GCF_059951505.1 of Python bivittatus. NCBI lineage: Eukaryota > Metazoa > Chordata > Lepidosauria > Squamata > Pythonidae > Python > Python bivittatus. Next base: position 23,523,192 of record NW_028277097.1, on the reverse strand, counting down.
ACTTCTAAAGACCATTAATGAAAGGGCCAGTTGGGCTTTTCTGAATCCTCCACCCACACCCCACCCCAGTTCCTTTCACTGCCAGGAGGATTCATTTTGGTAAAGTCCCTTCACCAAATAAGGGAGAAATGTGACATCTAGCGAAAGAATGGGGAACAGGTGGTTTGGTACAAATTTATGCAAGGGGGAAGAGAGCACACAAATCTCCTAAAGGAGGATGGCCCACATAATTCTTTGGCTGCATTCACCCTACATGCTTACCTTGGTTGATGGATAAACTAATTTTCCAGGTTTAGATGGTATATCAAATCATAAACCAATCAAATGAACTGGGTTTGTACATCATGTGCAGCTGTACAAACACATTTATACAATTAATCAAGCTTAGCATATTGTGCAATACATCTGCCTGATCAGGTTAAGCATGTGGTGTGGGGACATTTGCATAAACATGCTAAGCTGTGTCATTTAGGCCTGCTCAGGTTATCTGAAAGATTTTCTTCCATGAATAAAGAACAGAACTGCAAAGGTAGAACTTTACTAGGATAAACATTAATAATAACAAGCAAAGATTATGCCCCCCCAAACGCTTACAATCTCTACCCTGGGATTATACTACAGGCTTGTCAAGTGCAGAATTCTATTGCCAGAGGGAACCAACCAGATGAGAAGCTCACAAGTAACAAAAATGCTCAACTGTTTGTGTTCCTCAACAGCCACAATTTAGAGGCATACTATTGCTGGAAATCTTCTACAGTGATCTGAATTAGAAGCCATGGACAGCCTTGTCCACCATCTGTTGTATCATCTTTTAAAACTGTCCAAATTAAAAAACTATTATTTATTTAGCTTTTTCAATTCATACGGCCGCCCATATCAAATTTATGACTAACAACAGTGGCTAACAAAAAGTAAAACCTATATATAAAAAAAGAATATATGTAGATTTAAAAAACCACACAAATACAATCAGTAGCTGAAATTTTAAAGAACACCAATAACAAATTAGCACAACCACTGCACAGGTGCTGATACACATCTGGATCCACAAGCCCAGTGGCAAAACCTCATCTTTAAGGCCTTGCGAAAAGCCAGCAAGATTGGGGCCAATCTAATCTCTGGGAGGAGGATGTTCCAAAGGGTGGGCACCATGACAGAAAAGGCTCTCTTCCCGCCAGGTGGTAGTCCCTAATAGACAGGGCCCGGAGCACGCCTCTCCTGCTGGACCTAATGGGATGGGGGGACATATCAGGGAGAGGTGGACCCTCAAATAATCATGATACATTATGGTAGCAAATTCCAGAGCTGGGTTACGTGCTATGTGAAAAGTCCCACTGATTGTTCCCTAGGAAGTGGGCCAGAGTTTCAAGGGAAAGCTATCCTGTTGTTTATTCAGTCAACCTCTTGGTCTATCACTGGCCTGCAGGGGCATTTGTAGGTTTGCCCAATCTCCCCAAGGAATGCCAGCAGCATGGAATCCGGCACTGGGCAAGAATTCCATCCAAAGAACAAGAGCAATGGATTAAAAAAAAGGCTAATATGAAGACATCACCCCCTCAAACTACAGTTATTCAGCAAAGAAGTGCTGTATAACCCAAGGGTTTTTATTGGCTTTAGGGACAAATTGAGAAAGTAGTGGACTCCTAGATATTGTTAATGAGAGATTCAGCAACCAAGGATAGCATCCGTTGATCTGGGAAGGGAAGTAAACTCTTTGCATTTTTAGGAGCATTTTCTTTGTCTTCGTCTGACTTCGTGGAGCTCTGATTCACAGTAAGCCCATTAGTTCTCAAATTTAGGATTCCACCATAAGCAGTGAGATGTTGACCCTGCAGTGAAGGCACACTTCTGTGACAAGACCTCAAAACAATAAACCATCCAATAACTTTAGTATATTTAATGTGAAGCTTTCTTCCTTGGAAAAAGAGAGAAAGCTTTTAATTATGACACTTCCTCCTCCTCGTTCATATACTTACAGGATCATTTCTCCCTGACTCCAAACAAACAAACCTACTCCACAGATTTCTACAAATATCTTTGTGGATTTTAATTCTTTTCAAGGATTATGCTCTTGATTTGTTTTTAAGGTATGGAAAATCAGTGTTGGGGGGATTTATTTATTTTTCTAAAGTGCCCAACACATACCATGTTTCCACCTGTCATCAAAAATGAGGCGCAAAAGTCAATAAATATTCCAGGCCAGCCTTTTGGGGTGATGGATACTGGAGCTAAATCACTAGACAGCTCCTGCAAACAGACAGATAGCTGGGGTAGATAACCAGATAACTGTAGACTAAGGGATACAAGAGATATATGGACACTTCACCCAGATTCCAGGGAGAGCTTGACTAGACAAATAGCTTCTGAGCAAATCAATGGGGACTGTACACAGAAGGACAGCATGACAAAGTAAGAGGCAGAGAGAATATGTTTTCAGGAGCACAGAAGGAAATTTGTTCATGTCATAGCTGCCAGATGCCACAGCAGAATAGAAAGATTTGGCCTCCCCATTTTGTTTCCAGGCCTAATTCCCATTTATGCCAGTAGCAACTACTTTTTCCTTCCGCCTTTGCAAAATACAGGATGGCAAATTTGCTCATTTGCTTTCCCTTGACGGGAGCAATGCAGCAATGGCAATTCTAGCATTTTCTTCCAACAAGGAAGGGAGGGAGGTCCAAATACTGGGTTGTAACAAATGCTTGTAGGCTGAATCAAAGCTCAGAGTTCATCTCTTTAGCACTAGGGAGGACCAAAGGTCATTTAACCCAAAAGAGCCCCCTGAGAGGGTTTTGGGCAGGAACCCAGGGTTTATTTATTTGTTTGTTTCTCTATTAATAATTAATTTATTCCATTTCGGCACCACCCGACTCAGGAAACAACTGGGGAGGAGAACTCCCAAAGAGAGCAGGCCTGGCTTATCCCATAAAACACACTGCCCTTTAAAGAAGGAACCCTTAAGACCAGTGTTCCTCAACCTTGGCGACTTGAAGGTGTCTGGACTTCAACTCCCAGAATTCCCCAGCCAGCCATGTTGAAGTCCAGACATCTTCAAGTTGCCAAGGTTGAGGAACACTGCTGAAGACCATTGGCCAGAGACTGTAGGGGGAAAATACACTAAACTGGCCACTGAATTAACCCATTTTCTCAGTTCACGCAATATACGGAACCATGAACGAACCAAATGAACTGGTTTTGCATGGCTTGCTGAGCCACAGGAAACAAACCAAGGTTAATATTAACCAACCTTTGCACACCCACAGGGTCTTAACCGACCTGGTTAAGCACCAGATATAAACATTTCCGAAGACTTCCTTGCTCACTCCTTACTATGTGTGCTGACTGGCCAAAAATATTCAGAG